>NC_052945.1:3339642-3651428 GCF_013358895.1 Oreochromis aureus | reverse complement strand
CGGGTCAAAATCCTTATTTAAGATATGTTTTTGAAAGGAAACATGACTTAAATGGAAGTAAAATACTACTGCTAGGGACTATTTTCAGCAGCGGACCTGGTGCTCAGGTGACAGTCTCCAGTAGCAGTGTATGTGTAAGCAGTGGCTATTTGCGGTGACTCTGTGATGTATGTTTAATAATTCATGGACAGCAAAGGGATATACAGGGAAGCACGATAGTTTAGTTTTGTCTTTTTGTACAATTTGTCGACAAAGAAAAACGCAGAATGCAGACAGCAAGTGTTCTTAAAGGTCACCTGTACAGAAAATAAGAAATACTGCTTATAATTCAAGCTGCGCCTCCTTAAACAACATTGTGAACTTGCACACCTTGGATCATTTCTACATTTGTCTCAAAGATAATTTGTACTCGTAAACACACCAACCAGCCGCCAGAGAAATGGCCACAGCGTTGATGCGTTACTGCAGTATCAGTCTCCCAACCACGTAGCAGGACAGGTGAAGCCTGCGGAGGTGTGAGCAGCCGAGAGCTACTCATCCAGCTGTTCATTTAATAGAGTGTACTAAGCTCCACAGCTTTCCATTCATAAAGGCGACAGGCTCCCTGGCTGGGTGTTGAGGCATGAATGCTATTGATTCCCATTCATACCTGGGAGTACTTTGGGCTCGTATACAGGCGTGCAGGGAGCCCCGGAACCAGGCGACGCTGCTGCACTCAGCCCCTTCTGCCAGACAAGATTGAGCACCGGATAAACCGGTCTCCTCCGCCCGTAACAAGCATTTATTGTTTGTGCCCTACAAAGCCATTACCCATGATGCCTCTCTCCCTCTTGCACTCTGTGTGCTATATAATGAACCTACCAGGCCATTAATAAACAATCTATTTCCTATGAAGCTTTGGCAATTTGCATTCAATATGTTTGTCTCCTTTGAAAAATGGTGGCTCCACTCTGTGCTCTTGTAAGCTAATTATTTGTGCATGATAAAAAAAAGATAGAGGGGGTAACCACAGTCGGGTGAATGTCCAAAGGATTAATTTTGCCCTCAATTCCTTTTTTGAATTTATTTCTTTATCTCCCTTTCCCCAAGGACAGGTCGCGTGTTATTTATGCTAGAAATAGCAGCCCAGAGATCCTGCGTATGCATACAAGATCACTCTGCTCGCCATCTCTCACATGTATTACATCCTCAAGCAATTATCAGGCAGCGCCGGCCATGCTCTCTCTCCCTCAGCCTATACCTTTATAAGTATATATAGAAACCACAGGAATGGGACTTGTTTGGCCAGAATATCTTAACGCTTGTGCTATAGAGAGTCCAGTATCCCAGTCCACATAACTCAAGGAAGTGACAAACCCCCCAGGGGAGGCAGGCAGAGAGAGTGAGTTTGGAGAGGTTGGGTATATTTTGGTCAGGGTTTAAAGTCAATATTGGAGCTCTTCTCTATCACAGAGGAGCATATTTGCAATGACACCATTCACTTTTTTTTTTTTTTTTGCATCAATGAGCCGGTGTAATTTCGCCTCCATAAAATGGCCCACCTATTAGTGCAGTGAATAAGAAATAGCCAGAGATCAAGTTAACGTGTCTGTTCACAGAATTCATCCTCACTCCTTCTGCCGTTGCCCACGCCTTCAAAGGGAGACAGCGGCTGTGCCGCTCAAGTTGTGTAGATAATTATACGACTATTATGGCAGCCGCTGCTTCCTGACATTCACCCATGGCACCGGTGCTGTGCTGTTTAATTGGGTAAAGCAGGCAGGTTTGTTGGTGTTGTTGTGTGAGGTCATGTCACCGTTATCCTCTTCTCCTCGGATCTCTCTGTTTGCTGTTTCCTGACGCCTCACTAACTGCCTCTAATTAATCTGGCTGCTTACAACTCGACTCTGCTGCTCACCTACTCCTGTCTTCTCACCTCTCTCTCCCTTTTCTCCTCCCTTCCCTTTTCTTCCTCCTCTGTGTGTATGTGTGTGTGTGTGTCCATCTTTTCCTTCTCCTTTTTCTCTCTACCAATGGCTAACGTGGTGCTCTCAGGGCTTTGGGTTTGTAACTTTTGAAACAAGCACAGATGCTGATCGTGCACGGGAGAAACTAAACGGTACAATCGTAGAGGGACGCAAAATAGAGGTGCTTTCATTTTCCCCTTTATTCTCATCTTCTCTTCTGCCTGCCTGCTGCCTTCTCAACTTACCCATAAACCTCTGCATAAGCATGCGGCTGCTTTGTCTGTGCGTGTGGTGCCTGAATGAATGTATGCATGCATAACGGTGCGTTTAAATCCTTCTCGGCAGAATGCGGGATCCATACATGTCAACCAGGACACACCAGTTGTCCATCATTACCTGACAAAGCAGAGTGAATGCATGCCATCAGTCGTGCATTCCCCTATCGCCACCGTTTAGTGTTGCCTGCTCTAATTCTGTTTTTGTTTACGACGAGCCGAGCCCGCACTCGGCCGTTCTCATCAGGTCAATAGAAGAAAATCAAAGCACTGTCTGTGTTTTGCTTTTGGAATCCATTTGTTTATCCAACCAATTCTGAGGATGCTTTTTTTTTTATTATTATTATTATTATTCATACCTGTGGGTAATTGGTGCATGCTTTCCCTCTCTTTCCAGTAATATAATCATCTGTAAGAAAATTGAAATGATGAATAAATTCATGAAAGGGCGAACCAAAACTCAATCACACTAAAGTGCTACAAACAAATTTACATAATCATTTATTTTATGAATCCGTCTTTATTCATCTTGGTTTGCTGCTCGCTTATAGCTCGCCGTGGATACGCGGATGGTAAATGTAAAGGTCAGTAATCACAGGCTTTGTGTTTGCTGCTTGGAACAGGTGAACAACGCGACAGCACGAGTGATGACAAACAAAAAAGTGGCCAACCCGTACACGAACGGTGAGTGGCAAACTAAACGATAAGAGTTCGCTCGTAGTCGTCGCTGTGAGTTAAGTTTTTCTTTTGGTCCTCTCGCCAGGCTGGAAGCTGAATCCAGTGGTCGGAGCTGTCTACGGTCCTGAACTGTATGCCGGTAAGAGCTGTTTTCAGTGTTTTTCTCTCCACCCCTCACTGTACCCGAGGCCGCTATCAGCCACCGCCTGTCCCAGTCTGACCCCTGAATTTCTACAATCAGGTTCATCCTGAACCTACTGAACATGAAATTCCCCTCGAATCAAAGTGAATCGGAGAGCGGCTCAGATAAGCAGTGGATGATCCAAGCCTCTCTGAGTGGCTGAGGGAGCCTGAGCCATTGTTTGCGCGGTGTGCAACTGTAACGCTGAAAAAAAATGATTTCGAGAGCAAGCGCCCCTGCAACTGTTATCAGATTGTGGAGGCTGCTGCTGTGGATGGATTTGCCAAGTGCGCCAGATTGACTTTTACAGAGCTAACCGAATAAAGGAGATTGAGTGAGCGATATTGTTGGCACCTACCCTGTCGAAGGCCGCTATTCCTTCTGGTCTCAGTAATGGAGGAATGAGATGAGCTCAGTGGGGTTTTCCCTATCTCTCTCTGCCTCGACATGCCAGCTTTATTGCTGTATGTTATATGAACCCTTTGCATTTTAATGAGGGGGAAATGGTACTATTTCATTTGGAAGAAGTGCTGAGCACATCGCGCCACTTTAACGGCTTTCCTTTCTGCTCATTAGACTAAAATCTGTTCATTCCCCGGACAGCTTTACGGCGAACCTCTAAATAACTGTCCATGACAGAAAGCAGTCATCTATCATTTTTATTTCATCCCCAACCCCTCGCCCCCTCCAAGCCTCCTCCCCCGCCTCCCACTCACCACCTCCTCCTCCTCCTCCCCCCACCAACATTCCTTTAGTTTCGACATCTTCTGCCGATAATTATTCACACACACAAACGTACGCTCGTCCCTCTTCTTCTTGCACGCTCAGGCACAAAAAACGTGGCGCCTTTTCTCTAAATTGAAAATCGGGACGTTAAGTAAGTCTCAGCTTACGTAAACAATAATTTCACTTGACCCATATCCATGCGCAACGCTAACACCTGCCCTGCTTCTCAGACCAAAGCACTCCAGCACACAGAAATAGATAACCTATGTAGAGCACAGACTCAAATACATGTCCCCTCTTCCATGCACACACTCTCCATTTTGCTCTCTCTCTCTCTCTCTCTCTCACACACACACACACACACACACACACACACACACACACACACTCCCAAATCATCTCATAAATCAGAGGGAGTGTGGTCCACCACTCCAGGCAGGGGAAGCAGGAGGGGTTGGGTGATTTATTGGCTGCTAATTTTTCAAGTCGTCTTGACATGGCGCTGGAGTTTGCCAAGCCTAAACGACAACATATGCTTGCCAGCTGGGAAGATGGGAAACATAAATAAGAGATACATTTTTGAAACAAAACCTCCCTAATGAGCAGCAAAAGGCTGTTTTAACTCACTAAAAAACAAACTCTGACCAGCTTGTTGACTGTTGCGTTCCTCTTCAACTCTTCCTTTAAAAAATGGAAAAAAAAATGATGACCACATTCAGGACATTTTCCAAAATCATCACAGCTACAGTTAATATACTTTTGGTGGGAGTAAAATGGGATATAAAGGCGATTAATCACTGTTTATCAGTCCTCATTTCTGTGCAGGAGATCAGTGAAATTGGTAGCCATAAATCCTGGCTCGGTGACAGCGCACTTCGTCTCCATTCGTCCTGGCGCTACAGGTTTATTGTCCTCAAAACCCATTCAGGAGAATGACGGATGAGAGCCTCATACCGGCTCCCCGCTCTTAACCTCTTCCAGGGTAGATTGGCTCCTCCTCTGCGTGGAGGAGGGGGTAGGAGGGTTCTCGGTAGGGTACTGGCAGCCAGCTCCAAACATGGGTCCGTGTTCTCCATTGCCACCTAATACCCAAACCTCCCATGGAGCCCTGCTGAAGGGAGCTGAAGAGGTTGCAGAGGACAGCGGTGTGGTCCAGAGAAAAAGAGGCACGGCAGTGGGGTTCCCAGTCAGATGGAGGGATTGGCAATAGCACATGGCTGTGGCACAAATCATAGTGTGAGGTAGCTGGTAGGCATCCAGTAACAGTGCTCATTTTTATCCTGTGTTAGTGAGCACTAAACTTTTGTAGAACAAGCCCCAGAATCTGTGCTCCGCTATCCAAATATAATATGACGACAGTCTGGCTCCATCCGTACAGATGCAGCAAGTAGGTGTGTAGCTAAAAACAGCACAAATGTCGGGACTCTGTTTTCCGTTATTTGTTGTTAATGTGACATCATTTGTTGGGGCACATCCCGTGCATATTGCATTCTTAGCTCATCTTATTGCAATTGGCAAACTTGCGCTGGATGTTTTCAGCACCATGGACAGCTGTCACTTAGAAATCCCTTCGTACGGCTCGGCTCTCCTCAGAATAACGCAGAGACTCTTCTCCGCAGCTTATTCCCAGGAAGACAGGAGATGAGTAGCTTTTCATTCACCAGTTCATATTTTTCTGCGACTAAGGTGGAGGTTTCTTTTTTTTTCTTCTTTTTTGAGGACTCGTGAAAAGCTACCAGCTGTGTAAATGACAGAAAAGAAAGGCTAATTGCCATCTTAACATATGTAGACAGATCCTCTCATTGTTGGAGTGTACTTTAGGGGGATAATTAAGCTCCAGACTCTTGATTAGATTAAGCTGTTTTTTTGGTCCCCAGTGCGTGGATTAAGTGCTCATTGCCCGATGTATTTGAGCAGGAAGTATTAGAGAGATCAACCTTGTGGAAAATCAGATCTTTCTTTATGGGAGCCGGTTATGACCCCATCATTGGCACAGAGTGGGATTACCTCGGGTCCAACTGGCTCTGCAGGTATTGAGCTTCTCTCAAGTTGACACATATGACATACGAGGTGCAGCGTGACCTCGCCGCCCTTCAGCGCATAACTCATATTTTCTTCAGCCCCCCTCCCGGAAAGGGTGTTTGACTTTGGTGGCTAGACCAGGTTTGCGCTCTCATACGCTGTTGCTGTTGTTGCTTTTCATGGGCTTACCAAGGTGTGACAGCGCCTTTGATTTATGGGTTATTATTGAAGCAGTGTAGCCTATCGCCAACTCATTATGAGTTTACATTCACATACATCACCGCATGCATATTGCATACAAATTTTCAAAAAAAGAGAAGGAAGCAATTGGGCTTTGTGGGAGCCCAGAAACAGCGGCGATTTGTTAAGAAGAGGGCAACGCACCTCGAAAACTATCAAGGAGGATTGTTTTTGCCCTTTAGCGGCCGCGCTCAGATGTCCACTGCTCCAAAAAAGGAGGGACTAATTTAAATGTCAAGGTCAGCGTTATAAATCACCCGGGAGGCAAAGGGGGCACCGTCCCAGTCCGGGCCGTCCACGGGTGTGTTGGCAGCAAACAAAGCGCCCCGCACATTGTTGGGCGGGTGATGTGTGGGCGTCACCTGGCCAAATGAGACGCAAAGTTTGAATATGTGTGCGGACCCACTAATGGAGCGTGATGTTAATGGCAGAAGACATTAAACCGGGCTCTCTGTGTTTTTAAAAGCACCACTAATCTGTCTCCCTGTCAGCTTTATTGAAGCAGCGAGGCTAGGGTGAGCATCGTTCATTAGGGTGCTCACTGGTCTCGACCAAATGCAGGGCTAGCGCTGCACACGGCAGAGTACCATCAGGCTGTCACTCCCCAGGCACAAACCCATACAGCACCGCTCACCTACGAGCTACCATGGATCTTCATTGTAGTCTAGTTTGTCGGAGATTGCGAGGGACTGCCGGGTCGTCTGAAACAGGCCGGATGCGTGTTATTAACCCGCATTATTTACCCCAGCTGAGGCACCGTGTCATCCCACCAAACCAAATCAGACTCGAGCTCCACGGCTCCCCATCACAGAGTGATCTCTGATTGGGGAAAGTGAAGTGGTCCGTGATGAATTCATCCAAAGCGTGTCGTGGAAATGAATAAGGCGAAGAGTAAGGTGAGGAGAGGGTGACAAAGGGGCGTTTCTGGGGATGAAGAATAACGGGGCTGACTGTGTTGTGATGGACCAGACGCTGGGGGAGGGAGAGAGGGCGAAGACCAGAGGGAAGGGAGCAGTGAGGGAATTACAATTGCTGGAAAAGTAGAGGCCAGCTTAATCATGTCTAGAGATCAGTGTGTTTGTATGCACCTCCACAGCCTGTAATCAGACAGCCAGTGGACCGATTGAAGGTTAAGTGGAGAGCTGACGATCACATCGGCTGTCCTCTAATCTGCGACCGTGGCTATTTTGTCGCACCGTCACACCAACCCTTACTCATCACCCCGAAGCCTTTCACCCCACCTGACCCTTTTCACGTTCAGTGGTAGCCATCAGCAGAGGACAGAGCATGTGGCTGCGCGATTGGCTAAAGATGGTCCCAGATGGGTTTGGAGATGGGGGTCATGCTGAGGTTTGGGACTTGGCTGTCCTGCCCATCTGCTCCATTTCCCCTCGGGGAAGTTCAGAACGTCTAGTCAAGTTGTTCAACAACCTTTACCGCCTGTTTGTCTCCGCCCGACACCGAGAAACGCCCTCTACCTCTACCCCGTCCACCCTCCCGCTGCTCTTTTTTGCTAGCCCATTGTGTCTAAACTATGCAAAAGCCGTGGTGCGAAACTAGTGGTATTGCATCCATTACCTGCCCGGCTTCAAGGCTGCCCCTCACCAGGCATCGGCAAAGGATGCGTACAGCAAATGTGGATCCTTGCTGAGTACGGCACAAAGCAGCGAGCTGGGAAAGGGGAGAGTGCTCGATGAGGCGCACCTAGAAAAGATTAAATCTATTGTTTCCTTGTCTTCCCCATAATGCATTCTGTCATAGGGAAAGCAGTGCCACACGTCTCTCTCTAATGTATTCTGTCATAAGGTAAGCAATGCCAAGTCGAGGATGTTCTGTGAAAGTCATTTTCTCTTCTTCTCGTGTGTGTTTTTGTTCCATAGTAACAGGATTTCCCTACCCTGCCACAGGCGCTACGGTGGCCTATAGGGGTGCCCACTTGCGGGGACGGGGACGGGCTGTGTACAACACATTCCGCACAGCTCCACCTCCACCACCAATCCCAGCTTACGGAGCGTGAGTACTGACCCTACGAGGCCCGGTTCGGGTTGCACGATATTTTTGTCTGGTACGATAAGTTTAGTCTTTTCATAGCTGAGAGTATTAGCTTTTATACGCTCTTTCAGACGCTCTTTCAGACATCAATGGGTGTTTTGGACTGTTTCTCCTGATGCAAAGCAGCACACGACATCATTAGTGTCAGGCCGTAACTGGGCTGATACTGTGTAGTCTGAACTTGGCACAACGAGCACTTTTTACATAGATATAGCTGTCGTTTGGTTAGATTTCACGCTGCAGTATGAGTGAATGAAACTGTACCCAAGACTGCTCCAACTGTGCACACGCTGGAGGTGTTCATGCTGCGATTGAATTTATGCCCAAACTTTGCTTTTCTAGTCGTAATTTAAAAGATATCTTTCTGTTGCATCTCTAGACCGTGCACTCCTGCAGGAAAACCGCTCGTCTAACGTAGCCAGGCAGCATTGCTGCTGTAATTTTACATATTTTTTTTATCTACGCACATGTCTGGAGAGAACTTTGGTATCTGCGGATATACATAACCGAACCCTGCCTGTCCTTACATTTGCACATCGTCTGTTGACAAAGGAGGAACTGACAAAGTCAAGGTGAGAGCTGCGATAGTGTATTACCAGTCAGATCTCACTGGACTGTGACCGGGGCCCGTGCTCATCTCCTGGCTTTATGCAGGCCTGCCTCACGCTTGTCTCTTATCAGCGCTGGTCTGTGTGGCCGTGGGAGAGGTCTGACGGAGGCTGGCCGCGGCCCCGCCATAGCTGTCTATCTGTGATTAGATCAGGATCAGTCTTAGTGCGGTGGGACTCGCAGCTGAGACTGGAAATCCCACATCCCCGTTCCCCTCCTTCCCACTCGGGGACCCCTTTGCTGCTGATGGCAGCCGGTTGATTTATATAGCCAAGTCATGTGACGCAGCTCCTTCACTGCCTTCTTTTGTCCTCCCTCTCCACCACCAGCCCTCCTGATAGCAACTGCAGCAACTGGAAAGACAAACAATTTTACCAGAGCAGAAAATTGGACAGGGATGTGAAACTGTTACACCTTTCAGTTTGTGTCATTCATTATTTGTGGTACAGCGAGCTAAAGCTGCTAAGAGCTGACCCCACAGACCTGCAAATGGTCAAAATAGGAAAATTGGCAAAGGCTGAGAGTCGGTGGGCTCGGATGCAGTCCAAATCAACTAACTGTGCTTTCCTGTTTCGCATGTTCACAGGGTGGTGTACCAAGATGGCTTCTACGGTGCAGAGATCTATGTAAGTACAGTTGACTTTTCTTCTAGATGAAACAGAAGTAAAACAGACAAGAAGCCCAGCCCTGGAGACAAAAACGTGATCTCCTCAGCCCCCAGCCTCGCTGCCAAGCCGGCGTCGATTAGGCCTCTGTCTACTGTGCCAAGAAACCCAACAACAAAATTTAAAACCCCCTCAGCTCCTCCCTCCTCTCCCTCTTTTCTTCCTATGATCTCAGACTTTGGCAAAGAGGCAGACCCTGACTCAGTGTCCCATGTCAAGTTAGGTCATTTATTCCTTTAGATTTGTCTGGAGGTTTTTAAGTCCCCCCCGCCGCCCCGCCAGCTTTCTTTCTTCTTGTTACCTCTCTGGTGTTTTTGCATTCACTCCGAGGGTTTGGCTGGGATATCCCCTGCTTGCCCCAGGGGGTCTGCGCAGGCCTGAGTGGAGCCGGTTCCTCCCAGCCATCAGCAAGTGGGAGATAAGAGAAGCCGCAGATAAAGGGATTAACCGTCCCTCTGGAGCTGTCCGTGCAGGCAGGGTCACATCGGGAGCCGGCCCTGCTGCACCTCGCCCTTGACAGAGAAGAGCGTGGACTCTGTGGAGATAATGCTGAAATTACCACGCTGCCCCACTTTGACACGAGTCCAAACGTTTGCAAGGAATGTAATTTGTCCCTTTGATTTTTTTTTCCACCGCAGTGAGATGACTGTCTGTGCAGCAGCAGCAGCAATGACAGTTCCTTCTCACTTTCACCCTGACAAAGACCGGTGTCTGGGAATGAAATGCTAAACCCAAGTGATCTATGACTTACACACCAGCCCGCACGATAGGGCTGTATTTCACCGGCTTTTGTTGTAGGGACACCCACCACCGTGGAAGAAACCCGGGCTGTGCTCTGAGCGATGTTGTTTGTCTCTCACGCTCATTTAGCCACCTCCAGCTAAGTCCTACACAGCTATGTCCCCTGACTGAGGCCTGGCCAGGTCGGTCCATCACTCAAACCGTCAGGCTGGCCCCTGGTGCTTTACTGCCATTAGTTTTGGCAATGGCCACTGCATTGCTTCAGACTGGCTGAGAGTATGTGAAGGTCTCGAGTGACCAAGAGGGAGCCGTCCCACAGCCCTCAGTGTCCTATACAATCATTCAGTGGACACTGGCGTGCTGTCAAAAGCAGCCAGCTGTTCTGTCAAGGCTTCTGCTAATACATTAGCAGAAAGGGGGGGAAACGAATGCATGCACATATAAATGCACATACGTGGCACGCGCTAATACATATGCATGCATAGACGCACACGGCACGCATATACATGAATGCACACCCACATATTCCCCGTGACAAAATAAAAAATGTGCTGCGCGGCTGCGTGCAGGATTTGACAATGTGGGAGAGTGATTTATTGTTCCGTGTTTGTTCAGGCTGTTGCTGTAATCAACACAGTCCCAAGGCATGACCGTCCCACAGGAAGTCATCCGCTTCAATTGCTGTGACTTCCTGTCCCCTTGGTAAACATCAAGGAGCGAGTTTCGATCGCCGTGGCCAGTGCCCCGATTTCGCTTGCACCCGCGACCTCGGCCGACTCACCGCTACTTCGCGATGTCGCTCTGCATCGGACACACCCCCCCTTGAGTTTAAAAATAAATGAAAACATGCATTATTAAAAGCCACCTATCCACCGTATGGACACAGATGGGCACACACTCCACTGGCACTAATAGAAAAACAGTGGGAGAACAGCTTCATTTTTCAAAGAGAGTAATAGCAGCACTCCACAATGAGGTCTTTAATTCCTTCCCCATTCTGG
Organism: Oreochromis aureus; assembly: GCF_013358895.1. NCBI lineage: Eukaryota > Metazoa > Chordata > Actinopteri > Cichliformes > Cichlidae > Oreochromis > Oreochromis aureus. The sequence goes on along the minus strand of NC_052945.1, from coordinate 3,640,292 downwards.
CAAATGAATACAGCGGTCCTGACTCCCCAATGGTCCGACCGTCTTCTGCCTTCTTACTTCTTTTGTGAGCCGGGGGGGTCGTGTATAAGGAAAAAAAAAAAGGGGGGAGATCTTCAATTACGGAGCAGCGGTGCGCCCTCAATCTAAAAATGGGCTGAATGTGGGGAGTTGGCTCACGTTGCCTCCGTTGCTGCGATTCGGATGAGCCTCCGGTGCGACAATGACTTGCTCCCCCTAAACGCGCTGCCTCTCAGAACATCATTCATTCTCTTGTTGCCACCACCTGCCTAACACACCATATATCAAACAGCACCCTCTGGTGTCTCACGGGGAGGCTGCAGTCGGGGAGTGTGAGCAGATGAGCAAACTACTGCATGGTGACATTTAACCATTAAGGCAATTTGAGGCTGTGTGTGCCGAGTCGTTGTTTTCTTGTGTCTTTGAGAGCTAACCTTTGTCTGCGGAGGTAATCACTGATTAAATATGGTGGTATGTTTTTGTTTTTTTACAGGGTGGCTATGCAGCATACAGATTTGCCCAACCTACCACCACCGCTGCTTACAGTGACAGGTGAGGGTCTCATATTGTATAACACTGACTCTCTTGTATGTAATTTGAGGGGTTTTAAAGCCAAAAATCTCCATAAAGTCATTAACTAATTGGCTGTAACTGGGAATATTGAGGCTATTTTGCATGTTTCCCATAATTCCATATTACAAGGCTGACTTCAGCCATCGTTAGCATTCACTTCTCAACTTCCTGTTTTGCACAAGTGCTTAAAGAAACAGAAATGCATTGCAGAGCAGGCACAGGCTTCTTTTTTCTCCACGAGCAACTGTTGAGAAAATGCTGAATTTAAAGTAAAAACATGGACATGTTTCCGATGTGTCCGACTCGGCTCCCGAGAACTTTTGATTTAAAGCAACAAGTTGATCCCACAGGCTGTGAAACAGGGGAAATTACTGAGAGAAGGAAAAAGGAGTGCACCTCTAAATATGTCCTCATAAATCTCATAAATGCAGCCATCGCTGTGTTGGAGTAGCAAAGGGTGGGCTTTAGCTTTAAATAATTAGTGTTTTCCCACCAAAAATGATCATATCTACAGGAGACGTGATGGTAGGAGAGCGCGTGTGATGAATGGGGGCTTCTCCGGCAGCATTTTACAATATTCTGCGGAGGGTTATTTTGGGTTTCTTCCTCTCGAGTTATCTTATCTATTAGGCAAACCGCTATATTCTTTTTAGCTCGGAGCTAAAGAGCACACACACGCACGGCAAAAAAAGACTAACCTTGTTGGACTCGATGAGAAAAGCAGTGATATATGTCGTGACTCTCCGCTTGTGAAGGGAGAGTGGGTATATCACTGCGGTATTTATTAATGGCCTCGGGTCTGCGGAGGGGAGGTGGGGAGACGGAGAGAGGCAGAGATGGACCAGCGGGAACTCTATCACTTCTGAGTGATGTCACTCTGGTTCAGGTGTGCTCTGTTTGAGGAGGCGTCGCTGATTCATTTCGGCCCCCGAAAGCCGTTGTCAGCCGGGATGTGGGCCGGTTTGGGAATCTAATCTGGGAAGGATTGAGCATGTCACTTGTGATAACGTACACCCTGCCCGAGAGCCTGAAGATCATATCGATAATGTAAGATTTATCAGGCCTCGCCGCGGTTCGAATTATGAGCAGCCGCGCTCTGCGAGAGCAGAAATTGGACAGCGGCTTTTTTTTCCCTCTCCGAGTGATTTAAGTCGTGTTTCTCTTGCCTATACTTTTCTCTGAGATTTAATATAATTCGCCCCAAGTTGTTTGTTTTGCTTTGTCTGTTTGTTTCCTTTTGAATAAGCGGCCATGCCCACTGGATCAATAAGGGTTTGTTGGTGTTGTCTCAGCCGTACCTTATCAGACTTTACCGTGGAGCCGTCAGCCAATCATAAAAAAAGAGGTCGCCGGGATTGAGGAAGGCGTGTGAAACCCTGCAAAATATGAAACATTTATTATCCGAAAAGCCCACACCGCTCACAGGGTGCATTACCAAAGCCCTTTAAGTAACTAAAGAGAGTTGGTACGGGCGAGGTTGATGAATCAAAGAGGCCTTCACAGGAGCCAGTCACATTGTAGAGACCCTGCTAGCTTCCAGTCGGCTCTGTCGAGGCTCTGTGACATTGCACGGGGTGGTTTGACCTGCTGTTCGTCAGCGGCGCCACTCTGGTGAGAGTCATTTTGGAGATGTATTAGCCTTAGAGGGCCTGTGGGGTTCAGTGCTCACTGAAGATAAGAGGACCACGGAGACTTCCCCTGACCATCTCACGGCACGGGCCTCCTCCCCAAGGAGCCGAGACAGCCTTTCCAATTTCACGTCCTGCTCGCTGACCTTGGGTGCTGCCGGACTCGAATGGGCCGCGCCATATTTAGATCTTATATAACTCGACGCATCTCGTACGAAAGGCGTGAACGCTGTACGTCTTGTTGTCTCCTTTAGGAGAATTTCCTCCTCTCTCCACTTCTTTTTTTTTTTTTAATTCCTGGTTGATTTGGTGCCCTCAGTCCTTGGCTGGGTGTGCCTTATCTGCTCCTTGCAGACCCTCATTTGCAAGCAAGAGCTAAAAAAAAAAGAAAAAAGAAAGTAAATAGAGGAATATGTGAAGTCGAATAAATAAATAAATAAAGCGCACACATCTTGTCCTGTCTCAGAAGGAAATTGGAAGGATTAGTTCCAAACCAGCAACAATGAAAAGACAGGGGCGTGAGCCCAGTGTGCAGCCTCGGTAAACAAGAGCAGGGTGAGAGAGCGAGCCCTCCAGCACCAACTCTGCTCTCTCCTCTGCATCCTTCTTTTTCTGCCTCCCTCCGCTCATTACCTATTCTATCCAGCTAATCAAGATGACAATGAAAAGACAAGTATAATTCACCAACCTTTGAACTCCCCTTTTTGAACCACCTTGTATAAAGCAGGAAGCCCAGGAGGCCGGGGAGGGAAATAATTGATTGCGTTAGAGACTTGAAAGGGTTTACTTGAGGGGTTGAGCATTAAACAAGCATGCATAAATGTTCTTCTCTCCTCGTCAATGATAGATCAATGACCGTGTTCTCTGTCCCCTGTTGTGCAGCTATGGCAGAGTCTATGCAACAGCAGACCCTTATCACCACACGATTGGCCCTGCAGCCACATACAGTGTGGGGACCATGGTAAGTCTATGAGAGCACCGCCTGTTCCTGTCTGCACCCTCCATGACACAGGCTACAGCACACACACACACACACACTCCAAAATAAAGACCAGAGACTTCACTCGTCACTGGTTTTTATTTATGTGTTGTTCATTAATCGATTCAGGTTTTTGTCATGCTATCTGGCACACCCTAGTGGGCAGTACTGAGCAGTACTGTGAAGCCCTGGCATGTGGAAATTGGCTCAGATATTAAGTGCAATAAACTTCTGCTATGCCACGCAAGCTCACCTCATGCACTATTGATCTGACACAAGTTCCTCCTGAAATGAGAATGAGTGATCACTGCAGTCTTTTTTCTTTTCTCCCTCTCCCAACACGAGCTTTACATGTTACATAACAGATACATTTCCAAGCTTTGTTTTCATCCTACATCGCTCAACTTGCTCCCGAGTGCGACAGATCATCTTCTTTTTGTTTTCCTCCCCCCCATTCAGTCAAACCGAACCCGAAAAGATGAGGTCGAACTGTTAATGTCTGTTTTTAGCTAGCTTTTGCAGCTACTGTAACATCAAAGATGAAAAGTGACGATAAACAAACGAGGATTTTTTCCGAAACTGAGAGTTCCTCTTTGGTTTTGTTTTACGACGGCGAGGAGGATGATGAGGAGGGGGTTGGGGCCGGGCTCGCAGACCAAACCTAGAGATTAAGGCCCATCAAACGCATGCAGCAGTGTGCCGTGGGACATAAAAGAGAGAGCGAGACTGAGGGAGGGAGTTGTCTCACCCTCCTCTCCTGCCCACAAGCTTGATCGGTGGCGTGTTCTCAGCTTGAGAAATGACTCAAATTCATCATTACAGCATGCATGCGATTTTTCAACAACTTTAAAAAAGAAGCGTACAGTTCCCCGGTGCAGCTGCTAGCTAAAAGCTTTCATTAATTAAGACATTTCTTTTTCCTCTTCATTTACTTAATTAAAAAATGTGCTTGAATGTTTTTTATTCTTTCTTCTCTTCCCTCCAAATTTCCTTCCATTCCTCTGACACTTTAATCGTCCTCTCAGCGAATGTAGAAGTCAGGATCTGGACCCTAAAAAATATCTAATGTGGTGTGTGTTGGGAGCTCAGGGAGCTAACGCAGGCTTGTTTGTGTGTGTGTGTGTGTGTGTGCTCGTGGGTTCACGGGGCGCTGAACAAATGGCGAGGGTACTGGGATGCAGGCTGTGCTGAGGCCAACATCTAATAAACTCCTGAGCTAAAGAGAAAAGACCAGTTTGGTTCCTAATTCTTTAATCATATTTGATTAATGGTTCTCCAGCAGCGAGGAGTCATTTTTGCATTTAAAAGCTATACAATAATTAGTTCCTCTGAGGTTGAGGTTGGAAATTCTCTTTACTCATTTCCAGCTTACAGAAGCATCTCGTACGGATGAAAGTTTTGTACAAGCAAGAGGGCTCCGCGAAATTAGGCAAAATTAGCCTTTGAAGACATTCGGTAGCCTTTGGAGTTTGCCTGAATTCCTAATTGCAGCAGAGCCACCGAAAGATGAGAAGAAGGACTGCGTGTGTGTGCGTGCATGTGCAGGTGTGCATGCATAGGCCCACTTGCATGCTCTATGTGTGTCTGCCCTAGATATCTTGAGCATGGTGCTAAATCTAAGGGCTAATATCCTGTGGTGGTTTGGCCCTCCAGAAAGGTGCAGACACCTCTGCCAGACTTGAAAAGGAGCCGTGATTAAACCTCTCAGAACTTATTCTGCTTTAGTCCAATCTCTGATATTGTTGCGGCCGTAAAAGGAATCATTTTCCTCAAGTAAAACGACAAAAATCTCTGTTTTTCCATTTATTTCTAAGCGTAATGAAATCAAAATGTATTCGCCGTTCAAGAAAGTGCTCTTTCTACATGCATATAAACAATTTCCTCTGTATGAATTGCACCAGTTAAGCTCCGAATCCAACAATCCACTTTACCTCCCGTTCCTAACACACACTCGGATTGTATGCAATCAGGGAATTTATTCAACAAACCCGTTATTGGCTTCAGTGTCTCAAACTCTCAATCTGTGTCGAGATTATACGTATTGAAAAACTTATTCCGATATGAAAACTCAATAAGTTAAAAGGAAGGAAATTTGTGGAGAAAGAGAAACCGACTCTAGCTGTCACCTGAATACTGATTGGTACTTTTTCATCTTTGATGTTGCAGGCTAGCCTATACAGAGGAGGGTACAGTCGCTTCACTCCCTACTAAAAGAAAGAAAAAAGCGAGAAAAGACAGAGACATTACCCACAACAAACAAACGAAAAAAAAATCCTCTCTTTAAAAAAATAAAATACAAAGACAAACACAAAACGAGCGAACACCCAGTCCTTGGCGGAGAGTTAAATCTAACTAAAAGCTTCCAGGTCCACATGCTGAGCCCCTCCCCTGACACGCGCAAGCAGATATTTCTACAACAACCTTTTTGATGTCATCATTGGTCTGCTCTTGTTTCGTATTCATTTTGTGCTTTTGGTTTTCTTTTGGAAAGTTTTATGCACATGTGCATTATCTTGACTGCTGTATATGGGTGCTGTGTCACCATAACCAATGTGAGCCTACTGCAGCACGCATGGTGCATGCTCAGAGGTGTGTATATGCAGCTGCTGTCATCTGACTAAGAATATACTGGGGCATTTCTATCCTATATACATATATATATATATGTGTGTGTGTGTGTATACGCACAACAAAGAGAAATCAGGTTGATGGTGAACACTGATCCATCCCATTTAATTCCTTTCCCAGCTTTTATCATCAAATCTTTGACTCATCCAGCAACGCAGAAGTACAGAACTCAGTCTTAATGCTGACGAGCATGCCTTGGTAATTCTTAGTTCAAAGACAGCGCTGCTCTGATTGCTTTCTCTTTTTTTTTCCTCAAACATTGGAGTGTCCTACTGTTGTGCACTTGCAGTGGAGCCTTACAAGCTGTATTATGTGGTATGACAGCATGCAGAGTAAAGGGTCATGAAGGTCAGATTTCTGTCTTGAACTCACAATGCTCATATGCCAGCCCGGTCTCTTGCAAAGCACCGTGCATTTATATGCAACTGTTCTGCATTAGCTGCTGTGTTTTGGGGGAAATGTGACACCGGCTGTGCTGTGTTGACGTGCAGCGATTCATATAAGTACAGCCGAATGTAAATATGGGGGATGAGCATTTGCATTTCCCACCGGCGGCCTGTGTTCGCATCTTATCTCATGCTCACTGGTATTTTTAGAAATTTGATAGGACCATGAAACATGTGCTTTAAGCTGCCTTAAATTACTTTAAGGGATAGTTGTCTTTTATTAGATCCTGTTCCAGTAATTTTTTTTTTCTCCCAGGCGAGATAAAATTAGTTCTTCTGCTTTACACCGCCCCTCCAGAACCACAGGAGACATTATACAAAAGTTCCCAATTGGCTGAAAAGTTCTTCTGACGACATGTAAACAGAACTTTATCTGCAAAGTTGTTGGAGCTCATGAATGTACTTAGTTTTCGTCTTCGTAGCGTCGCATCAACACATTTCTGAGGCGTACACGTCGTAAGCACAGTTTGTGTCGTTGTAGCCATCGAAGCAGACCAAACCCTACTCAGCACTGGTTTTAACACAAGTCATTAAAAAAAACTACAAACCAGCAAAAAGAAATGAAACAGCGCCAACACACTGTGCCATCCTCAGAATTCCAAAGTTTGGGAACACCTGCTCGAAAGGAAAAAGGGACCAGGCACTGGAATGTTTGTTAGCTCAGAGCTCTGTAAGCCACATACGGGAATCTAGAGTGTGCATTAAAATCGAGCCGATTTACTGTCGGGCAAATGTTGGGTATTTGCCAATCTATCGGTATCGCCTGATTTAAAAACAAAACATTTAAAAGCTGAAAAGAAATGAGAGTAACGCGCTGTGACCGGGTTTGTCCACCAGAGGGCACTCTGCAACACGTTTGAAACGCCAGCCGCACAGAAAGCGAAACAAATAAATGTTCATGCTTCGCGGAAAGAAAACGAATTGAAATATTTGGCCTCAGTCTTAAAGTTCCGATGTTTATAAAGAAAAAAAAAAATAATTCTAGTGTCGGTAAAGCTCATCTTTAACTTTGTTTGTTTTAGGTAAATGAATTACACTTGAAACACGAGTGCAGGGGATCAATAATGATATCGTACGTGCGCTGGGAACACGATGTAGAGATTTCATTTTTAAATATCACGTTTGTCATATGAACCAAAAACCTGCAGTGGGATTTATTACATGTCTGATGTGCAGGATTAGTCAAATCATTGATTAGTCTACTGACAGACAAAGTAATGCTCCCAGCTTTTCAAAAGCGAGGCTGCGCTGCTGCGTCTTATTGTAAACTGAGCATCTTTTGTTTTGGGTTTTTTGGTTGAGCAAACTAGACAATTTGAAGACATCGCTGACGGCTCTGGGAAGTCACGATAAGCCCCGCGAACAATTTATTCTTCACACTTCACTGACTAAATGGGTAAATCGGTTAATCAAGAATTTGCATAACATTGTGCAGCTTTTTCTGTGTGTCTGCAGTGTTCGTTTCCCCAAAATGCTATTGTTAAATGCAGAATAGTCGCATGTGAAGTGAGTTTGCAGAAGACACGGTTGCATATTCTCACTAATACAATACGGGGGGTGATCTGTACACAAGGTTTACGCTAACCCCACACATCCGTCACACGGACACACACACACGGGAATGACACAGCACTGAGGTGGGTTAACCCTGACAGAGGGCTGTTCTTCTACAAGTCACCGGTCTCTTTTTTAAGCATTGCACAAAATGTTTTACCTCAGGATAAGCTAACTGAAACTCACAAACTAGAATACAGTGCTACTCACTTCTCAGCCGGCAGGACAGTTTCCTTTCTAACACAACCAGCAGGTTTCGGAAGAGCTAATTTTTGAGTTTTTTCTTTAAGCAGAGACCCCATGATGATAAAATAAAGACTGTACTGTTGTTCTTTACTAAAACTACTGTATTATATATATATTAAGACATATACTGTATAACACATTTTACACTGTATACACACACAAGTCCAGGAAGATATTATATATAAAAGCACCCAGGAGTTAGAAGACACAATGTAAATGTGTGTAGAGTGCAGACTTACTCGCCTCTTAGTCGACATGCGGTCATTGCATTGGCTTCTATTACAACTTTGTGCTGCGTGAGGTGGATTTAAAAGAAACTCTCTGTGTAGCCGCTGTTAGCTGTCGAGATTTAAGTGCAGCTACGGAAATGCAACTGAAAGCTTTTGCCAATAATATTTAATTTCTATGTACTCACACTCAAAGTGTTGTGGTCTTAAAAAAAAAAAATATGTTTGTTGCACTTTATTTGTTTTCCTTTTTTTCCTTTCTGAGATGTAATATATTTATAAAAAAAAGTATCATATACAGCTAGTTATGTTTAGTCAAGATGTTAAAATGATATAGAGTAATGTTGTATATCAAAAAAGAAAAAAACACCCATTATCTCATAAGTAAAAGAAAAGTCTTTATGTAGGTAAACAAACATTGTTCTTCCTTTTGTATGCTAGTACGTACGATCCGCACCGTTTGGGGTTTTTATAGAACAAACTTTGAATATTATTTTTACCATTTTCAAACGGGAGAACTGATTGTACATTTGTAGGAGTTTCTCACATAAACTCTGCAGCAGAGTACACATGTGGGTGTTCAGTTAGTGACCACTATTAGACTGGGATGAAATAGATTTTTTTCTTTTTTAGAGCTGAATGTGTGTGCCTATGTGATATATATATATATACATATATATGCATTAGAATGTTTGAGGGAGGAGAGAGACGGGGGAAGTGAATGCAGTTCGCTAAAATACTGTAGTTTGCAGTAAGCTAACAGTTTTGCATGACTTCACTCTTACAGTCCCTGTAATAACATGACCACACATACGCTCTGACCTCATGAAAGATATCGGTGGCAACGAAAAAACGACGCTCTGATCATGCTCCAGCATTTATTTTACCTCATGAAAGATGTTTGGACGTCCAATATCCTGAGCGGAGCGGGTGCACATGCTAATGCTTTGCCATACAGTGCGAGTAATCGTACATGAAAACTGATCGCTGTCAGAACAATGTCAAAAGGTATTCTGTGTTAAGGTAATGGTGTCCTGATGGTAAAAGGTAGAAATTGCCTAAAATTTGTCCAAACCATAGATTATTAGCCAATCAACTTGGAGATCACAGCTCTCCCACAAACTACGCTCTCATAAACAATAGAAGAATTTATCAGCTGTGGGGAGGAAGAACTCCCCTATAGCAGGAAGAAGAACTACTTTGTAATTTGATTACAAAGTAAAACTACTATAAATGATCAGAGTTTACAAACATAAAAAATATATTTTTAAGAAACGACAGATTCTGTTGTTTTAATGAAGGGGTCTCAAACTTGAACGAGCTGTGGGCCACTGCTGATACTGTCATCTCATTGGAGGACCAAGAGTACAAAAAGAAACAAGAAAACACCCACAAATATTTACAAAACTGCAGTGTTTTGTTTGTTTTTTAAACTTCAAATACTTTATAACAAGACAAAACTGCAAACATTAACACGCAATTTTTTCCCCCTCATTCTTAAATAACTGAAGCCTTTCATTGAACTACCAAATAAACACACTGGACCTCTCTGGCACACACGTGGCAGCACTGTTAAATACAAACAAAATAATAGCAGCAAACTAAAAATGCAGACATAAGTGAGCTACCACAGCCAGTCCCTCAGCATGTTTCTGCTCATGTTGCCTTCATATTAAATCATCTTTTGCTTTTTTTTTTTTGTTTGCACTCAACAACAAACAAATCCTCCCAACAAAAAAGTAACTTCAAGGATCAAATTGCATTATATTTCTTCACGTTAACATACGGCCTTGATAAGTAGGTGTGAGGTGGGCCACAAGTTTGAGACCCGTGGTTTCAATTAAAACAAATTAATGATCAAGTTCTATACAAAACTGTGGATACTGATTCATCTAAAATCAAGATTTACGCTGTAAGTTGAACTTTGTTTCAGTGATTTTCGTCATGTAGATTTGATGATTTTTAAAAATTATTTATAGTAGTAAAAATATAATATATGTAAGGTTTGCCAAAGCATTAGCATGAGCACGTGCAGTCCAAATAAGAGAACATGGAGATTTATTTGGGGATGCACATCCACTTTTCCCCTCCGTCATGTTATTCCAGGGACAACTTTGAGTCTTGTCATCTGGAATTGCTCCTATCAGTCTGCACGGGTTTGTCAACAGTTTACAGAAAAAGTTAAAATAAGCATTGTTTAACCGTTTCAGTGTCAGCTTATCAAGGCTTAAATGTTAAGATATAACATTAATAACTGGCAGTCAGTATTGTAGAGGTCTGAGCCGTTTTTATTATGCTTATGTAAGTCAAAGGTAACTTAAATGTGAATTTATTATACAAACACTTTAATATTTTTGGGTTTGTTTGCTTTAGTTGTATTCCACAACCAGCTTAATATGCAACTAGACCTCTAATTGATCCAAATATGTGTTGGTACTTATTAATAGTAGTATATATGTTTACATATCAGCTGAAAATACTCTTCATCCATCGTTTATATTTATAGGTATTCACTAAGCCCTGATAAGCTGGCAGGTGAATTTATTAATCCACCTAAAATATTTGTACAAAAGAAAACCAAGCAAAAAAGTTACTGTACTTGTAAATACATTTAAATGTATATACACACACACACACACACACACACACACACACTATATCACAATTCTCTGAGTAACTGTTTTATATGTATTCCTATATGAAGTGGGGTCATCTGTGTATTTTCAATTCAGCTGAACTTGTTCTTGAATTCTATGTTCTCTTTATAATGAAAATATATTGTCTGAAAGGTGTAAAGTAATTTTCTTTTGGGTTAATTTCATAGCTAAAAGTATACTATTATGAGCCTTTTCTTTATTCATGAATTCTTTTGTTGTCAATATGTGACATATATATAAGTAACCTCTGATTGTTTTCTGAGTGTCAGAATAAAGCAGTTATATGATCATCATGTCTGCCTTCACACATGGATGTTGTTGTTGCTGTTGTCAATCTAAGACTTTCTCACCACAGTCTAAATTTCCCACCAACCAAAGTCAGTTAACAGTAACAGTCAGTACAGATCTTTTCTTCTGTAATGATTCGTGCTTCGTTGAGATTTAAGTGTAGAATAAGCCCAAGTTATGTGTAGCACTTTCGCACTTGTTATTTCAGTTTTTTTAAATTTTGCTCCTTTGTGGCACAAAATCAAACAGCAGGGAGACAAAAAAAAAAAATTTTGAATATTATCAATTTAAGTTGAGGTAACTGCTCGAGAGTTCACTGTCGTGTATTCCAGTGATTATAAGTTGTGTTGGTTGACAGACTGAACTGATCACGCTCAAATGATCCAAAGATCCAAACAGGAAATGGGCAACGTAGAACACAAGGTTAATAATAAATTGTGGAAAATAAATGAATACATTGAAGCTGTAGTGTCACACTGGAAATATAATAACACAATAACCTCAAAAATTAAAGGCCGTGAACACCACAACACCACGTGAATGTTTGGTACCGGGCCGCGAGAGTTGAGGCTCGGGTGTGAAATTTATGGTTGTCAGGGTTTTTAGCATCAACTCGGTTTCCCTGTGTCGTTTCCCGTGTTGTAGTTGTGCGTCTTATTTTGAAAGAAATATTTAGGCGTTACCATAACGACCAGATCATTAAGGGGCAGAGAGGAGGATGCTATGCTCAATGTTGTTGGCGCATTTTAGGAGGACGCTGCTAATAAAGTTACATAATTACACAGTGAATTTGCGTTTATTATTATATTGTTGTATTTATCCGCCACACCTTAAAGGCCGGTCCGTGAAAATATTGTCTGACACTGAACTGGTCCGTGGCACAAAAAAAGGCTGGGGACCGCTGAGGTAACTGATGAAAAAGGTTGCGTGGGAGCCACTCAGGTCGGTTGCAGACTTGTTGCCTTGTTGCATCAACTTGTGTGCTGATGACGGGCAGCCGAAATAAGCTTCAGAAGCTACACCACACAGCTGGTTTCAGCAGGTCTCCTCTAACCTTAGACATAAGATTATTTTCAGGAGTATTTGGTGTTTTTGAGGACCTTCACTACCATAAATGCTGTTAGGGAGAAACTGTGAGGGGAAAATGCGATGGATGGACGCTGCCGCTGTGGAGGCGGTTGCGTGCAGCTGAAGGTGTTGAGGACTTGGATAAGTTCTGTGTTGCGAGCTTCTCTTCTACTAGTGATGAGCAGCATAAATAAGCTTCAAACCCCTCTGAGCTGTGATTACACACCTCGGATTTCGAAGGGCGGGTTCCGGAGCTCAAAGCCAAAGATTATTTTCCGTAGCGGTGACAGTGTTTAAGATCTTCACCTACTCTGCCTTTGTCTTAATGATGATCCAGCGACTGTTTAGTCCGTGTAACGTTCCAGCAACACCCAAACTAGCGTCCGCTCCCCTTCATTGCACTGTGGCAGCAGAAACAGATTAAAATCTGAGGAAATAAACCCCAAACTGTCCGCAGGACTCAAAGCTAACATGCGCACTGTTAAGCAGACTTCACAAACTATGAGTGAAAGCAGCACAGGCTCTCACGCCTGAACCATCCCCTCCCCTGAATCCTTCACATCCGTGGGTGATTAATATATTTGTGTCTGCAGTCCTTCCAGTTCCAGGCTGCCTGACAGCGAGGCCTATATGTAGCTCCAGCGCTATTGTGCTCCCTCCCTGCTGAGCCGTAAGACCGCATGTGGATATTTTTGTATGGCGGGTCCCCAGCGAGCGCTCAGTAAATCCGAGGTATAGAATAGATAGAGGAGAGGAAAAGCTTGGGCCAGTTCCTCTCTGGGAAGAGCTAGATTGGGGTGGGGGTGCAGGGTGGAGGCTGATTTGACTGTTTGTCTCTGCTGGTTAGGAGATGGTGGGGGGGACTGGGCGGGGTGATGCACTACAAAGCCATTCTGAAATTAAAGCCTCTTCTTCTTTCATTTATTTATTTTTTCATCAGAAGCTCAACAGAGCTGCTGAAGATCACTGTGAATTAGGAAGCATCTGTCACGACGAGGGTCCCGGGACACTCGCCTCACCCACACTCCTCCCTCCCCAGCTTCCATCCGGCCCCATTATACGCTGAGACTTTTCACTTTGCGCTGCCAAACTGCCGATCTCCACTCGCACGATTACAGCTCGCTCTGATCTTTATCCTGGGGAGAGCAGTAGCTCTGGTTTTGGCAGGCGTGAGACCTCTACTCCCGCTTCTTTTATGCCGCATTACAAGAGCGCGATGAAACGCGAATGACGCCGTCGTCTCTGAGCTCCCAAACTTTTTCGCAGTTGAGTTTTAAACGCCGTGGCTCCTGTCGGCGGTTTCAACGCCGTGTCTTAACCTCACCTTCTGAACTTTTTTAGTGTACATTGCACAGATGGGGCGGAGGGGGCTTTAAAGCGAGCGCGGGTTGTTTACTCCATACGTTGTTCCATATGTTTACCAGTGTTGGTTTCTCTCAGAGAACTTCGGCGACACGATCCTCGCCCCCAAAAAACTTACTCAGAGAGGCATAAAGTTGCACGGAGCTGCTGCACACTGACTCTTCACAGCACCTCTCATTATGCATGTCTATCAGAAACATAACTTTCTGCATATTCACCAGTCTCCCCGCTTCTCTCCCCTGTTTCTAGTAAATACAAAATGAAGAGCTGTACTCAGTATTGATGGACATCACAGATGAAAACAACGAAGAGAGGAGAACTAGCTTTAAGAAAATAACAAAAGAAGAAGAAGACAAGGAGGAGTCCCTCTACTGAGGCTGGCGAGGAAAGACGGGAGGCGTACAAAGTGGCGCCGCGGCAGTGGTGTCAAACCAGCCACAAACTTGACAGACGGAGTGAGCCAGTTTCCACCAGGGACCACCTTTTTGCCGGGTAGAAAAAGACAGAGAGAGAATGAAAAGTGTCCCGTTATTATAAAACATTTTATTTTTCTATACTTTTGTGATTTACAATGGTAAAAAAAAAGTGTGTATAAAGCAGTATATATGTACAAATCTGTTTTTATGTTTTTTGGTAAGGGAGATGAACAGTTGGCCCTTGATGCTGATTCTGTGGTATGCAGGAAGGAGGAGGGAGGAGCCCCGCCCCCCCTCCTCTCTCTGTGGCACACTGCTCTGTCGCCGAGGTCGTGTTTGAAAAAAAATGTTACAAAACAAACAAAAACAAAACAGAAAAGGTGGCAGGGAGAGCTCGGCATCCAGGCAGAAGCACTTTCTATGCTGTACTTCCTGTGGGTGGAGTCAAAGGTCAACCTCCTGGTCTCACTGCTCCGCCTTCTTCCTTCCAACCTCCCCAAAACTCCTTCCTTCCTTCCTTCCTTCCTTCTCGGGCCGGTGATGACGCTCTTTCCTCCTTGTTGCGGTGTCACTGGCCTGCAGCGCCTAGCGTTAGCAGCGTCCCCCGTGGATACTGTTGTGATGTCACTTCCTCCTGGCAGCACCATTGGGCATCCCCGCCCTCCCCAATGGGCAGCATCACTGGTTTACAGCGTTGGGGAGTGGGGGGGGTGAGCCACGGCGGGACGGTGAGACGGTGTAAAGCCGAGCCTCCCCGTCTGCCCCTCTCCACGCCCCAGCAGAGGTCACTGACTAAGGACTAGTTAGAGAACACGGCGCAGAAGTCGCCGACTTTACTCACCTGCCAGACTCCGAGCCCAAGCCTTTGCGTCACTCCGCACCGACGGACAAACTGTCAGACCAACGCGACGATAAGGTGCGTACGACTACCAAGGATGCACGTTTCCACCTGACGAGAATAACTCATCGACGTCCATGTAACAAATTGAATTATAATCGAATAATCCCATCGTACTACATCAGCAGGTGCATAACCAAAACACAAGCCTGAGGCATATAGACTTATGTCGCTAGATAAAACATTATAGAAATACAGTAGTGCCCATCCAACGGTAATCGAGGAACTAGGGCTGAAATATGTCAACTTTTCTTTGTCCGTGTATTCTGAGAATATTTATTTGTGTGTTTTTTGTATTTTTTTGCAGCACTGAAAGTTTTAAACAGGAAAAAAAAAAGTTTTAATTTGGTGGAAGCGAAACCTTAATTCTTTATATCAGGAAAAATCACTGTAAACGTGTTAAATCAAGAATGTTGGTTCAGTTTTTGAATGTACTTTAATGTCTAGGGTGTCCAATAAGTATGTATTCTTTTTCTGTATATAAATATATATACATATCTATTATATGGGCTGTGGTGATGTCAGGGAATAGAGGGGGTGGGCAGGAAAGCCTCTGGCCCCCAACATAGATATCAGACCCCTCCCACTAAATATGTCCCTGATATTTACTGTAACATGTGATCATGTGTTATATGATTGAAAGTGTGACGGTGATAGTGTGAACTGATCTCCCCCGACATTGCCCCCGAATCCCACGTTTACCACACAAGCAAATGTATACTGTGCACAAACACACACAGGTTAACCACACAGGCAGGATCACACACACACACACACACACACAAATCCCCAAACTGCTTTTTTCCCTCTTTTTTTGTGCCCCACTCTGAGCAAAACACCACATCCCACTTTCAGACACTTCACAAAAAGAACCACATCTGCGCTGATTCCGGCCCTACGCCGGAGCTCCAACACTTGCTAATTAGCGCGAGGTTTAGTGGGATAAAAAGTTTATGAATATTGATTTTTCTTTTCTTACTTGAACCAAAGCATGATTTGAACACACAGTCTCAGTGCTCTTTGATCAGGAGACAGCGGGACTCGGTGATGACGGCGGAGCCCGGATGTGTATTGACGTGACCCAGATTTTATTCACTCATCACCGCTGAGGTAGAGCTCGCTCTCCTGCTAACGTAACGAGCCTCGCTGATGAAGCCCGGCTCGCGGCTTCCTGCGGCAGCTGCCTCGGTTTATGAGCCGCTGCTCTCGCGCTGACCCTGGTGGGCGGGCGGTTTTATTGCGTATTGGAAACAACCTGCTGGCCCTGAGGAGAAACTTTATCAGAGGCGAGCGGGTTCGGGTGAAGCACAACTTTGTTTGAGAGTTCAGGGTACACTACTTGGTAGTGGTTTGTGTGAGTTGTTACAAGAGGGTAAGACTAGGTTAAGCTCCTGACTTCCTGTACAAAACTACAGTGTGTACTGTTAATATCCTGTACAGTAAATCTCACCTCACACTTCTTGATTAACTTCATCTTATTTCAGGTTAAAAAAGAAAATGTACTTGTTCTAAATCAGGGCTCCTACCCACGCGACCTCTGTTCATCCGTAGACAGCTTCTCATATATTACAGAGTATCTATATCATGCCAACTAACTGTCGTGAAGTCTAATTGGGGTAAAGTCGGTCATTCGTTCTCCCATGCAGCGATCACACGCAGGCTTAGCGTCTTCATACCTGTAGGTTTGTTTCCGAGAGTCACGCGGTTCCTCTGGCCTACTTACGGGACTACAGACCCGCGGTAGGTCAGAAACAACGCAGGAGCAGGCTGGAGTTTTACTTCGATGGCAACTTTGTGGAAAGCAGAGCTTCTCTGAAAGGAAAAAGGGGGAAACTTAAATGGTCACTACATGATCAGCAGCGATAAAGAGCCACAGTTTGTCGTTTGTTTTTTAACGAACGTTAGGTTTTGGTCAGATGTTCGGATTTTGTCCACTGAAATATCTATGCATTCTGCAACAAGAACACTTGATGTCATGTGTGATAGGCACATTCTGGGTAGACAGCACTTTTCTCTACTTCTTCTAGTCAACTCCTAGCTGATAAAACCTAAACGGATAACACTGGTATTATTATGCATTTTAATTTTGTCAGCAAATCTCATCACAAGACAAAAAAAAATCTAAGTTTGTTTCTGATTTTTCTTGTTTTTCTGACTTCCACACTTTGACTGTGTCTCTTGGTTTATACTGAAGAGAAGAATCTATTATGTGTGATTCGCACATTTTAAAAAGCTCGTATCGATCGTATCCTGACTCGTTACGCCGCTCCTGGAAAAGCCCTTTTGGCGCTTTGATTCTTAAAATCCTACTTTTTTTCTGATTGGCTCCCAGAGCTTCAGGACAGGGGAGATTCTCGAGACGACCGTGTAAGGAGATCCAACGCTTCAAGCTTTCAGCTCACAGGGATTACAATAACACACGTTCGCCTAATTAAACGAAGGCTTCAGCAATCTCTCACATATATGATATAAAACTAAAATAAGTCCCCTTTAAAACCGAGAAAGCAGCTGGCCGCTATACTTTTTGTAAGCATTGCTCAAACTGAAGTGCATTACTTAGGGACTGTTTCCAGCAGCTGATTAATCCACATTTGGTGCTCTAGTGAGTATTTGTGGCAGCAGAGGTGTGTGTGTGTGGGTTCAGGTCAGAGTAAACTATAGTGTGTGTTTCCGTGGTAATAAAGGACAACAGTGTGGCTCCCTGCTGGGATTTTAATGGTTTCTGGCCAACAACGAAGCTCTGCAGATACATCTGGCACACACACACTCTCACGATACTACACTGCACCTCTGCTCATTTTATTGCGTTCGATGTCAGAGGTCAATATATAGCATTTCTGTGGGGCGGCGATGCAGACGTGCATGTAATATATTAGGCTGCCACGGTTTTAGTTCTTAACCGCTAACTTGAATTTTTACAGTACAGTGGTTCACAGTCAACATAACGTTTCTCTAGTTTTTCCTCTGAACAACATTAGTCACAGTAGTCGTCGTAGTTTTAGTAAGACTAGTTCGGGATTTCGTGCAATTCTCTTTAGAGTCCGCTGGATTTTCGAGGCCGGCGCTCACACCAGTGTTTAGGCAGCAGGACATTCTGATGAGGATTTATATGGGCCAGTATTCTTTTATAGATATGTAAGTACACAGTATTTTAGAGCGATATATAAAATAACTAACGATGTGGTCACCGTTCAGTATTCCAGCAATGTATTTCAGAAACACTTTAGCAACTTAGAATAGAGACACGCCTCGACTCCATGATGCTGCTCTGCTACATGTGCTGCAAACGGCGTTGGTGCCCCTCCGCTGGGAAAACCGAGTGATGACTCCATTTACAAATTAACCCAACCCTCTTTTTTTTCTAACTTGTACTAAAAAAAACAAAACAAAAAAAAAAGTTTTACAAAGAATGAAAACAGAGTTTTTACGTCACACTGGACAACTTACATGACTATGATCAGCAAATATCACCAAACCATCGCTAAATCTAATGACGTGTTCAGACCAATTTTGATACACACAGTCTATGCAAAAGGTGCAAATTCAAACTGATTTGCACCGGGTGAGGCGAAAATAGAGGCAAATAAACAGCCGCGGGGTTTCAGCGAGAAATTCACTTCAAGCTGTGCTGTTAAAGCCGATCAGCTGCTTCCACCTGACTCAGCATCCGAGAGATACGGGCGGGGGGGGGGAGGAAGAGTTTGGAGAAAGTTTCAGAGGAAATCTGGAATCAAGTGTCCCGTCGGTCGCTGGGGTGAATATTTAGGGGTTGCAAAACGATCCAAAACCAGCAACCGCATTCATGAGAGTCACACAAAGTGAAACTCTGTTTCATGTTTGGTCTGAACACCACGTTAGAGCCGGAGCTTCAAGGTAATTTTCACCTGCATTCCTGCCCATTAAAGCAACGACGCTACACGTGTCCACACAACGTGGGTACATCGCTTCCTCTTTAGTATTCAAGCGTGTAAACAGCTTTACAGATGACTTTTGGCCAACTTTTGAATTATCTTGAAAAAAAAAAACAGATTGAGTGAGAGAGAAAATGTCGTCCTTTATAACTTTTTGCTGGTACGTGTAAAGAATAGAGCTCATCCTGCTTACGGGTAGAATTCTGTCCTAGTAGCTTTCATTGCATGAAGTTATCTTGTCACATTTTCTGACTGAGAACAGCTCCCGTGAACAAAGCTTCCTTTAAACGTGCTCACCAAGCCTCACGGGAGCTGTGCTCGAACAGTTAAAAAACAACAAAAAAAAGTCTTTTGATCCGTGTCAATATGAAAAGTATCTACTACATTTTAAATGATGTAATCTGAGTAGTTAGATGTTTGTAATGTCTCTTACTCCAGTGGTCAAGTCTGGATTATAGGATACATGAAAATTTTTAGGGACTTTTTGTTACATGTTTTTGTTTTTTTGGGGGTCGTTTTAACTGTGGCTGTTTGTCTCTGCCCGCTGGTGCACAGTCTGAACTTCCAAGTTTACATCTGCATCCATTTGTTCTGTCTAAAACTCCAGCCTGCGCCTTAACAGTGGGATGGAGCGGGGGTGGGTGTGTGTGTAAGGGTGGGGTTGAAGTGACCCTCCCTTCCTTCCTTCCTTCCTTCCTTCCTTCAGATGCCTTTAGTATAACGAACTGGTCCTGATCTTCCTGAGCACAACTGCTTGAGCTGTGACACTAGCAGGATGTCCCCTCTGAGAGTCCCCTGCCCTGTCCCCGCCTCCAGCACACCCACCCCAGTGCTACCATCCCAATCCCCCCTGCCCTGCCCTGCCCCTGCCCCGCCCCGCCCCCAGCCTTCTAGTATGTGAGTTGACCGGTCCCCTTTTGTATTCCTGGTGTTCTGTACATAATGACCTTCGCCTTTCCTTTCCTCTCCCGTCCCACCCCGCCCCCGGCTGTCCTTTCAGGGGGAAAAGAAAAAAAAAGGAAAAAAAAACATCCTCTGACTCCCTGAAATCTTGTATTTTGTTCTAATAATGACGAAATTTATTTATAAGGATTTTTTAAAATCTAACTCTTTCTCCTTTTGTAAATGTTCCAGTTAAATAAAGTTTAAAAAAATGTTAAAAAATTAAATGGATATATTGAAAGGTTAAAAAAAAATGTCTCTAGAAGTCCCCGCCCCCTCCTCTGGCTCTGTACTCTGAACTTTGTGTTTTTGTTTTTTCTCTTTCTGTATGCTTCTCTTTACGTGCTTCAGATGAAGAGTTCTATTTATTATGACATTAACGTTATTATAATTATGACTAATTATTAATATTATCATCATCCTCATCATCCTCATTATTATCATTAATAAACTTGTCTACTTCAGCCTCCGCGTCTCCGCTGTTTTGTGGTGAGTGATGAGTTGCTGGATGCTCGGGACGCGCCGGGGCTCGCGGTAACGCTACAAGTCCCACGACGCGGCATCGCTGCGACGCCGCATGACACGAGCCAGGTGGAACGGGGGCGGGGCCACGCTTCCAGACCCATTTGTCTTGTGCCGGAGCCCCTCTGGGGCCGCATGATGGAGAGCACCTGTCTGTCGCCGAGGCTGCCATTTACCCAACCGGAGAAAGACAAACTCAAAGACCGAAGCCCGCGAGTGGAAAAATATAGAAGCGCGCCTTCAGGGGGAAGCGGGAGAGACAAAAAACACGAATGTAAATACTTCAGAAGATCAGTGCCTCTCCATCACTGTTGACTTTGTTTAATCCTTTGAGCCTCTACAAACAATGGGAGATGGGATTTTTTTTTTCTCTTTTTTGTCACAACAAAATCTAGAAAATGTTATTTGTGTCACTGCTGTGCCACATCAAAATGCGCACACGCTCCCCTTCAGTAGGTGAATAGGTTTGTGTGCTTTTGTTTTAACGTCGCCGTTTTTATTAGCTGTTTAAGACATGCCCCAGTTTCTGTTTTCTGCTTATTAATAATACATAATAACACGAAACTGACATTTAATGGAGGCGACGAAGGCACGTGAGAGCGGGCGCGCAGGGGACAAAAAGACACTGAAAAATAAACTATTTTTAGTTCATGTTGACATTTTTCGCTTTAGTATTCAAACAGCTGAGAGGACTCGTATCAGTTTTCTATATATTCTTCAGTTTGTTTTTTTGAACTCGCGAGGTCAAACCAAGTGTATAACCTGATATTTAACTAAAGCTGTTTTCACACAAGAACCCTGGAAAATGTCTCCGGATGCTTCTCCATAGCAGGAACATCGAGTTCCCTCTTTGTGACGTTGCAGCCTGGACACGCTGTGCAAGATAAAGACTTATAATAGTTTGGTGGTTTTTATTAGTTTTTAATTCATTTCCAGTCGTTGGTTTGAGTTTGGGTTCAGAGTGAGTTTGCTTTTTTCATTTTTTGCTTTCCTTTTTTAAAATTGTTCAGTTTTTGCTTAATTTTTGTGTTTTTTTAATCATTTTAATATGCGGAGGTAACTCCAAGGGAAAATTTAAGGTGGTCAGAATATTGCAGAGATTACAATACAAACAGTTTGCTAAAGGAAGACACCGTTTTCATTAACCATACAAGCATGAGCAAGTAAACGCTAACGACATTAAGATTTTTACAAAATGTTCTATCATGAGTCCAACAGAGCACCTTTGGGATGTGGTGGAAGGAGATTAACAACATCTCATCACCACACAGTAAAGGTTATGCGACAGCAATTCACAGTGAAAGTCATGTCAAGAAACTTTCTAACATCAGGTAAAGACACTACAGTGTTTGAGAGAAAATACCCCAATAATCAGATGATCTCCTGTTGGCAGCACTCGGCGACAGTGGGAAGGAAGAACTCACTTTTAACAGGAAGAGGCCTAAAACAGAACCGGCATCGGGGAGAGGGCGCTATCATCCGAGACAGAGTAGAACAGAAACAACCCAGCACAAAGAGGCTTCAACAACAAACATTACGCAGCTGTCAGACGTCAGCTCGTTCATTTATGTTTAACTTTTTAAAAGTTGTCTCTGAAGTAAAGATTTGGCTACAGGAGCTTGATTCGCAGAAATACGTGCTGCTGATGTCATCACTCGACTTATAAGTCTAGTATTATAGAATGAAACCAAAGATCAAACCTGTTTTCAGGTCCAGAACATGGGAATAGAGGAGCTGTGAGAGAATTCAACATTAATGAGTCAATGGTATGGAAGTAGAGGAAGCAAGAAGAATGAGTTGAGTAAAGTTTGACTTATCTGACTGTTTTGTTTCGCTTAATGCGCCTTATAATCTGAAAAATACGGCAACTTCTACCTTCCTTTAGCATGTCCAGAAGTCCAACTTCTTGTGTGATGCTTAGCATCTTCCTCTGCCTTCTGGGAGCTACTGCAGGAGCCTTTGACGGTGCAAACGTTTCATCGACAGTGTTGTGTTTGTTGGGGAGAAAACTTACAAACATACAGTAC
This sequence comes from Oreochromis aureus, assembly GCF_013358895.1. Taxonomy (NCBI): domain Eukaryota; kingdom Metazoa; phylum Chordata; class Actinopteri; order Cichliformes; family Cichlidae; genus Oreochromis; species Oreochromis aureus. Next base: position 3,617,902 of record NC_052945.1, on the reverse strand, counting down.
AGCACTTCAGAGTCACACTGCTAGCGATCGAAGATTTATGTAAATTTCACAAGCTGAACGCATTCTGTACTGTACAGGAGACACGGCATGAGATTTTGACAATGGTCTACAGCCAATCAGGATGCAGAACACAGTGCGCTGTAAAAAAAAAAAAATTGCACAAAAAAAAAATCAGTGAAACAGCGAGGCCGCGAAAGGTGAACTGCTTTATAGCAGGTGTATATTAATTTACATTCTCTCAGTGTTAATTACATTTATATATAAATTTATATGTATAATATTTGTTTTACAGGTGCTTGACTTGCAGATGCCTTAAATCATTACTGTTGTTGGACGTTGGGCCTCAGCTGGTCACATTATGTCTGTTTCTGACTGCTGTGGTGACATCTCATGGCAAAAATGTATTTGTGCACACATGTTGAGAACTCTGACATTGTGTTTGCGCTCACAGCCTGAGGCCCTAAAGCAGGCCTTTCGGGCTTGATGGGTGAACTTCAGGTTTGTGTTTTCTGGGTTATGAAGGTGGTTTGCCTCTTAGCACAGTACTGTACATCACCACAGTAACATGCTGCAGACCTGACCTGCAGGTTATGTTCAAGGTAAAAGATCAATATGTGCCAAACCACCACCTACTAACCAATCAATTCTCTAGAAAATAGATCCCTGAAACATCAGCGTGCAGAGTGCAAGTCTCCAGATTCTGAAAACTCAAGTTTGTAGAGATGCTGACTTTGCCCCAATGAACATCATTAAAAAAAAAAACAAACTCCAGATTTTTAGGACAAACTTTATTTCCTGCTTTTTATTCCTGGTGTCTGCAAACAAAGCATTACTTGTATTGTTCTGTAAGCTGTAATACAGTAACATTATGCTAAAAATAGCCCCCGGAGCATTTTACTTGTTGACATTATGTAAAATATGTCTGACTTGAATTATCTTTAAATATTAGATTGAAATGCAGCTGAAAGAATGGGGCATAAACAGTCTAACAAGCCTAAAAAATAAATCTAAACAATGCATTAATCTAATGGAACAAGCAGCTGTAATTATACCCAGATCTTCCCATTACTCACCACTGACAGTGATGACTCTATCAACCTAAACTGTTTATTTTGGAGAGATTTTAATGGTCTTTAAGTGCTTAAAAGCACACGCACTTTTTTATACTGGGATGTAAACGTTGCACAGTGCTCGTCCTTTCAGTTTGTGATCTCTTGGTTAGATGGGTTGACCATCCAGTTGATAACCGCCTTCGCGTGACTGCACTTGAGCCTTTAGCTGTGCTGCAGTTCATCTATGGAGCCTATAACCACTTTATCTTTGTCAGCTCGACTCTGAGAAACTGTTTTTATAGCCACATCACCTCTGACCACCTTGTTTTATGCTTTACATTCATATTATTCCTTTAAATCTCTTAATATTGTTCTTGTTAATTTTCTGCTGTAATGCGACCGTTAGTGTTTTCACATGTATTATTATTAGAAAACATATCCTGGATATGTTGTAGCACAGGCCTCTGATGGAGTTTCGCCTATAAAGACAACAGCTGATGACGTCCTCTACACCTTTAACAATGACTTTTGACACCTCAGTATATCTGAATAAAGATGTGGGCTGATTAGAATAGTTTCCAGATTTTTCCCAGGGTAGCTGGATAGTCAGAGATGCAGTCATTTTGTTCTATTAGGCCTGAAATATGGCAGAAATCACTCAGTTGAGAAAAGAGATTCGAGTTACTCTTAGTAGGCAAAGATCCCTCGGACCTCAGCGTGCAAAGTAAAAGATGCTCACTTTCCCCGATGAGCATCCTTAAAAACAAAACAGATTTTTAACTTTATTCCCTGATTTTTCTTTCCTGATGTCTGCAAACAAATCTGAAGTACTTTATTGTTCTATAAGCATCCACTGAGTTGTTGTCAAACTTGGACACTGAAGTGTTTCAGTGCTGCAAGAGTGAATCAGCCTATTTCTGATTTAAATTTAGCAACATGTAGCTGAAAGAACGAGGAATGAATCGTCTTATAGGCCGAATTTGTACCAAATCAAATACGCAGGTCATCAACAATGACACTTTCATAAAAAATAAAGGATCCAGGGGACGAGGTGAGACAGCGGCAGATCATCTGACAGAACATCATTTTGTTTGTGTTTCAGAAATCAACCTTGTGGCAGAGTCCATATTTATGAACCTGAAATGTGTAGTTTTTGCTTTCAGCTGAGCACTTGTGCCATTTTTTAGCCTTTTGGTTCATTTTTAATACCTTCTATACAATAATAAATAAATATATTATACCTTTCTACTTCACAGATCCTCAAACAATGGCTGTAATGTCAACCCTCTCCCACCTGGTGGCACCCTCTGTCTGCCTTGTACACTTGTAGCGGAGGCCTCGGTTGTTGTACAGTTCATTCACCGGCATCACTTTTCAGCCACGCCAGCAGCCGTGTGGGTTAACCCAAGTGTGTCATCGTCCCTCACGGCCTCGTTCTGTCACACCTGCTCCTCTCGCACACCTGATCCCGTGAAATATCATCTCCCCATTTTATTCATACATGTAACGGTTGATTAAGGTCAAATGGGGATCTAAAATATGATAAAAGCATCTGTTGGGCTCCGATAGAATCTGTCACCCCAACCGCAGCAATTGACCATAATCACACAATTATGAAGCGATGAGACACTTTGGCTTTATGGGGAGGGTGCTTTGCTAAAACGGCCGACGTAAAACCCCATCTGTACAAATGGGCCTTGGATTTGAGCCAAAGCGGGGGCTAAAAGACCCAATATATCAAGTCACGGCACATCTAGCAGAGGGAAGCCGAGGGCCGCTGACAAAACGACGAGCCCGCTGGTGTCAAAGAAAAACACGGCTCAAATATTTGTAGCCACTATCAATTTTGTAGATACAGGATTCCCTCGTGTAATTTTGGTAGCAAATACAATTAACAAAGATGATTCATGAGCCAAATGACGGCCGAGTCCAAACCAGCTTGTAATACAGTTCGCTCTTCAGCCGCTCGAGTATTTATATCGCAGCGATTAATCTCGGATGACACGAGGGCCGCGCTCTTTTTTTGACTGCTGCTGTTTGAATGAATGCTCTGTTCATCAGTGTCCACAGACATACCGCGTGTCCACTGTGTTATAATGCTGCACATATACTGCAGGGGTGACTGCTGAGAGCATACGGCAGCGAATTTCCTGGTAGAAAAAATGACTGTTCAAGTAGAGTTTATTGCTGTGTTAGTATTAGCTAACAGCCTCACTGCGCCTTGGCATTGATTTTCCAAGTCTCTTGACCTCTCCTGGAGGGACGCACGACGTTCCTCCAACAGATATTTGGTGTTTTGATAAGAGAGCGCTATGAAACGCTTAGATGGAAAATTTCCCACCGGTGTTAAAACGGGTTGAGATGTGGTGACTGTAAAGGTCACAGCGTTCAAGTCACATCGCTCTTATGAAGATCATCGTTTTGTTTCACCGCGGGATAAAGGCGATCGCTCGGAAATACTTTGTACTGATTTGCTTTGACCCTTCTCTCCCCATGGACGAGCCGGCCCCAGATTTCAGGTGGAGTGATAGTAGCAGCCCAGAGGTCAGGAATCCGGAGCGGAAGGTGAAAGGTCACCGTTCAGGGACAGACTCTAGGATCTCCTCTCCTCTTTGAGACATTTCTTGTATGCAGTCGTTTTCATAAGAAACTTAATGACATAAAAAACTGTTTCTGTGTCCACCTGCTTCGTGAACAGTTGCTGCGAGCAACAGTCCTCATATTTTTGTGCTATTCTATCACCGTGTGGACATAAAAACCACCGATTTCTGCTAATAAACTGAAAACATCGTGTTACAGTTTCATGTGTTTCATTTGTCTTTAGATTTATTATGAAAAAGTTAGCAGAAAGCATGCACATGTGATCTTCTTCTTTTGTAATAGATATATTGTCTCTGCATCACAGTTATTACACTAAGTAATCTCTGCCATCACAATAAGACCTCAGCAGTGCCACAACCTGATCGCACCATGTCACACTAATGCTGTAATTACATGAATTACAGCATCAGTGCCAACCATCCAATTCTTTTAGTATTTTGTGGCTGATTTTAGGAAATATTCTAATAATTTGAGGTAAACTTGGATACAAAAACCTATCAAGGAGGATTTAAAGGCCTTGGGCATCAATCTGAATCCCTGAGAAGCTTCAGGACAATCAGCCTGGAGACGGGACAGAAACGTGTCTCTAAGTTTGAAGAAACACGAGCAGCTCGAGGGACTGAGGGTCACTGTCACGCCCATAGCTGCCTCCTCAGCCAATCACAACACTGTAATCTCCAGAAACTGATGGAGGCCAAACTAAGATACTCAATAAAGAAGTTTTTTTTTATAATATTCAAATTTTTTCATGATGCAAAAGTGAATTATATATAAATGACACACGACATAGGAAGTAAAATATGTAAATGTGCTTATGAAATACAACCCTCAGATTTCAGCCTTATCGTCTTTTCTCTCTCTTTCTTTTAACGACCTATAAATCCCCATGAAGCGATCCTCCGTTGTTTCCGGTCCAGTTTCGCAGCCTCACAAACGAGGCTGCCATCGCAGCCCTCAGCAGACTTGATCCCATCACACAAAATAACAAGAATCAACAGGGGAGAGTATGAACCCACAATATGGCTCTAATAAATCAGCTAACGCAGCATTCATCACCAGTTTGTGTGCGTGGACGTTTGAGAGCGACAGAGGCTCGTCCTCCTCAGCCTCTCTGATGGAAGGAGAGCAGCAGGTTTCTTGTTTGGAGTTTTCGACAGTGCATCCATCAGCCCAGCACTCCGCCATCTGCTGCTAACGCTGCATGCTCGGCCCAGCTAAGTGCCATCTGCAGCCAACTTCGCTTACATCGCTCGGAGAACTTTTACTTTTGACTCTCGAGCGCTGAGTGGAGCAGGGGCGGGGCTTCGTTAAATCTGGTGATCTCATTTGTCCGTTTGAGAAGGCGGCAGCAGGTGAAAGACAGAAACTTGGTAACGCGCAAGTTCTCCTTCTGTGCCATCGAACATGCTGAACAGTTGGATTTTTGTTTAATATGATCCCATAAGACTTCATTAATGTCACAGCCCTTCATCTTCATACATTGTCCAACTCTTAGTCGCCCAACCTGAGCTGTAATTATGCCGTCTGTCCAGATGAGGGAGACAAACCTTTAAAATGTACACACAGATCATCCAGGAACAATCATGCACCCGAGACAAGCGTCCCGCTGAGCTGGTCCTGCAGCAAGTCACTGTTTTCAGCTTAAAACTAAAATCAAAGACGGCATCAGACCCTGCGAATAATGTGAGGCTGTTTAAAAATGATCGGACATGCAAGACTGAGAAAAATGTTTTATCTGAGAGACAAACGATCCATCACGCTTTCAAAGACCTAAGGATTAGAAGCTGACACACGTGCACACTTTGAAGTTTCTTAATAAAGGCAGTAAAAATAATCTAATTAGGTGCAGTGGTATATATTTGATAAAATGTGTTTTACTTAAAGCAGTCAGTCTTTCGCAAGTAAAAATAAGACTTTTCAAGGATCTGCTGGAATATGTTATATTCACGCTGGTCTGCAGGTTGTTCCCACTCTCAGCATGCAGCACAAAGAAAAGCCGGCCTTGGTGACATCCCCTCCACTCTAATATGATTGTGGTTTAATACCCATTACAGCGGTGGAGAGGTGCTGTCATTAGCAATTCAGCAGGGCTGTAACTCACCTTCCCTTCTTATAATGATTGGGATCCTGAAAAAGAGGCAGCTATAAATGGAAACAAGAGTGCTGGGCTCAACAGAAAAGGAGCACCAGCCACAATTTGTGGGATGAGGCGAGCGCACGCTTGATGACCCACGGCCTTGTGGGTAATGCAAGGTCAGTCCGAGGAATTGGGTGATCTGAGAGACAGGAGTTGGAAGAACCGCTTTGTTGGCACGAGGCGACAAATCAACAACAGCAGAGAGGGATGGAAAAATCTGAGAAGGAGAAAAGAGGGAAGAAAGCAAAGAGTGGCTGATACAGCAGGTGGTTTATTTGGAAGGTAGTGTCACAATTAACAGTTTCATTACTGAAAACTCAAGACTGAGACTCCAAATCCCAAAAAGATTCAGTTTACATGATGAAAAAGTAGGAAACCAGCAGCGATGTTGGTGACAGGTAAAGTAACCAACAAGAAGTGGGTGGGGTCTTGAATTAAAGGAACTGTGGGGTGAATGGGAAAGAAGAGTGTTGCTCGCAATCATGAGGAGGAACATAAATGAGGTACTGTGTCTGCAGCCAAAGACACCTTCACTGCTTCCCACTGGCATAAAACCTGCCTCCATCACCTTTTGGACTTGGCCTAGTTTATCTCAGAGGAGACTGTTTGGTTTCTACGTGTCTCTCTGGATCGGTTGGCGCCATGCTAGCATTAGCCAGCTTCACCCAGCAGATGATGCTCACAGGCTGAGGAAGTGTGGCATCTCTAAGTCATCCGAGTGACTTCCTCTGTCTCAGCTGACTGCAGGTTTCTCAACCTTATAAACATCACATTTACATAATGACCAACAAGGGCCATGAAGTCAGTTCCATGATCACCAATATGCTAATTGAGCACTGATCAATGGGCATGAGTGCCATTCACAGGATTGTAAGATGGTGAAACAATATGACAGGATGGACGCTCGACTCCCTGCTCAAACCAGCGTTCCTCCTGGAAGTGTACGCCTCATCAGTGGCCTGTGGGTGTAAATAGACCGCAGAGTCCTGGCCTGACGAGGTGCTGTAGCTCGTCTGTGTTGTGCCATCTGTTTAGCCGAAGGTTGTTTGGTTTAAATGATGTCTAATTCCTCTTTGGCGTAGCATTTTCTGCAGTTTGAAAACCACAGAGATGTGATGTTTTGAGAAAATGTGTCCCTCTTCTCTCCTGGATCTTCCAGAGCATCCTTTAGGTTTTGCTTCCCATCAAACCACATGTACTCAGGGCCTCCCTGATATGATGTTCTCCCCTATCGCACACACAGACGCACCACTGGCCCGTTCGTCTCATCATACGACCAACAAACTCCAGAAGATTTTCAGAAAGCCTCATCACTGAGAAAGCACGCAGCATTACAGAAGTTAGGATAAGGCAGAGGTCTATCTCTCTAACTAGCGGGCATAATTATCTTCTTCTTCATTAGAAAACTAAAAAGAGAAGTGTGTTCCGTTTAATTTGCCCCCTGCTGTGATCTTTTTTATTTTATCCTTTTCCACAATTAACCCAATCTGTTACGGCCAAAAGAATTAGAAACTCCGAGGATGAGCAGCACTTCTGAACGGAAAATTTTACAAGAAGAGCTTAGAAGTGAAGTCTGTCGGAGACAAAGACGTGCGAGTTATAATCAGGAGAGGGGTGGAGGGAGATTTAATATTATTTCAGATTATAACACAATGTGGAAACAATTATAAGATCTCGTTCTGGTCATTCTGCATCTTGTAAACTCCGACCCTCCTGTTTGTCTGATAAGTTATGGCTGTAGGAGTTTGCATGTTCTCCGTGTTTGCGTGGGTTCTGTTCAGGTACTCCGGCTTCCTCCCACAGTCCAAAGACATGCAGTTAGTGGAGATAGCTTAATTAGTGACTCTAAATTGCCCATAGGTGTGAATGTGAGTGCAAATGGTTGTCTGTCTCTATGTGTTAGACCTGCAACAGACTGGCGACCTGTCCAGGGTGCAGCCTGCCTCTTGTCCTAAGACAGCTGGGATAGGCTCCACCCCCCCAGCGACCCTGAAAAGGAAAAGCGGAAGAGAATGGATGCTTGGAAGTTATGGCTGTATCTAATATCCAATATCTGAGGTCTTAATTAACCCAAACTTCAATGGTAATATGTCAGAATGTGTCCTGGCAGTGTGGATACAACACACTAATGTTGACTTAAATTAACACGATGAACATGAATTTGCCAAAATGATAGTTTACGGGTGAAAAAACCGTGTCGAGCTTCAAATGCGCACCAAGCCAAAGGAGTGAAAAACGTTCACATATGTAGAAACATTTTCTTTCTCTAATTCTGTAAATGCATGAAGTAGAAGCACAAAGAGAAGAACTGCAAAGGAAATAAAACAAGTTCTGGATGTTTTCTGGAACAAAGTTGCAAAGAAAACTGCAGAAATAACATTTAAACCTTTGTGGGAGACTTTCCTGTTTTGACTCTTGGTAAGACAGTTAGAGCCCATCTGTGACACTGTAACTCTGGTTATTCATATTATTTATAACACACCAAGTTAACGCCGCTGGTTCCTAATTGGAGTCAGAGCAGTGACATCAGTTGAAAATCCGTCTGCTTCATTATCTAACACAACGAAAACAAAGCTCCGCGACCAAAGAGCCTCGATGATCGCTCCTTCACAGCATTTTTCACTGGAAACAAAATCGAACCGATGATGAATCGCTCTCTTCTCTCTCTCTGCGTTTGCCTGGTGCCAAGGCGCTCAGGATTTAGAACCACTACTGGTGTCCATCTGCACACCGGATTTAAAATGTGGCTACGCTGTGACCCGTCTGTTGTCCGAGGCCTCTGGAGACGGAGGGAGAAGAGGACACGGTGCCAGGAAACGCTCGCTCACTCTGACAGGCAAACGTGTACACTCGTGCTGCTTTTCTCGAGACTAAAGCTCTTTATCGGGACGTACGAATCATTCACGCAGCTCGTGAAGAAGAGCGTTCTCCCCGTGTGCTGACGGGAATAAAAACAAATTCTGATCAATGAAATGAAGCGTTTAAGGCCATCTTAGCTGAACTGAGGGTGTTTGTATTACAGTATCTGAGCTGCTGGTGTTTGTCTTTGTGTTATGATCTAATTTCAGATTACATTTTGGGGGATCAAAAAGTGTATTTGCAGACGTGCAGATTAGTGTTATCAGCAGGAACAGTGTGACCTGTGAAAAATGAGGATGTACATGAGAGAATCTGTGTTGTGGACAATCCTGCCTGTTGGTTTAAGGCAGCTTACCGGGCGTCTGTTGCAGCCAAATCCATTTTTATTCACCCTGTGGATTATACGACTGCTTGGCAAGGCTGCCCTCGTGCAACTAAAGCCAGCAGGACTCGTGCAGGTGGACGTCCTGAATATAGAGCACGGAAAGTAGAGGGAAACTGCCGACGCCTTGCAAGTAAAAGCAATTTGTCACCAATGCTTTGCTTTGTTTTTGTCCAAAGGGCAAAGCTTTGGGTGCAAAATCCAGACAGACGGGATTTGAGTGGCGTGAGCTGCCTGTGGAGGGCGCTGACACACCGGCGATGAGAGCAGCTGTCTGGAGAGGTGCTGAGGACACACTTCTCAGTCTCTGCATGTGTGTGTGAAGTCTCGGGGCAGGTGCTAACAATTGACGCTCGCCTGCAGAGAAAGTCCTCAAACAGACCCGAGAGCCTGTCACAGCACACAGAGAATAAAGGACGTCGGTAGACGGTGCACAGCCTGAATGTGAAACATTAAAGGCTTCTTAGATTTCATGTGCTTTTGTGACATTACACTGCAGAGTAATGCACCTTACAGACCTCCAAAGCTCTCACAGCTTTAAATAAAAGTCAGTTCAAAGAATAAATGCAAGTTTAGCTTTTATATGCGTTACATACGTCGCTACTCAAGGTTCACAGAATATTATTTAATTCAGGATCGTTTTCAACGTGGTGGGCCAACAGTGCTTCCACAACCCGGCGCCCTCTTCTATATGTTTTTAATGGATTAACTAAAGGCTGTGCGTTTCAGAGGAAGGGGGCGGGGCCTAAAATTACTAATTTCAGAGAGGTGAAGAAGTGAGGGGCCACAGCAAAGGCAGGTTTCACATAAATACACTTTGTTTAACAGGTGACTCATGCAAAGCTTCTCTAGCTGAGTCAAGACTTTGAATATGGAGCTGCAAAGGAGCAGATGGGTCCACTTTAGAGGTAAGCACGCGGAAGATAGCAAAACCAGGCTAGCTGAGGTCGGCTAATCAAAGAATCCGAACACTGGAGGTTAAACACGTTCAGGGGAGGTATGGACATTCATTTGAAAAGATGTAAAGTTAATACATCCACCTGTGTGCACAGAAATACAAACACCTGTGTGACACTGCTGTGTGTCTGCTATCAGGACATTCTGTGTGCTTAGAAGAGAAAAGGTTTGCTCACACTGTAAGCTGCTTCAGCTCTGTGCAGTCAGTGTCCAGCCAAGTTCAGCTGCAGGTAACAGATATGTGAGCGCGTGAATTCGTTTATCAGACACGCTCCATAAACATGCAGCAGGAAGTCATTTTCTGCATACTGCATAGATTTTTGTTTCCCGTTGTTTGGTGGCGAGTGGCCTGAGCAGTGATGTTGACCTGTTTACAGTTATTGCATCATCCATCAGGTAACTGGTCTCAGCTTGGCACGAGCTTCCGGGGAGAACAGACGCTTAATGGCTTGACAGGTTGCGTCCGGGCTCTCCGTCCCAGAGTGAAGCGCCGCTGGCTGCTGGACGGAAACGCCAAACAGCCTCGGGACACCCAGCGGACTTTCAGAGCAGCTCGTCGTGCCAGCTGAGGCTGCAGGAGTCACGCCACTGGCTGGTATAAAGAGCACAGACTCAAACGTAAATGGGTCTGGGACATCACTGTTAACAGCGCCGTTACAGAAAACGTTTTCATTCAGGATTCTTATAAAGAACCAGTTAATCCATCAGTATTAATATGGACCAAAACTCATGTGTCAGTATTTTTAGGCTGACAGTTACTATCATTATCACGGCATTTTTTACAAAAGCAACGGCTGAGATGCGATAAGGCTTTTTATTAAGAGACTGACTGCAAATATGTTAGCTAGACTAAGTGGGGAATGATGGAGGATACAGGGGGGCTCTTGGGTTGATTTTTGGATTTTTCACCCTCAACAGACTTCCAAGTAAGACCGATGTGTTCGGCACAGGACATGAGGACACTGAGGCATGTGTCCTGTATATGAAGTGATGCAGCTCGAGCTGAACACTTGAACCGTTTGGATCCCAAATACCGGTGCTGCGATTTTTGGAAGCAATTTAAATTTCAGGGGAAAATCAGATAAAACCTTTAATTCACTGCATGTGGTTTTACTGGAGAGAAGCACTCACTGCAACTGACCACAAATAATCACATCCATGCATCCATCTTCTTAACTGCTTGTCCAGCTGAGATCACAGCGGGACTATGGCCACATAATGCCTCTACAAAGGAAGCAGCACGTAGTCAGTAACATTACATCATGTAAAGACTGGTGATGCAGCAGGTATACGCTACACTGAGAAAGTTTAGCTTGTTTTAAATCACTGCTGACGGCAAAGACACAAAAGTAAATAAGAAATTATCGTTCTTTGGAAAAATAATTACAATTTATTGACAGTGTTAATATTTGCTTGTTAGTATGTGTGTCCTGTCACCAGAAGCAGCTATAAATGTGAAGAAAGTGTCGAGAGGTTCCCTCGCCACAGAGAAACCCGGGTGTTGGGGTGTAAGGGGAGCTGGTGTTGGTCACAGGTGGGATAAATGTGCGCCCCCTCTTGGGATCCACAGCAGCCGAGTGTGGCCTTTTACCTTCTGCCTTGCTCTTTGTCCTCGCCTCACACTCATCTGAAAATATCTCCGAGCGGTGCCAGGAAGAAAAGCAGAGGCTCTGTTTGTAAATGCCACGGTGACGCCCGAGATGACGTTTGGTTTGTGAGGAAATATTATTTTGGGTCAGCTGTGATTCGCTGCCATATTGTCCGGTGAAGCAGGAAGGCCAGGCCACAGAGAAAGAGCATATGTCTGCCTTTCCCTCTGCTGCTGCCCCGACATGTGTTACTTCCTCCTCGCTCAGCCCACCTGCTTGGCCAAAGCCTTACACACGAATGCCAGCCTACAGCAACAGAATGTGTCAGCCTGAACAGATCAGGCTCATCAAAGCCAGAGTTCACTGAAGTCATTTGAACTGATGCTCTGAAATCAGATCCTTTTTTTATGCTTCCAAATTTCTCAGAAAATCCGTTGTTTGGTATAAAAGACTGACACAGCATCTGTGCCTGAAGAGCGAAGCCAAAGTGGAAGCACCTTAACCTGCATGCTTCTGAATAGCCAGCAGGTGCACAGCGCTCAGCTCTCCTCGTCTGACCTCAGTAAACACTTTCGATTCGGTAAATCATCGTCATTATTAGAGTCAGAAATCACTGTTTGGCCAATGGCAATTCAGAAAATAGCTCAGTTAGAGGTTTAAAAAGGAGACTTCACCAACCAGTGGGTGGAATATCTGGAAATTTCAGTTCAATTTTATGTAAACAAAGCACCAAATCACAGCAACAATCGCCTCAAGGTGCTTTATATTGTAAGGTAAAGACCTTACAATAACACAGAGAAACCCCAACAGTCAGATGAGCCTCTGTGAACAAGCACGGATAAGGAAAGAACCGACGGTTGAGTAAGATGATGAGCCAAAAATGTGAAAATATGAGGCAACTTGAATTTTTACAGTAACAAAATAAAGTACTGGAGCGTGGATGATGAGCCACACGCACAGTCCAAGTGTACAAACCTTGAGTTCAAGTTGCTGACATTCAAATTTATCTGAGATTTTCATATCACCTATGATATGAATATCAAAATCCTACGTGGCAAACTTGGACCTGCCGCCCACCCACCTGGCGGGCTGACAGTGATACCCCATCAGGCCGAGGGGTTAAAACCAAAGGACTCATGTTTATTTTTTGTGCTTTCTCTGCTGAGCAATCATGAAAGCTCTGATTATACTGCAAATTTAAGAAAGTCTCAGGTTTGTTTTCAGTTTCTAATAAATTGGTGGAGAAAAGAGAAACTAAAAATAAACAAATAAAAGGTGTACCTGCGTCGGGCAGGTAACTCTTCCTGCTCAACAACAACAACCCAACACCTGATTGTTGCTTTACAGTCCCATCTGTTCGCCTTATTGATCAAATATCAGTGGAGGAAAGCCTGTGAGCTCTTGATTACAAACTGGGGATTCGTGGATATTTATTATCGTCCGGTGATCGATCGGGGTCACGCGCCCAGCCTCCAGCATCGTACGCAGAGAAACAAACACGGCCTCGCCGGCACATCTCTCAGTGCAGCCCTGACAGGCTCATAAAATCCGACTGATGTCCTTCTGCCCGAGAAAAAGGATTCATTTTTCCAAGGATTCATCCACAAGGGAAGAAATTAAGATTAATGGCTTGTGCGCGCCACAGCAGTTTGCAGTTGCCTTTGTGATGGAGATTGTTTGCAGCTCGGCAATGTAATATATGCAAATGTGACCTGGAAGTGTGTAAACGGGTGTCATCAAAATGATTCTGAGCTCATTCACAGTCAGCTCGGGACTGAGAAAGTGGAGTGCAGGGTGAGGCACTAAAATATTTAAACAAAGGGCAAAGTGCAGCGCAGTTCACAGGTGAGAGTGTTTCTGAGCAGCAATTTCATGTGCAAATCAGCAGGTGCATTTCTCCTCTCTGAACTCTAGGGGGGGCTGGTGTCCTGATCAAATCAGTAAAGTGGAGCTAAAACAGCTTCAGGCGGCGTGTTTGTGGTGCGTTGGAGACGAGTATGAGTCACCTGCAGACAGCCTGCGCCGGTCTGTTAAAGTCAAGTTTGTCTCGGTGCCGTTTCATGTCCAGAACACCAGCGTGACCTTTCAAAGATTTCTACTTTACAGTTCCTGCAGACTCGACACAACAACACTGAGCCTCTGAGGTCAGAGGAGTGAAAGAAGCAGCCAAGACCATGTTTGCTGGGAGACGGCCAAGGTCAACCAAGGTCAAAGCTGCAGCTGTATTTTCACATCAGCTGTGGAATCATATCAAACGTGCAAAAATCATTTCATAACAGCAATGATCAATTTCAACAAGCTGCCCACGGGGAGCACCGGGACATTTCCCAGTGTGCCGAGGGTCATTTTAGCATTTTACTGTGAGCATTACAGCGAGCATCAGGAGGGGAACGTAACTCTCCGAGCGCGTGCATCAGGCGCTCCTCCCTCCCTCGCCAACAGACTCTCGCCTCAGCGTCCACAGCCTGCAGATGCTCGCCTCAAAGAGACACAGATTCTCACGTGCAGCCATCCCCTCAGTTTGCGTGTCTCTCAGCACAGTGTCGACCTGCTGCTCTGCAGGGACGGAGTAAAAACGCTGAAAAGTAAAGACCGAGTCAATCAGCGTGTGCGCAGGTTCTCTCCGGACAGCCCCGTCTGAACACATGCATGTGAGGTTAGCTGGTGATTCTTAGCTGCCTGTGAGTATTTCTACAGCGCTGCCCCGTGATAGGTTGGCAACCTGTCGAGGCTGACCCTGCCTTTCGCTCAGTGACGGCTGAGACAGGCTCCAACCTCACTGCGACCCTGCACTAGATAAGCAAAAGAGAACGGATGGATGGAAAATATATCTAACTTTACAAGAGACAAGATATAAAAATATAAATGTATTTCCAAACAACAGCACTGTGAAAAATGTATCGTTCAAAGAAAGGTAGGAGGCACGACTTCCAGCTCAAAGACAGACAAAACTAACTTTTTTTCTCGCACCTCAAAGTCATATGAATTTGCAAAAAGTACAATTTAAATAATAAATACATTACAAACATATTTCCAAAGGATGTTTTTTTTTATCTGGTTGTTAAAAGGATATGAAAAAAGGAGGCATATTTAAAGTATATACTGAGCGAAACATCACAGTTTCCCACACATCAAACAGGAACGTTAACAGCAAGTATGTTTGGGATTTATTTTAGCACTCTATTTATTTAATTAATTTTCTTAAAGTTTGTTTTCTGCGTATGGTTTTGCTCCTCCCGTCTCAGTCCAACAGCTGGCTCGGCCCAGTTGCTGTTGTGGTCTGAGATGTTATTCTCGATAGAAGATCTCGTCCTTCAAGGTTCAAGGTTCTTTATTTGTCACATGCATAGTTATACAAGTATAACACACAGTGAAATGTATCTATCCGAGGATAGAAGCTCTTCTTGAGTCTCTCTGTCCTTGCCCGGATGATGCGGAACCTTCTACCAGATTGTAGAAGTTGGAACAGTTTGTTGCCAGGATGGGACGGGTCCTTCAGTATCTGCGTTGCTCTAGTCCGGCATCTCCTGGTGTAGGTGTCCTGAAGTGGGGGGAGAGCAATCCTGCAGCAGCGTTCTGCTGTACGGATCACTCTCTGGAGAGCTTTTTGGTCCTGCGGTTATTCTGCTCCAGTCATGAACCTAAAGGTTACTCTAATCAGAAGCTGAAGCATGAAGTGTGTGAAGAACCGGTTCACTGAGCTGAACAAGGACTACAGTCGGGCGCTGCAGTCCAAGAGGACCGGGTGCGAGCCTGTTCGCAAGAGGCGTACAGACGAGGCAGCTGATTGTATCACTGAGTACAAAAAAGTACTCGGCAAACAAAATACTTGCAGGAGTAACTTGTAATGGTTTTATTTACACATCCAGTGGTTCTGACATGCACCACTTCAGGAGGCAGAAAAGAAATTGACTTAAAGATTCACATCAGCATCAAAGTTACAGGTTAAAATCACGTTCATGCACCTTAGTTTCTCCTCGTAATTTTTAACATGGTTGTCTCCACCAGTGGGACTCGCCCCACAGTTTGAGAACCATTGCTACAAAGCATGCTTTACATCCAGAAATGTGGCTAAACCTTACATTATTCTGGGATTCAGAGGGTCCAGTTCAACGGTGTTCCCGTGTGGAAAGTGCGTCTCCATAAAGAAACGTTTTCTGTGTGGAAAACCCACACGAAGCCCTGGCTTCATCCAGGATGAAGCTGAATTTGTGTAAACTGTGGCAGCAGCAGATTACTGCTTCTGTAATGCCGAGGTGTCCACACACTTTGGCTTTGTTATACATACTGAGCAGGACAAATGTGTTAGTGCTCCCTGGTGGATAAAGCACATTATAACAACGCTGCGTATAAATTACCTCAAACAAATGGAAATTTCTGTACAGTACTACACTACTGGTGTGTGTGTGTGTGTGTGTGTGTGTGTGTGTGTGTGTGTGTGTGTGTGTGTGTGTGTGTGTGTGTGTGTGTTCATAGCCTATCTTAGATGGAGTAAAATGAGCCAGGCTCTGATCTGTACTTGAACATTGCACAACATTTATGTTAGAGTGTATATAAAAATGTAAATGTGCACACACTGCCATCGATGCGTTCTCTGTGTGCTCTGATAAAAAGCTTATAGTTTAAGGGACGAGCACATTCCTGATGGGAAGGAAACGGTGAGCACTGACTCCGCCTGTCCCAGAGAATATTTCAAGGGCAAACCTGTTGATGTGATCTGCGGCAGGGCAGACAAGAGGCAAGACGGGGAGCGAGCGAGCGGGTGGAAAGGCAAAAAATAAAAATGAATGAGTTGACAAACGAATGGGTCCCAGGGAAGCGTGAGGAGAGATGATGCATTAATCTGTGATGGTTGAAAAAGGGGGATGTTGTAGAGTTGTAGGGCAGCCAGTACTCAAAGAGCAGAGGGAGGGAAATAAACGGGAGGGGTGGAGGGAAGGAAAGAGAGAGACGGGAGGGAGAGCGAGAGGATAAATCCTTACTACATAATGATTAGAGCTCACAAGCCCTTCCTGTGACATGGAGTGTAGGAGTCAGGATTACAGCCGGCCAGAGAAGCCAGAGTGAGAGCTCTGCTGATGGGCGAAGGAGGGGCACAGGTAGGAACTGCCCAAAAAAGAAAAAAACCAATAAGGCATACAGGACAACAAGTGCAGCCAACTGGAGGCTAGAGCAAACAAGGTGCGCTTGGAGAAAGGTCACGAGGAAGATCCAAGAATTTCCAAACTTCAGCAGCTGCCTCGCATCTGCATCCCTGTTCCGGCCATCTGTCGCCGGCCGCTGACGGCCTCGTCCCGGGCAGCTGGATCATTTCTCAGAGTCTTATTTTGATGGAGTGGCCGCAAAAGTACCGCTCGTACCAGAGGAGGACGAAGGAAGGAGGCTGGGAAATTAAGAGAAGGGTCACCCTGCAGGACCTGCGATAGATGGGGACACACGATGCGGACAGGTGTCAGAGATGGAGTAGATCTGCGTCTTCACAAACCGGGCAGTGACGATCAAGGACGCGGGTGACGAGCTGAAGGTTGAGGATTTCTTTTGGCGTAAGTTTCTGGCAGCTTTTTTAGTTTTTTCTTCTTCCCAGAGTCTCACTTTCCAGCCAAGAGAGGAATTATCTTTCCCCCAGAGGTGCGCGGTTGGTGAAGACTTTAAAAAGGCTACTGCTTCACACACAGATATGCACACTTGCGGGTTTCTCCTAAATTCTTCCTCAGTTTCTCCTCCTGGGACACATTACCTGAAAACAGCCTTCTGAGGTGTCCCTGTCAACAAGTTGGAAAACTAAACCAAAAGCGCATCCGTGGACGGCCGCGATTATATCAACTTGCTTCTCCTTTTCCTCCTCTGGCACCTGTTCACCTTGATCTCCCTCCGTCACTCCATCTATCCTCCTCCTCCTCCTGCTCCTCTTCTTCCCTCCCCCCCTCCCTTTTACCAGCGAGTGATAATGTGACCTTCTGCCAAAGTGCTGGAAACCATGCCACCGTCGCAGCGGGCTCCTCTGTTGCTGCTACTGAAATAGACTCAAACAAGTGCAGGGAGAGGAAGAGCGAAAGGGGGAGGGAGATACGAAGGAGGGAGGAGGAGGAGAAGGCGAGGGCCAAAGGGGAGAGAAAGGAGAGGAGGAGAAGGAGGGAAAAAAAGAAAACCGGGAACAGGACAGCTGAAGCTGCACACACGGGATGAGTGGTGACGAGCCAGGGCTGGATGTGGATTGCCAACACAGGTAAGATCACCTCCGTCGATCGCATTATTTAAGCACCAGCGTGCTCTGATCAGCTTACAGTTACTCCTGGTTAAGTATGGAAATGCTTTCTGCTTCTTTGGAGTAGTTTTGTCTGTAGTTTCGTTGAGCAGAGTTTCCTCCTCCTGCTTTCTGCTTTGGGTCAATAGCAGAATTATCAGAGCGCAGAGGAGATCAGATCAGAGGTGGTACTCGACAGCATCCTTGTCAGAGGGATCAGACGCCACGCTGCGCGGGGCTTTTTTCGCCTGTTGTAGGTGCCAGTAACTGTTGCTTTAACTCACCGAGCGGCTGGGAGGGGGGGGATTAAGCAGAGTGGATCGATGCGTCATTGTAAACAGTTAGAGCAGCTGAGAGGGCCTTTTGATACATGCCCGCCGGACTTGAGATACCGCTGCTGCAGGGGAAATTGAACTGCCACTGGAGAGTGACTTTACAGGATGTGAGAAAATGTGTGCTTGCTCCAATTACCAAAGGATTCGTTCTAGCGTTTTGGCTCCAGGAGGACGCGGCGCTTTCGAATCAAATCTTGTGGCACGAAATTAGAGATTAATTTAGAGACTAAGAAGAAGTTAATTTGTCCCACTCAAACCAATAAATACAAGGAAAACAATGCTGCTGATAAAACAAACATGACACAAACTATATTTTCTCTGACATATGCCCAGGATCACTAACACCATCAGCTCCACAATGTAATGGTGTCAAGACGCATGTCTGCAGTAGGAACTCAACACACAGGCAGGAATCCATCCATAACAAACGGCCACATTATCCATACCTGAGTGAATAACTGACGGACATCTCTTTATCTCAGAGCAACAGATTCTTCTGTCACAGGCCTTAAACACGACTGAAGTCATTTTATTTTAATGCGTGGACAGAAACTGAATTAAAAAGGGGCTTTAACGATGAAGAGGTCAGAGAACGGGAGGCGTTCTTGTGTGAGACCAGTTTAAATGAGAGGCGACGGTGAGGCGAGGAATCCGCGCCGAGCTGGATACGACTTCTTTGAGAGCCGAGGCTGCTGCTGTCCGGACACCACAGTCACTGCCAGCAGAATACAGCCACGAAGGACGGCTGGTGACACAGACTGACTTTAATCTGTTCATGGCTCTAACTCGTTTTTAAGGCTCACCCAGATTATTAAACGCCTACAGAAACCTGTGGAACACTGTTTCCTGTACAGGGGGCACAGTGCCAGACTCAGACTACAGCATGTGTATGTCTGTGTCAGAAATGTGACCAAGACACTTTCACTGTATGCATAATGTGATCAGGAATTACGAAAGGAACATTACGCTGAATTAGATAAGACTTGAAAACAGAGGATGAGGTCACATAAACTCATCGGGAAAGGTTTTAATGAGCTTATAGATCACGGGAACAAAAGCCTGTTTTTTCCATAGACTTCTATGCAATCCAAGCCAGAGGAGACGCCCTCTGCTGGTTGCCACAAGGAATGCACATTTAAGGCACTTCCCCACTGGCTTCACTTTTCAGACCTGGAAATGATGCCTGTCGTTTAAATGCACACACAGCCACACACGTCCAGACCAGAAAATATACTAATTTAAGAATTCTGGCTTCTAAAATTCTAAAATTAACCAGTTTAATAGGGATTACATAAGAAGTGGGCATAATTTCCACTTTGGCACGCAGTTACTTTGGTTTGAGATCCATTAGGAAGAAAATGAGTCTGCTTTATGTCCCTTTTCATAGTTTGCAGATGTCCTCTTATTTATCAGGCTCTTAATTTGGGTCTTATGTTTCCTCGTGGGCTTTTATGCATTTAAAGAGGTTTCATTTACGCTGCCTATAGAAGTATAGGCAGTGTAAATGATTCATTTATTTTCAATCATCTATCAAACCTAAGATTCGTGCGATGTTGAAGTGAGGATGAAACTTCTTCGGTTAATCGTGGTTATTTGTTGTAAAATCGCGGGTCCACAGGTGGAGGTAAAGTCTGTTTTTCCTGCAGTGAGAGCAGAGTGGGAGCAGGGGGTGGTGAGAGTGTGTGACAGTGCAGCAGCAGTTAGGCAGGTGAAAAATGGCTGTTCATTATGTTATACCAACCATATCCCAGTTTCAGTAATTGGGTGCGTGCATGTGAGTTCAATACAGACAGCCTGTACGTACATGCGCACCAGAAACCAACCGGAGGATCCTCAGCCCGTCGCACAACATGATGCAATCTCACTACATCACACACGCACGCCTGCCCTTCCACACACGTGAGGACCTTGACTAACTCAATAAATGGTTACGAGGGTTTTTACTATAATCGTCCCTCTGCCAGCTGCACCAAAAACATGCTAAGCAGCAAATAGTCTGACTTATTAAACACTATCAGTTACAGGTTGTCAGGGAGGATCAGCCTTCATGTTAGCAGACACTGAGCAAACCTTTCAGCAGCACTGAGCAGCTGTAATGACTTCAAACATTACAGGGAAGGTTCTTATAGGAAGAGCTGTTACTCATAATTGTATTAGGGTCCATTACAAAGCTCTGCAGCTAAAGTGGACCTATTGTGCTTTTTATTTTCTGTAGTACATCTATAAGCTGTTACAGTGATGGGTGCTCACATTAGCTTCAAATACTGAGGTCACTGTATGTAAAAGCAATCCCTGTGAGCCAAAAGCTCAGACTTCAGGCTGCGGTGAGTGATGTCATAGAGAGGGGGTATCCTTCTGTGGTCATGTAAGGCACACAGAGGGTAACAGCTGGCAAAATCATTTTGTAATTGTGAATCATGCAAAGCCTTTCTAGAAGAGTCTAAGACTGAAGGAAATGCAAAGTTCATTTTTACAGTTGTAAAGTGTTTGCAGCCAAATTGGCGTCTTCCAAGTAAACTTTTGACCACTAGAGCAACATAGCAGCAACCAAAGAAAGATGCTGGTGTCAGAAACCAATTGTGGAATCCACACATTTTCCAGGGGTTATCGTGGGGTCAACAGCTGCTTTCCAGTCCTGTGTGAAAGAGGCTTTAGCAACCGAGTAAGGAGAGGCCCGGCCAGCTGCACTTAAGTGTGTGAAGCAGTTGATTATCAGAGCAATCAGCTGATAAAACATCAACCAGTGAGTGAACAAATCTCTTCCACTGCGCTGATGCTGTGCCTGGACCAGTCTGACTATGGTAATTAAAATGGATGCAACATTGTTGCTCTTTTTTATAGTTGAAACAATATTAAAACAATGCAACTGAATCATCAGGAACGAATGCCGTCATCCTTCGCAGCGCTGGATCTCAGTGAGCGCTGAGACTGACAGCGAGAAAAGCAACAGCAGCTACACAAACAGCAGTTTAACAACCATTCCTGTAGCCTTGAGTTACTGAGCTCTTCAACTACAGAGCTAAATTATATCATGACGCAAGCCTCGCATGCTTGCAGCCTGCAGCCTGCGGGCAGACTGACAAACAACCTCCGGGTTGGTATCACACAGACACGGGCTGATTTGTCAGCTGTCCGGATCTCCCATCTCACGCTCAGAGCCGATCTGCTTAATCAAATGTTAAAGACACAAAACCTCACCCATCTTCACGTCTCTGCAAAGTGAGAGGCGAGGGAGGGGAGGAAGATGGGAAGAGGAGAATGATGATTGAGAGAGCAGACCAAAAAAAAAAAAAAAAGAAGACATAAAACAGAAACGCCAATCGGCTGGCCCGCACAGGGAACGGGTTGAAATGGAAATTGCTCTGATTGACGGCCGGTTACAAGCATCCCAGACAGTAAAACATTTACTGCAGGGGAGGGAAGGAGGGATATCAGATCAATCTATCCAAGGTCATCAGAGACGAGGGTAGATTTAACTCGGGCATCATCCCTAAACCCTTCTCTCGACAATGTCTAAAACCTGTACGGGTCACCGTTAAACGTTCAAACGCAGATCTGCGCTGCGACGCCGGGCGAGAAGAAGTTCTCAGGGCGCTCTCATAGTATACAGCCTGCGTGGTGAAACCTCAAACTACGGGCAGAATGAGGCTCGCAGGCTATGTTGCTCTCTTCTCGAGTTTATGGCTGCACTCACGGGCACAACAGAGACTCGGGGCCCATTTATATTCATGGCGCAGCGCCGCTTGCACCTCGTCTAACGTCCTGTCCCTGTTGAGAAGGAAAACTGACACGCCGTGGGGTTGGGAGGGTGGTGGTGGGGGGGTTTCTTTGCCTCTCCTTTCCTTGTCATTCTTCTGCCTCTTGTGGATACTGACATCAACCTGAGTGTTTGTGCATGTGTGACGCGTGTGGGTGCATGTGCGGTGTGTAGTACAGGAAACTGATTAAGCTAATCGCCTTCTATTCACAGCTGCGTGTGTCCCGCTTAATTTTTCACAATTATCCCTGAGCGGGTGACGCGGTGGGAGGGCGTCTCGATGAGGGATGATGACAGCGATAACCTTAGAAGGAGGGCCTGGAAAGTGAGGGAGGCCGTTGAGACGGCGTCCAAACAGAAAGCAGCGTGGCTTCACGTGCTGCATTTAAAGAAATCAGGCTGAAGCGTTTCCACTGCTGTCTAACAAAAAGTGACACGCAGCGTCCGGGTGGCTCGGCAGCTTGTGATGACGACGTGATTTGCCATGTGTCTCCTCCTCTTCTGTCCTTCTCGTCACTCTCAGTGTCACCTAACAAACAAACCCAAACTGCTCGACAGAGCAAAAAAGAAGTTCCCCCCAAAAAAGCACAACTCTTGACTTCCTGAGAGATAAAGAATTGTTTTTACTTTTCTGGAGGCTGTTTATTGTTGCAAAAATCAATACGTCATCTCCGGAGAAAACCATAAAAGCCAGAGTTGTTTATGACAGGCTCTGATTGCTTTCCATGGAGTGGTTTTACATGTTTGAGCTGCGATTAGAGGCACTGTACCTCTCACTACCTTTTCACCGATTCTGACAAATCGAAACCTCGTGCAGTCATCCACACAGCAAAAGAAAACCTCCATCTCTTTGTTGGCTTCCTTTGACGTTAAATTTCTCCCACGTATCCCTTCAAAAACCAATTAATAACACTTAGTGTCCTGCAGAGTGTTTTTGCAAAGCTGCAGTTCATTCTGTTTTTTGTGGATACTTGGTAAACATGACAGATGTTTCTTTGGAGTCCGAACCCGAGCAGAAAGTCAACATTGATGTGCTGAACGCAGCTCAGACTGGGTGATGATGCAGACGTGTGTCTGCTGGATGTCGAAGCAACAAACTGCTAAAATGTGTTGAACTTTCACAGCGTGCAACATGAGGAGACATCGAGGGCCAAACAAGTGTTTTTGTTATGTCCTGGTAGCTGATCCGAACCACGCAGGTTGAGAACATCTTCTGCAGGGTTCGGTTTTTGTCTGTGAGCTGTTACAACTGCCCAAAAAATGCAAATGTTCTATTGTTATTCTAATATTTCTATTATCTATTCAGTGTTTTTGCTCTTGTGACCTTCAAGTCATCTCAAACCAAAACAAACACGGTGAAGACAGATGACACTTTCACAATTTAACGTGACCCTGTGATGCAGCTGGATTCTTACAAGGCCAAGCATGCTATAAGTAATGCTATTCCTGCACCAGCAGCACAGATGTGGTGCAAAGGCTGACTCTTACCGAATGGCGAGCAAGCCTCGTCTGCATCCACGTTTATGGTTTACATGTAAATACAACAATAAGATGAAGTCCTTTAACCATGTTTACGTTTTATTAGCTCAACCAAATAACTGAAAATGTGTTTGCTTGAAGTAAAATCCACGTATGCATTTAATGACCGAGCTCTGAATCTAGAAAAAAAACCTAAACTAGTTTGCTCTCCAAGAATCAGCATCTGTGTGATTATCCCCGAGACCAGCACAATGTTTCTATACAGCGATGTTGCTGAAGAGTTTTTCAAATATAATATTTCAATTCTATCTTTAGTACAAAGTAAATTGGTTTAAAATTGGTATTTCAAAGCCTCCGCACACAAAAATCAATACCGCCAGCTTTATACCTCTGAGGGTGTGTGATTTGGAAGAACTGACTTCTGTTGCGTTTATCTTGCACATTCCTGCTTTACACACAAAATAGGAAAGGAAGGAAAGACTGCAATCACGGCACAGGCCACACACACACACACACACACACACACACACACACACACACACACACACACACACACACAGATTAAAAACAAAGTGATATGCTCATATGTGGATTAGAGCATGTGCACATGTGTGTGTGTGTCAAAGGTCAGCTGTATTTGTGTGCAGCCACTATATCAACTGGGAGAGCAGGTTGGTGACAGCTGGACCGGTGGCAGGGGTGGAGGGGGGGTGGTCTGGTTCTGCATGGGCAACCGCGGTTTCAGCTTAACCAGGGTCTTACACTGATCCCTGCTTTACATACGGCTGCACACGAGGCCGAGTGCGGGGTCCGCCAAAGCCTGACAGAGGACGCTTCCGCCACCCTCCGTGACACCTGCCGCAGCGGGTTTACAGCCAGGTCAGCCCGCAGGGTCAGAGTAGGAATATTGATATCAGCCTGTGATGTCGCGCCCCGTAAGCCTTCAGTAAACATCCGCCCATGTGTTAACGGCAAAATGGATTACATTTGCATTGCCATTGTAATCTTCAGCCTCGCAGACATTATTACCCTCAAAACGCGTCACAATCTGTTCGATTTCGCTACGCGGTGTGCTGACGAAGACAACGGCGGGTGATGAAGTGTCCCCTGACGATAAATGTGCCAAAGCAAAGAGGAGAGATATATATCAAACATCTGTCCAATGACAAGCAAACACGTGGCCTCTGTCCTTGGGGATTTTTTTCCCCCCACTTTGGAGTAAATGATGATCTTTTCTCGACTGCGTTGATCCATTTATTGCACGACCAAACTACTGAGTCTTTTCTTTTTATTGTTTTAACACAAAAGGCTCAAGCTGGGCGATGACCTGATCAAGGTTATACTACACCTGCTGCAGAGGGAGCACTGCTTCATCGCTACGTGAGGTTTCAAAGATGGAACTGTAATAAAAGCCGGCTACATAGCTTTCCATCTGCTGTGGCATTTAAAACCTGCTGATCGTGGCCCCTCTGATGCTATAGAGTCAGAAAATCCAAGTGTTCAGTTCCGCTCCACCTCCCTCCTGAATATTTAAATCCTTTAATGCAAAGAGATAGCAGCAACCGCCTGACTACTCCCCTCTCCCACCCCAGAACCTTTGTTCAGAGACGAAAGTAAAAATCTCACCAGATTTATGAGGACTTTACCTAGACAGGTTTTCACCCTGTGGCAGATCAATCACTCGTAGTGCAGAGTTCCAGTAGAGGCGTGCGCGTCTTAAATATGTCAGCAGTGCCGGCGGCAGAAGCAAAGGCGAAGGGTCCACGACAGAAACTAATATCACAGAGTCAGTTTGATGCGTCTCTGTCTCCAGAGGTCACGAGAAACAGATTCATTACTATTGGTTTGGACTTCAAAGCCTCCACTGTGGTTTCACTTTGGGTGCATTTCAGCAGGAAACCCTGGTGGACGTCGACTTGGTCTTTTTCACGCGGCCGGCTGCCGTTTATCACACGGCCACGATACACGACGCCATCCCATAAAGACCAGAGCCGTAAATCAACAGGCAGATTTAGGGGGGACTCTGCCCAGCTGCTGACGAGTCTGTCGCTGCAGAAAATAAAAATCCTGGCCTTCATGGAAATGGAGCCATATTTTGTACAAATGAGCACAAAAACATGATATGGATTATGCATTTTGTTAACTTTATTTCTCACTTCATAAGAGCCACACAGTTTGTTTTTGTTTTGTTTTGTTTTATTTATTGCAGTGCTGCAAGTCCTTACGCAAGTAATTTGGCAACACCTCTGGGCAGTTACTTGGAGGGGGTAACACCTGTAACATTGATTTTAAACCCCGGAAGCACAGGGATGAATAATGACTGAGATACTGTCTTAATTTTGGGGCGTCTGTGGTGTATTTTCATCACCTAATTGCTCATGAATGCAGTGATGGAGCCTCTAACAGCTGTTAACCTACTGATATCCTATTTTGTAAATACGCTATGATGAATGTTAAACACTGTATATGTTTCACAAATGAATGCATGCTCTGCTAAACAGGGTCATTTGTGGGCTGTTAATTGGTGCATTAAATTAATTTTTGAATCATATGATTAGAGCATCGAGTAAGCAGCCGGTGCAGTTTCTGCCCAGCATGCACCACAAAGCTCCTCCCACCAACAACATCAATAATAAAAAACAAACTTTAAAGAAAAAAAAGTTAAAATGTTTAGTAAATTTGATTTTAAGCCCTTTCGTTTTCGGAGTTGCACATCACCGCAGGTTCATTAACCGCAGGTCAGAGTTCACATCAGCACATCTGTGTTATTACACTCGACATAAACGTGCCCAACATGATCCATCAGAAAAACTCTACCACGTTATCATATTATGTTTGCATAAAGCAGTCACAGCAGGTGAAGACTGGCTGTTTTCAGGCCATTTTGTCAGATGTCTAACACTTCGTCACTGCTGATGTGGCATTTGCAGTCAGAGTCCCTGCAGTGACGCGCACCTGCCTCAGGAGATATGGTAATTCAAACATCCACAGTTCCTTTGTTAACCGGTTTTGTCTTTAATTTATTCTCAGTCGCCTCCTTTGCTTTATCTACACATTTCTTTTCACTGTTCCATAACGGACAAGTGGCCAGTTAAGCACATGCTTCAGTGCAGCTTTAGTGAAACTGAGTGGCTGTGCATCTTAATCTTTGTGGCACAGTTTCAAAGTCGAAGCTACTGAGCAAATTAATATCAAACAATCCACTGATTTTAGCATTAATCTGTAGTTTCCCATCGTTTATTCTTAAACAACATCAGAGGCACAGGTGTCAAACTTAATGAGAGCTTCACAATTGATCTTCTAAACAAACGAGCCTAAAGAGAACTAAATTAAATAAGCACGATTAGAAAGGATGAAAAAAGACAAGAGCTTCCCCTGCAAGAGATTTAACAAACACACTCGAGGAGACTGAAAACCCAAACAGGGGCCAAAAAGATGTTTCCTGCTTCTGCGTGTTAGAATGAACACAAATTGTGCAGTTTGAGGACAGCGAGCAGTTACAGCACGTTTTAGCACAAAAATTAATTAGATTTGATATTTCCAAGGTTAGCTGCATAAATGTACTTGTTGTATATGCTATTTAAATTCAGCTTTGGCTTTAGTGTCATAACTTGAAAAGTTCTGAACGCGGGCAATTTTACATCACGTTTATTTGATTCACAGAAAGGTCACTGAATAAACATATAGTAGTATTATTATTAGTCCTAGACCTTTAAGTCACAACAAGCCTAAAGATCGGTCGATCAGCAACGGGGAGGTGCAAGTTCAAGTGGCCGCCCGTGGATCCAGCGGCACGGGCGAAGCTGGTCTGGAGGTCAGCTGCATGGCAGCTGGACACAGCACCGCAGACGCGGTCGTGAGCTCCGGCTCAGGCCTCTGGTGGAGGTGAGGCCAGTCTGACCAGCACGCCGACCTCAGGCTTGCTGGTCAGTCTGGGAGAATTCCCTCTCCTGCTCGTGCACCGCCGACCACGCCCCACCACAGATTCCAATAAGATCAGACTTGGTAACCTGGTTAAAGTGGCTGGTAAGACTTCAGGGAGGTCTCAGGTCCAGCTTGCGGACTTTTATAACAGGCAGGTGCTGAGGAAGGCGACCTCTGTCGTGCTATGTTCAGACCATCCTCTCTTAAATGATTTTCAGCTGCTTCCCTCAGGTTGTCGATATAAAGTTCGTTTATACCTGCTGCTATTATCGTGCTTAATAACACTAAACCATAAGCGTTCTTGCCATCACTACTGCACACTGCGCCTTGTTGTGTTGATGCTACTGATAAAATTTGGGCTGTTCTCTTTGTGTGTGTGTTGTTTGATGTGTGGACATACTGCAAATCAATTTCCCACTGGGGACAATAAAGTTACCGTTAACCACTGAGTGCATTCAGATATAAGGGACAACAGTGAGTCACAAACATGGTTCAGTCCACT
Organism: Oreochromis aureus; assembly: GCF_013358895.1. Lineage (NCBI taxonomy): Eukaryota > Metazoa > Chordata > Actinopteri > Cichliformes > Cichlidae > Oreochromis > Oreochromis aureus. Next base: position 3,590,084 of record NC_052945.1, on the reverse strand, counting down.
GGCAGCAAAGCAGCAGTTTCTGAGTGTTTTCATGGGAAAGCTTCTTTATGTTGTATAAAATAATGTTGTATTAACATGTGGTTTCAGTGTAAGCTGCTTCGAGTGGCCAGCAGAACTCAAACATGCTATTAAACAAACAATTGGTGATCTACTCAATTTTATAATAAATAAACTTTATAAGTTTACTTACTATAAAATCTCACCCATTATTAGGACTGACTATAAATATAATTGTCAAGAGATGTATTCTAAAACACTTCTTCAGTTGAGAATCAGAGAGGAGAAACACAGATTTACTTGCAGCAAGGGCAGCACAGAGCACCCGCAGTGAGAGTGAGGGCTCTGTGACACGCGCCGTGCCACTGCCCTGGTCTTTATTTATACATCATTGGGTGAGTGTGTGTATGTGTATATGTGTGTGCGTGTGTGGGGTCAGAGTGTGACCCCATAAATGACTTCCCTAAACCTGCTGGTCTGGAAGTCCAACAGTTCATCTAAACAAAATGCACTTAGCCTAAAACAGACATAGATACGTTTATCCTATCATAACACAATAAGACAAGGTACGACCTCTCCCATGCTCCCAGAGTGTGGGTGTGAAAGCCAGAACACTCTGGAATGCACATAAAAGTCCTTGCAGCCTTCTACAGATCACACATCCTATCACTACACAATCGATTATACACCTCTAAGCATATATGGAAACTTATATCATTAAAAGATTATACTGACTACTAAGTACAATTTTCCATTGACAATAATTGTGGGTTCCATCATAAGAGGTGACACTGTGAACAAGCGAACCACTTAAGGCAGCACTAGATGAACAACTCCAGTGTTTTTAAAGGTGAAATCACAGTTTTTATGAGTCTGGTGAAGCGTAACAGCTTCACTCGTCATTAAGATCTTAAATAGTGTAAACTAAACTCGATCCTGATGTTTTCAGGTGGCTAGAATCCAATGTAGGTACATGGCTTTGATTTTTTTTCATGCTATGTTGATCATACTGTTAATAAACGCATGGATCCGATCCCACCTCTTGCTTTTGTAGAACATACAGAGACCAACTATCACGTCAGGGTGTAATTTTTAGACCGTACTGCCAAGCTCTACTTTGAGGTGTTTTTTCATTATTGTTAATTCATTTTTAAAAAGGACCGTGAACAATATAAACATTCAACGCATTGTACCAGAGTTTCCTTAAGCTAATTTGCATCGTAGTCCCTCGGCAGGTCAGATGTAGAAGATCATAACAGTGTCAGCTTAGTTCTACTTAATATCATGATTACATTTATCTGAATCCCGTCATTATTTTAATACAGGAGTAAAAGTGTAGAACAGCTGTATACAGCATAGTCTAATATTTGTTATCTGGTAAACTGCAGTTGAGGAGCTGGTGTTGCTTTGTTAATTAACTGAAGCGCCAGACGATGTGGAGCTGTGCCAGACTTGGTCCCACAGAAACAAAGAGCAGTTATTGTCTTAATGTGTTTGAATACAACTCTAACAGAGCTAACAGTGTATTTACTGCCATGCTGTGGTTTTTTAGTGGCCTATAATTAATGATATAAGCTGTTTAAGTGGAGCAGCTTAGAGCAGCAAACAGTCAGAGAGAAACTACAAACTGAGGACAAGATTTGGCACAGACTCAGTCTGTCTTAGCTTTTCTGTATTCTGGGTAAAAGTACACAGACAGAAAGGGAAAGGAAACCTTCTTCACAGTCTGATTCAAAGGTTCGGTCAGGACCTGCCGAGCGGTCTTTGGTAGGTTGTCCTGGGTCACAGATATATCCAAAGATCTGGCTCCAGATATTTAGTTTATTCGAGATCAGTCAGAAGATACCGAGGATTGATCACATTTAGCAAAGCTCACGCTGTAGAACGTCTGACTGCAGTACAGCCTGTATAGGAAATGTTTACAAAAACACTTTTCATTTGGGCTCCAACCAAAAATCGCAGACACGCGCCAACTATGTCATACTGTGGATATTTTTAGATGCCGATGTTTTTCCTTTTTTACCTCTCACCTCACCCCACTCCCACTGTACTTATGAGGATGATGATTCTACAGATTAGTTAAATGGGTGCAGATTTAAAGAGATTAGCGTGGCTGTATTTTTTAATCAGAGATTAGTTCAACATATTCATACAGGTGTAATCATCTGGTGGTAAATGAATCCTGACTCTTTGTAACAGAGAAGGTCAAACTGTGGCTTGTGTTTGCTGGGTGGTTGCATTTATTAAATTCTATTAAAGAAACCTCTTTCAAGCCTGGAAAGCGCTGATCCTGTCTGCAGGATACCCACAGCGGGTCAGTGACGTAGACCAAACTGAGAAAAAAAGAAGCTCAAAAGCTGCGACACACTTCCAACATTTCTGAAGTTTTTTCAAGCTTTTGTTTTCATAGTTCTGGAGTGAAATATGTTCCTACAGTCCCCAACAAGATTAGCCAGCTACAGTACATCCAATAAACTGGGAAAGCTCTATTCCTGTGCAGTAATACTTACATTTAAACAGTTAAAGCAGAAGATGAAATAAAGATGTGAATTTCCTGACCGGTTAGCGAGCAGTTGCAGGTGCACTAAAAACCTCCCTGTGAGTTGTCGATGTTTCCATGAAAGATTTCGATTTGTCTGCAAACGCTCACTAACTAACCGGGTAGTCAAACTTTCCAAAAGTTAAAAAATGAGAAAAAGAAACCACCTTCAAAGTAAAAGCTATTTATTTACCTCTAAAATTATATATATGAATAGATCCTGATGAAGATTGGCTTTTACTTAAGAAATAAGTAAGAAATAAATAACAGATATTTTACTTTTCATGCCAAGACAAAAACTTGTTGAACACACTTTAACCTGTGATGGAATAATCTGACATAATCTATTTCTCTGCTATCTGGTTACCTTTAAAAAGTCTTGATTTGGAGAACCTACATCTCTTAGTTTCACTAAAAAGTCTCATTAATTAGCTCATTCTTTTTGATTTGGTGGATTGGCGCTCACTGATCACACCCAGGATACACCAGTGATATGATTTTATCTATAAAGTGAGTCAGTAAGAAGTTCTGCCTCTGCCCTGTCAAACTGAGCTCAGAGATTTATTTTATTTATTTTACTAAAAAGCTAACTATGTTCCTACAAACCTTTGTGGACGTCTTTCTTTCTTTGCTAAAGATGGTGTATTTCACTATTTTGGGAAGAACTGGTCACAAGAGGAACGATAGAGTTAATTTAAGTAGTGTTTGCCTACCCGGTGCAACGATAGGGAAGCCCTAATGTTCATACGAGCCCCATAAAAGTCATAGATTTAAAAATATCTGCTTGATCATGGAGTTCTGACAGCACTGGATCAAGAGGAAGCTGCTGGACCGTTATCAGCAGGTGAAACAGACGCAGCAGGCTGCGGATCCATGGATGAGTGTATTGATCAAGTCGCAGGAGACGGGACAGGTGCACATTGTTAAACAGCTGCAGCAGGGGCGTCGTGCCCAGAATATAAAGGGACTCATTAAACATTGCACCACACTTCTCAGCCAGATGTATTTACTGCTGCAGCTTCACGTTAATGAGCTGGATCAGGAATCACTTGGAGGACCTTTGCAGCATCTCATCGATAAATGGCAGGTTGTTTTCTTTCATGTGGTTTCATAACTCATATGGTCTATATCAGAGAAAACAGAGAGTGGACAACTTTGGAAGAATGGACGCAGTTTGCAGGATGCAAAGATGAGATTTCAATACGCACTGTGGGGCAGGACGGCTGTCGCAAAAGTAATTAAAGAGCACTGATTACGCTAATCCTTATTTTCTGTCATGTGTACTGTTACAGTGGTGGATGCTCATATTAAACAAGGCCAAATTTTCAAATAATGAGGTCAGTGTATGCACAAATAATCCCTCTAAGCCAAACGGTCAGGCTTCAGGCTGCTCTAAACACTCAGTTTCAGACAGCTTCTTTTTTTCTTTTTTACTTGTGTCTTTGTATGCTGTCACAGATGGGGGATCTCCTTATATGGTCATGCTTTGGCTGTGAGATGCCCCACCCACCAGCTGTTCAAGCTCTTTGTTCGCAAGGAGCAGCCAATCAGAAGAAACCTGTGTCAAAAGGAAGGGAAGGGAGATCCCAGAGGTGCTTCTTGAAGCTTCCACCCCTCTCATAAGAAAAATAAGGATTACTTTGAGTCCAACAATAAAAATCTGGACCTGGAAACGAACAAAACAGGTTCACTCCAATATGACACAAAATTATATTTTTTAAAAATGTGAAAATAAACTGCTGCTTTTGGTTGAGACAGTGCTGAAAAAGGTGAAGGGTTTACATGAAAACATGTACACTGCATTAGAAGGGGAAATAAACACCACTGTACAAGACTTCAATATGCATGACACTCTCCACCAGATGTACTCACATTCTCATCACTGAGTCTGTGTATGTGTCGCCGTGTGCAGAAAATCCAATTTGCCTTATCAGCAATATTCAATTTCTGGGAGCAGATAACATGTGTATGAGCTGAACATGCAGATGTGGATGTTTGCATTATTTACCTGTTCAACTTAACAAAATGTCCAAGTGTCAGCAGTGTGGAAGCACAACAGACTAAAAATAAATAACGTCGTTGTACGATAAAGCCCCAGCAGCTATTTTTAATCAGTCTGCATTTCTCCGCTCGTTCAGTAAAGACACTGCTTCCTCCGTATGTCACCCACTAGAGGGTGATAAGCACATCTTAAATGTTTGTTAGTCAAACTCTAACTAACTGAGGACAGAGAATACAAACACTGTTGATTGGTGGGATGATACTGCCGATTGGCACCGTTTAACTTTGAAAGTTCGGTCTCTCATTCCCTTTTTGAAATCTAATCTCTCATTAGATGGTAGATTATTCTCAGCAGTGGCCTGTTCACACAGTTCAGCTGTCAAAAGAAGAGGAAACAGGAAAGTGGCTGGTATGGGCTGCTCCGGAGCAACTTATTTAAGTCACGTTCCTTTTCCATAATCCCTTTGACAAGAACGGACTTTGGCGACAGCTTTCCAAGAGAGGCAATAAGAAATAAATAGGACAGAGTGTGTGTGCCTACATTAATCCTGTAATGGGGACTAACCTCCCAAACCAGCATCTCTACATGTAGACTTAGATATCTGACTTCTTGCATTCTTGCTGAAGAAAGTTTGCAGTTAACAGGGAAAAGTATGGGTTGTTATTGTTGTTATACATATTTATGCAACTTTCAAGCAACGCATTAGAAACTGAGGAGCCCCATCACTGTAGTTTAGAAAGCAGAATGTTTCCCTGAGCTGCAGGATTTTGGCTTCTTTTTTTAAAACCATAACACTGCAGATGTCTTTAATGGGCCAATCATCATTTACCACCCAGATTGATTTACCACAGAGCTATCCACAAAGTACGAGGCCACCTCCACATGTTCAGGCATGGAAAGCCGATGCCATGAAGCTCCCAGCACACAGTTTGTATGCTGATGAAGACGTTTTAGAACTCTTTGTCAGCCGAGCGTTGGCCATTTAAATGCACTAACACACCTCAGCACTCTGCGTCACTGACCTGACTTGTTGCAGTAGTGCTATCATATCACAGCACCATGCTGAAACTCAGTGAGTTCTTCACAATGACACATTCATTCAGACATGTTTTAAAGGCAGACTGCATGGCTAGGGCCTATGGCAATGGGACTGGAAACACCTGAATTCAAGAGGTGTGGCCTAATTTTGTCCATGTCCTGTATATTATATAATAAAAACCCCAAATTCTTTGCGTTTTGCACTTGCATCCATAAATTGTTGAAATATCGTTTAACTCCTTCCCACAACAACAGCTGCTTCAAGGCACTTTATATTGTAAGATTGGGACAGTACAATAATACAAAGAAAACAGACAACATTCCAACAATCACATGACTTCCTGTGAGCAAATGCTTTGGCGACAGTGGGAAGGAAAAACTCCCTTTTAACAGGAAGCAACCTCCATTAGAACCAGGCTTATGAAGGGGCGGGGCCACCTGCCAAGGCTGAGGGGAGGAAGTCAGACTTCTGAAAGTTTTACAGTTTTTCATTTCATCTCTTCCACATTCTTTGAACACATTGCTGGTATCAGGTTAATTTCAATATATCACCAGTTGATATTGTCTTGTTTTAAATAAATAGAGACTTTAATTGATCTACATATGCATGTATGCTTATTTAGCATTTGCCTCACTTGCAGGAGTTCATGTGTTGTGGAAAGATCAAATGAGCAAAGTGTAAATGTAACACAGGATTAAAGACAGATCAGCTAAACGACCTCATCAAACAGCAAAATGGTTTGAAATGTTTAACTTTATGTGTTTCAGTCATCAACAGTTAAATGTTTGTAGAAAGGAGAGTGAATGAGTTTGAAAATGATCCAATTTGACACTCCAGCCCAGCGTTAAGGTGTTGACATGTCTGAAAGTAGAGCGATCAGCTGTAACCACAGGTTACTTTTAGGTTACGCTGCTATTTTAATTAATTCATTTTTTTTTTTTTTTTTTTTTTTTTTTTTTACACCCACATCATATATTTGTGTCTTCTGTTATTATCTAAACTGAATCTGAATATATTCAGAGAGATAATTGAAATAATCTCAGGTGCATTTAGTGACACTGGGAGGCTTAATGGGAATAGAATAACTGTCTTTGCTAAAGATGTGCAGCTACAACAAAAATCTGCAGTCAGCAGTTTAGATGATGAGATATTACGAACCATCTTTCAAATCAATATTACATAAGCTAATAATAAATGAACTCCACGCTGACAAAAGAACCAGCTCGATTTCTGCTGAAATATTTAAATGTTATTAGATAACAATGGAGTACTTTCATAAGAAGCTTACATCAGATGGGCCAAACTAGCATACAGACGTAATCAAGTATAACTGGGCAGTGACTGGTTCCACTCTGTGGGTCACCAAGTACAGTATGACTCATTCTGAATCCAGTTTGCAGCAGCGTCATGACGCAAAAGGCAGCCTGTCTCTGGCTCACGGCTCAAACTACAGTATGTACCTTGTGACTGCTTCAGAGCCAAAACTGTCTCTGCTTTGTAATAAATCTAAAATCTCTACGACCAATGGATGTCCACGGTGACTTTTGATCCTCAACATCTGAGTGGAGCCTGCGGCCCTTGTATACACAGGAGCGGTTTGGGAGGATTTAGCCAAAGGACAGATGAAAATCCTCTTTCCTTTATGTATCAGTGCAGTTTAAGGATTCGGCTGGCTTTACAGCTTCGGGGGTCGGCACCCAGCAAACGTACGGTCACAAGCTGTAATGTATCTGCATCATGAAGCTTTGAAGGCTGTTTCCTCCAGATCGGCATGGTAAATAGAAACTGAAATACGGTAGCCTCTATCGATCTCAATATACAATATAAAATATAAATAAATATATTAAAATCTTGTCACAAAGTTACTGGTGACTCCATTTTTGCTTTAATGCCATTTTTACCACCTGAGTGTTCAGCCTTCACACATGCGCCTCAGCTGTTTTATGGTTTTCATTAAATATATAGGAAGTCTTCAAGTATTTCTTCCATGAATGTTAATCCCGAGACATTAAGCCTAAACTACTCTACTGCTGTCAGCTGAAACACGGCTAATGTCACTGAACAGGATGTGGAACATGCCCTCGAACGGTGGCGACTAATCAACTTCTAAAATTATTTAAATGCACCGCCTTAGTTGAGTAGCACATGCAGGACACGTCACGAACAGCTTCCCATGCATGCGTGATGTGTTTTCTCGGAGTCTGTGCATGCAACATGACAAAAAACCCAATTCCTTCATAAGTATTCTAGAGATGAACCGGCCCGGCTGTCATGCACCGCATGCTTGTTCTGCAGTGTTTTCCACAGGAGCTCACAGCTCGGTCCCACACAGGATGTAGAATGGAGAGAAAAACCACACAGCTGCACCGCGCTCCGTGCACTAGCCAAATCTCTTGATAAGTTTATACACTACAATCAAGCTGCAGGCCATGACGCCTGGTAGGGATTACCAAGAGATTACAATATATTCACCCCACTGGGATTCCATCACATGGTGGATCAGATCTCTGTGACAGGGGCCCAGTGTGCAGCACTCCCTGAGGGCCACAAACACTGCTGTGAAAGATTTGACAAAGAGCCTAACTCTGTCTGACAGCTCAACACAAACCGCTGTCTCCCTACAATGTGAATGTTAAACTAACATTATAGGGTTTGACATCGCAGAGTCCCAACTATGGCATTTCTCCTGCATTACCTTCCAGAGGGCAGAAAGCACAACAATTGGAAGTAATTAAGATAGTACGGCCGAGAGTTAGTGCTTACATTGCAGTCCATTAGAGAGGCAGTGTTGCACAAGGAGCAAGGATTTTATCACCAGAGGATTAAAGGCATTTATGAATAAAGGTTTTTTCCTTTTGATATGTTGAAATGTATGCTAATGAACATTATTCTGACACTGTGGATGCCACATGATCGGTAAAGTCAAAACTATGCATGCAGATCTGCAGCAGATTAAGTCTGAATGCCTTGGGCTGCTAAAAAAGAAATTAAGTAATAGCTTCAAAAGTAATGTCACGAGAGAAAAATTATAAATCCTCTTGTTCTCCATTTGTTGCATTAAACGCTGGACACCATCTGCTGGGTTGTACCGCAGAATCCAACAGCAGCAGGGTGGCAGCTGCCATCCTAAGACGCAACAGCCTGGCCACAGCCTCGTGCTGCACGCTGACAAACACTAAAAATACTGCTCTGGGCTCCGTTAATGGGCTCTTACACGTCTGATTACAGCGAGTGGGCCGGCACGCTGAGCCGAGATGAAGCCAGAAGGTCATTTATATTTATCAAAACGTAAAAACAAACACCATAAAAAGATTTTCCTGTCTAACATGTCGATCTCTTCTGTCCACCCCACCAGGCAGTAGGTGACTGAGATGGGCGTTCGTCTAGGCTGCTGGAGCGACTCCCCGTGGTGGCCGGCGCCGCCGCTGCTGCTGCTCTTATTCTGCGCCATACCCGGCTGTTCGGGCCGGCCGTTTGGGATCCCCACGCCCTCCGTGAACGTGGCGGTGGTGTTCAGCGGCACGGCCTACCAGACGGAGATCAAGGGGCGTTTGAGCCGGGAAAACTTCATGGACCTTCCCTTGGAGGTGAACCCCATCACTGTGCTGGTCAACAACACTAACCCTCGGGCGCTGCTAACCCGCATCTGCGACACTCTCTCCACCAACCGTGTCCATGGCGTGGTGTTCGAGGACAACGTGGGCTCAGAGGCCGTGGCGCAGATCTTGGACTTCATTTCCACTCAGACGGCCGTGCCGATCGTGGGCATCAGTGGAGGCTCTGCTGTCGTCCTGCCACACAAGGTCAGCTCGTCATCAATTACTTCACCTCACACACACAAAAGCCTTTGTTTTTATTCCACCGCCGCTGATTTCTGAGATCGTCATCCAGTTTGTCCAGTACCAACTATAACAATATTTCATTAAACAAAGGAGACAGGTGCTCTATGAAATCAATTGTTGGGGTCAATCTCATTCCTGGACAAAGTTTCTGTTTTGCCTTTTGGTCTGTCAGGTATAAAGAAGTCCCTACTCTTATTGAAGTTAGATAACAGCTTGATTCAGTATTTAGACATTTACTTAATCACTTCAGTTTGCAGCGTGACTCGTGGTAATTATAGTCCTCGTAGCAAAAAGAGAAATCATTTCAATCACAATTCCGCTCAAGGTGCTGATTCATTTTCTTGAGAGCAGTTAAATAATGACAAAGAAGCCATTAGGAAAAAAGCAGGAATCCGAGTGCTAATTACATCAGCTTAATGAACACTGGAGAGAAGGACGTAAAATACGTCACTTTAAAGCGAGCAAAAAAAAGAAGAGAAAAAGAAAATCAATGGATATTAGTAAAGACCAAATTACACATTTGCATTATTGTTTCACACAATTCATGAGAAGAGAAATGTTACTATGGCTGTGTTACCTTTTATTCAAATCCTCCGTTTTCAATAAAGGGTCAAAGAAGAATCTGCACACTGCTGATCTACGGCCTTCAAGCATTTCACTGTCGCTGCCGCTGGACCAACTTTGGGTTCAGTGTCTTGTTCAAGTTTCAAAGCATCAACCGTGTATCATAGTTCCACTCCACTATCTGAGCCACAGTCTCACGGACATGCTTCACACATAATTTTTGCATAAAAAAACTCGTCATATGTCAAATGATGAAGTTGTGCTATTTGAAAACGAGTGAATAACAACACCAAAAATATCCAGACTTTCATTTGTCCCGCAGATTTGCCAGCTGATTTATTGTTGGAGCACTCATGCTGCATGAATAATCAGTACAAATGATTGACATCAAGATAACACTGGTATCACCACCACGCCGTCTCAGATGCTCATTACATTGCACGAATCGCCTCGTGACATCTGCATAAGTGAAGGAGAAAAGGACTCGTGCATTTCTTCACTGTACTGTGGTGTCAGTGTGTGTGCATCATCATTCAGTTTTTATTCTGTAGTTATTATTAACTCCCTGATTAACTTTCCAGATGTGAGCCATCCTTCCTCAATGCAAGACGCTGAATTTTGGTACCCAAGTGTATCATGAGGTACTGGCTCCAAGTCAAATGGGTGAAGGAAACAGTTTATATTAGACTAACAACATCTGGCACCAGCATGCTAATAATTCTATTGCAAGAGATGGTAATATGATTTATTGTTATGTCAACATTTAGTTATATTAAATTTGAAGTTGCACTATTTCATTTATAAGAAAAATTCTAGCTCCAACTCTTTTGGACATTTTCGTGTTGATGTTGTATGTCGAGGAGACCAACAACACCTTATGTTAGTGCCACATGCTGCTCCACTAAAGTGAGGTAAACTACAGGAGACAAGTTTCAAACGAGCAATTAAACCACACCAGAGTTGAAACGGTTTCGCTGCAATGATCTATCTAAACGAGCACAAATAGCAGCCACAGAGAGCGACTATAATCCTTTCTCTGGTGACATTTCTGCAAGGAACACTGGCGGAGCTGGGATAACATCACACGTCGACATCCGCAGTCTGAAGCCCTGAAAAACGATTCTTTCACTTGATGACTCTGTACGACTTAGTGTTGCACATTATGGTTGGTTTCTTAGTGATGCATGCTGCACAGCTATTTATGTTTTTCTCACACATAAAAACTTGGCTGGGGCGTTGAGGCAAACACAGCCACCCAAAATTTGCACTGCAACTGTTATTTTTGCTAGCTAGTCCCAGACCTGCCGGCTCAAGTTTGCACAGCATCAGGTTGACCGTGTCGCTGTTGTGGCCGTCCTCAACGCCATTTAGCCGCTTCCCAGATATTCTCTCAGCCCACAGTCAGATGGACTTCTAATACATTTTTTTTTTAATAATATATTAAACAAATGTTATATTTTGTGCTCGTACCACATAAAATACAATCAAAGATTATGAGAAACGCTGTGTTTAGTTTTTTTAGTTTTTTTTTTTAGGGATTTAAAATGTCATTAAAAATTTATTTCAAACCACTCTATTTAAGTTCTAATTAAATATTACCACACCCAGGAGTTTGGTCAGCAGCTTTCAGGGTGTCAAAATTAGATCACAAGCATTTATTATTTTTTTAAAGCTGTCTAAAAAGATGGTTTTTTTGTTATTACTAGAAATAATGCCAGCATAAAAATGCTCTGCACCCCTATCAGCCTGCCTCACATTCACCTTTAGACTTTTCAAGACCCATTTACTCCTTCAGATGAAATCTAAAACCAAACACACGGATGTGAGTGTAAAATCTAAGTTAAGGTACAATCAAAGTTTCGTAAAAGTCTTTTAAAAGTGTTTTAAATGTGTTTATTAATGTGAAAAGGAAACAAAAGTGCCATAGCTGTCCTAAAGCTATTTTAAGCATTAGCGATTTCTCAGTAAACTCAAATCTTCCCATTTCATGCATCTGAAGAGTAAGCAGCTTTTACGCCTTTTTCTTCATCGTCATCTTCAAGGTTTCCATCAGCAAACTGCAGGCCTGCCAGGCCTAAACTGACCCCCTACCAGGTCTAAACTGACCCCCTACCAGGCCTAAATTGACCCCCTACCAGGCCTAAACTGACCCCCTACCAGGTCTCAGCACAGGGATTTTAAGATGCGTTTTTAGCCATGAGCTAAAATAATAAGCTAAAGCTACTCTTACAGTTAAATGTCTTTACACAGAAAAGAGCCAAAAAGAAACTGCACAATGTAACACTCAAAAAAGAATTGGTCTCTTTATTTACAAATCAAAATCAAAATCAGATCAGTGGAAAAACGCTAATACGAAAGATGCACAAGAGGTTTTAACCATCGCAGAATCTAACAGCACGAGCCTGAGTCAGTAATCTCACGGCACTGAAATCATCTTTTCACCTACAGCATCAGCGAACTCTTTCGGTGCTTTAGATAAGAATATGGTTCTTCATTCAAAGCCCAAGACTGGCCTTTTCCGTTTGACTCTTGAGGCTTTCCATAAGCAAGGAGACACTAACAAGACTCCAGTAATTTCCATCACTCACACGGGCCTGTAGACAGCTCCCCTGTCAGCAACATCCATTTCAGAAAACATGCGGCGTGATCTCGCCCTCCGCATAGCATCGAGGGTAATAAAAGAGATGTCATGCAGCAGTTAATGCCTCCTGCTGCTCATTTACACTTTAACCATTCAAACTTGAGGACAGAAACAGCAAATCAATCACAGTAAATTACAGAATAAACACATGTAATAAGAAATCAGCTTTATGACAAAGACGGGCTAGTGTGAAAATGAATGATTGCTTTTCATCAGCAATTAGTTGGGACCATTAATTTATGACATTTAGTGAAGCCATTTACTTGCCTTTCAGAAGAGTAAGTGCATGCATTATTAATATGGATGGTCCCAGCTGGAAACCAACCGTAATCTTCATCTACCCACTGAGGCACTGGGTCTCTGAGTGACATGTACACATGCCTGCCCTGCCTGATGATCTGATATTTGCATGCAAATAGTTTCCCGTAGCCTTGGGTCCACTTGCACTTAATCCATACCACAAATACCAAAGATTTTGGTTATTACTAAACATTTCAAAAGCATAAAAACATGAAGCATGCTTAGACTTCAAACTTCACCTACTTCCAAATAGAAGAACATGTAGACTTCAAACTGACCCTAATAACGGTTATGAGACAAAAAATGCTGCTGCTTCAACGCATTCAAATTTCAGGTCAGCCAGTTTGTTTGTGTGAACATTTTAAGAAAATAATAACTTGTAGGAAATTAAGTCAAACCCACAAATGAAAAACGTCCATATTGCAGAAACGAGCAACCACAAAATCCTTCTTTAGTCTATATTACACGTCTGTCCACTCGTATCCATCTTTGCGATGGCCCCAGGCAGATATCTGGGCAGCGCTGTTGAATCTCTATCGAAATGCAATCCGTAACTTTTACAGTCGTCACTGGGACAAAAAAAACTACATCAATATAATCACTTGATTTTATAAAATTAATACATTTTTACCAAAATAAGGTTAAAATGAATTTCCCTTGAACGTTGTAATTCTACTGTGCATACACACATTTTACACCATTACAGCTTCATTAATGGATACATTCAGAGTACCGACATGACGGCTATCTCAGCTCATCCCACCAGAGACCTGAGCAAGTTCACGTTATAGATTCACCCAGGAAAAATCTTTATAATGAAACCATATAATGAGAGAATAATGAATAGATACGCCCATAAAGCACACAGGTGAAAAGGGGGGACTGGACCTACTGGGTAGAGGCTTCATCTCTACCCTCTCAGCTGGCCTGGGAACGCCTCAGTGTTCCCACGGACAAGCTGGAGGAGGTGCCTGGGGAGAGGGAGGTCTGGGTTTTTCAGCTTGGGCTGCTGACCCTGTGACCTGGGCCGTGATAAGTGACAAACAGATGGATACTCAATTGTGCATCTATCTATAAGTGACTGGCTAATATGTTGATCATCTCTCTGGTGGCAAGGACAAGGAAAATGTAACTGATAATAGATAAATGTAGTCATAAAAAGAATAATGTGAATGTGGCATTTCATCCCACTCTTAAGTGTACCCTCTCCCTCTCAGTCCGCACTACCACGTCTCCGAAAGCCGTATTTAAATTAAAACTAATGCATGCCTCAAAGGTTAGATATGTGGGGTAGCTGTAGCTCAGTTGATAGGAAACATTAAATCTCCGGTCCCTGCTGACCACTTCTCAAAATATCCTCAGGCAAGGCAACGCACCCTAAATTGTCTAAATATTCTCAAGGGATAAAATTTAACGGCTCTGAACATTAAAATCCTCCAAAAGAAGTCAAAGTAAATGATTAATAAAATAATAACATGCAAAAATGTGGAGGACTTTATAATCTAGGGAAAAAGAGTCAGACAACATTATAAATAAAGGTTTTACAGATAAAGCAAAGCTGGAAGTTCAAAACAACAACAAAAACTTTTAGAGCGACTGATATAAAATATGTCATAAAGATTATAAATTACCTGATGGAGGAAGAAGATGATTTGTAATTGTCTGTCAGACTGTTATAGACCAAATAAAACACCAAATGCATTGTTTTTAGACAACAAAGGTGCCATAATTTATGCTTTATTCAGTAGCATTTTAATATTTATGTGCTGAAAAGGTAAAAATGTGCAAACAGTTATGAGCGAGCTGCACAGAGATGATTTTGGTCTAACCTTCTTTGAGGTTTCCCGTAATCAGGAATGCCATTCACCAATTGATTTATGGGATGCTGTCAAGGGTAGTCAACAAGGCAATGGAGCTCATTCATTTTTCATACATATCACTGAAAGCACGGAGTTTGAGCCCTATGAAAGTGACAGCATGAAATTAGGTGATAAACCGATTCCTATCCTCAGGACATTTCTGTTTGTCGATTGGCAACATCAGAGCCGACGTGCCATTATATGCCTCATTTTCTATTCCTATCACAAACAGCCATTAAAGAAACTAATGCTGGGGCGAAGACTCAATTAAGAATATTGCTTTTTCGTGTAATTATAGTATTAGAACTCATTCGAGCTAGCAGTCACGTCAGGATCAGATGACCAAGAGAAGCTTTAGATCAATCAGTTCCCAGGAGCCTCCTCAGTGTCTAAACACTGGATAAAATCAATATCAATAATCACGGCTGACACAAATCACCAACAGGTTTGGGAAGCCTGAAGAACGCGCACCTGGCAAAGCAGGTCAAACAAGGAATAAACGCATCAACTTCCAAGAGGTACAAGAACCATCAGACTGCAAAGAAAGAAAAAGCGTTTACCTCACAGAGAACAAGATTAGCAGGTTTACTCGTGTTTATTTCATTTGATACATTAGAGACTTGAAATAAACCATTCCAACATCAAAGTGCCACAATTACACAAACTGACAACCGCTCGAATCAGCTGTAGACAAACACCTCTTGTGTTTCGGAAGAGTTACTGAGCTTGGCGGTGGAGTCAGCGGTAGCCGCTTCCGTCTTCCCAAACTCGAGGGGTAGACTTAAACTGATACAGATTCTTTCAGGTATCTAAAATCTGTGTTTGTGGCTTTGCTCCCTGTGCTGGTTGAGCTGCATGCTTCATACCTACTGCCGTCTGCTGCAGCTACAACGCTGAATGTAGATCACAACCTTTTATTCGTTCAACCCCAACCAATCACGTACAAGTCTTTAAAGCTCAGTGACAACAAAAGTAACTTATCATTGCTAGAAAGGATCCTTAAACTGCCACAGACACAGAGTCATCATATCCAGAAAAACAACATAATTTAGGCAAATGACTCTAGTTGGAAATGAATGATAGTTCTTGGTGCAGTTTTTATTTTAGTGACTTTGTCATAAAATGGTAAGAGAATTATTTTGGGGTATTATCTGTGAGTGAGGGAAGGAAGGAGCAGGAGACTGATAGAAGGAATCATCCAACATCTGCAGTAAAGTGGATTCTGCACAGTCTGCTGTGATGAAGAGCTGAACGTGAAGCTGGTCGATCGACGTTGCCGCACTCATCTGTGGATAGTGACTAAAAAACATAAGCTGGGTAATTTGAGAGGCTCAGGGTGGAGCCACTACATCACCACATCAAGAGAGCATCTGAAAGCATTCAGGCATCTGACCAAGATGCCCCCTGGACACCTCCTAGGTGAGGAGACCTAATGGTGTTGATGGATGAACAGATGATGGATGTATGGGTGGATGGATGGATTTAATTCAGCTTTATTTTTAATAAAAATAATAGAGAGAAAACCCAAACAATCAAACGTCCCCCTTTGAGCAAGCACTTGGCAACAGTGTGGCTACACATTCTCAACGTGTCTGATGTAATTTTGCTGAACAGGGGAAGCATAAATTCAACTTTTCTCTCATTATCCATTTAGTTCAATATCCTGACCTAAAATCCAAAGTACTCTTTGAAGCATCCATTCTGTAGTGTGACAGATCACATCCTCCGAGCAAGACCGTCTGCACAGAAAAAGTGTACAAAATGTATGACAGAAAGGACCAAAAATCCCTGATTGTCTTTGCAAGAACAAGAGCCTGAGGCTTTTCTCAAAACTAGAGCAGTTCTTTTTTTTTTTCAGACTCTGCCATGTCTACTTTTGGAACTCACTTGTGCCCACTTTTCAAGTCCTGCGTGTCAAAACTCACAGGAATAAGAGGATAACCTGTCTAGACTGAAGCAGACCGACTCCTGAACGGTCACAGAAAGCAGCCAGCAGTAAAAAGAACAAGTGTTAGCAGAGAGTCAGTACATGTGTATATGCAGCGTCACTTAGGGGTGCCAACGTTCAGCTATCGGCTCCAGTGAGATCATTAGGTCGGGTCCAGAGATGCCCATGTATTTTTTTTAAAAAGGAACACAATCAAAACCTCTGTTAATCAGTATTTATCAGCTCAAATCACTGATATTTATTAGTTTATTAATGATTTTCCAATATTCTGTTCACGTGTAACTATGGTTCAACCAGCTCATGACAACTAAGATTAAATAAATGACACTGCAAACCTACCCACCTAATTATAATTTATAATACCAATCTGTCACATTAATCACTTTGGAAGTATTTTTATCTAAAATATATGAACGCTCTGTACACGTGAACATGAGGACGTATGCTGCATCACTAAATCATGAAACGGTAAAACTGTGTGACAGCTCGACTTTCTCATTTCTAACTCTAACCCTCATTTACCATTTGCACCGACCGATCCTCTCTCCACGTCAAGAATAACTGATATTTAATGAAGTCCTATGTCTGGTTTGTTTATGCGACTGGCCCGCTTACTGATGGAGGCATTTAATAAAAGTTAAACAGACCGAAGCAACAAACAACTTCATCCCCAGTTAACATTTTGTCAAACCAAGATTAGGCAACATTTACCGATGAGTCCCATTAACAACCGCTTACAGCGAGCTCTGTGCAGCACGAGAACTGAGCGTGTAAACTGTGATTCTGCCTCTGTCGATATTTATAGACCAGTGTTGGTGCTGAAACGTAGAACTGGTGGAACGTTAGTCCTGAAAAAAGCTGTTTCGACATTTTTCACAAAGGACGGGCTTTCAGGCGTCTTCATTCTTGGTAACACAGATTTCACTGACTTGGTGCAGAATTCGCTTCTGTGCGTTATTTCAGTGTCGCTGCACGCCACCTATACAGTCCCGTTCTGTGATAAATGCCACAGGGAGCCGTGTGTCTGTCCCTGGTCAACGTGACGTCAGCAGCACAGGAAGACAGTGCCAGGGCACTTCCTGCTGCGTGGCGGAGGCAGACATATGTCGCAGCAAAGCGCCGTGGCCAGAAGTCACTCTTCATCGAGGGACAGAGGGAGAGGAAGGGGAGATGGCTGCAGTTGAGTCATGTGATCAGGGGAGCCATACACCGCTTTGTGGTCCATATCTTTAGTGCCAAATTTCACTCACTGCCACAACACATTTACCTCAGTACATCCTTTCACTGTGGTCCTATCCCAGCATGCTCCTCTGTCACACCAACCCTCTGTATGTCCTCCTTCACTACATCGATGGATCTTTGAGGTCTTCCTCTGGCAGCTGCATGTCCAAACCCTCTCAGCCTCCTGTCTTGTTCTCAGCGCCACCGTCTCCGAACCGTCCATCACAGCATGTCTCACTATCATCTTGTAAACCTTCTCTTGCTGCTAGCTTTCTATCACAAATCACCCGTCATTGTGTCCTTGATCCCTGACTCAAATATCTTTAGATTGTTGGATACAGTCCAAGCCTATCAATAGATATCACCCACCTGAGTCATTCAAATAACCTTCAGCCATGAGCTAGGACATTTTTGAGCCCGTAAAGGTCAGTTATTGTGTATTTAAACTATTAAATTTAATATATATCCTACAATATATATTTCAATAAATAAAATAAATTAGACAGCTATTTAAAAAGACAGCTAATACAGAAAGGTCTGTTAAAATGTTGGATGTCATCCATCCCATCATCCTTGGAGGTTTTACTCTTGTGATGGATTTGAGTTTGGCCTTTCTGCGAATGAGTCTCCGTGCTGTGTAGCAACATGAAACACATAAAACACAATGGTGTCCGGACTTTCATTAATCATCGTCACTGCAATCTCAATAATTCTCAAGTGGGGAAAAGGACGAAACATAACTGTCCTGAAAACAAAACCTGTGCAAACAACAAGGAAAAAGTTAAAATAACCAATATTTTTGGACCAGATTTGTGACAGGAACTCTTTGTTTCGGCAAACATAGAAACTAGAGCTGCACAATTAATCAAATTTGAGTCTCAATCTTAAATTTCTGGCTTCCCACAGTTAACTAAATATAATTAAGCAACAATAAAACTGCTCTGCCAAATAGAAATCAAAGCAAAGCAAAAGCAACCGCTTGCTAAATGACCACACGGCCCTGTGTGCCAATAACAGCTGTTCCTGCACCGCACAGCCTGAAGTTTCCTGGACCAGAATAAAAGAGCAACGCCATGTTAGAAAACAGATCTACAACAAAATTAAACGGTCTGGTACAGCAGAAGGTGAAGAACCCTCAAAGCGAATCATCGTCCGTTGTTAGAGATAATTCGGATTTGGGGAAAGTTAACTAACACAAATCATACACAAAGAGTGGTGCGGGGTCCTGAAAACCACACCACAAACTGCAGTGTGACGAACACGTTAAGGCCAGTAATGAAACAATGCAGGTTGCTAACATTAATAACATGATCAATAAAAACGAGCGTGTACAAAAACATCAGTGTGAGCTCACAAAGACGCACTGAAATAAAAAAACAACTTTTACTTTGAAGGTGAATGTTACCTGTTTCTGGTTGGCATCAGAAATGTTGACGAACGTTTGCAGACAAGTTGGTCTTCCAAGTTTCCAGCGCCCATCCTGATGCTAGTCGCTGACCGAGTTCCTGCGTGAACCCTCGACCTTCTAATCCGAATATGTTCACCTCCATCTCCAAACAAGTAAAATGGCAGCAGGTAAAATGTTGAGGCTCCGAAATTAGTGGTGGACCAATGGATGACGTCCCACTTATAACATATGTACCTTTGACATGTATAATATAGGGTTACCACCACTCCCCATGCAAACAGAATTTTCACACAAATTCGAGTATAAACGACTTAGTGTTGGAGATCATCACATTAGATAATCTAAACTCTGTAAAAGCTTTACAAACCTTTACAAAGTAAATGTCAGGCTGCAAAAATGTCTTCACATGGACATTTAAGAGCGTCATCAGGACTTGTTCTGAAAACTGTTAGAGGGTTTTTGTCTGTTTACACTTATGCACGATTTCTGAAACTATGTTTGTAAACAGATATCAGTTCTGCATATTTTAAACTTCTGAATGTAATCTCAGCCTTCAGATGCTAAGCTTTTCACTCAATGGCTGTAATCTTCTTTGGGACTGTGGACCATTACTGTGACACTGTGGAAGTGCAGCTTACTGCGCAAACAGAGCCACGGACAGCAGTTTGTATGTATAGCATCCAAGCTACTCATTACAGACAACTGCAAGTCAGAAAAAGCAATTTAGAGACTGCTTGTGATCTATTTCAAAGAACAAAACAAAGCAGACAGAATATTTCTGTCCTTTTGGGCTCGTATAAACCTGTCTGCCTATACGCCCAATATAATTTACCCATTTCAGGCCTTAAATCTGCATTTTATGCCTAAAAAGGTGGAGAATTCATTTAACATTATATGGAAATGACTGGTGACGAGTGGTTCCCTTCCATACCGTATGCACTGGACAGTACTCTGCATGCTGTGCACACTGACAAGGCGGTCGTGACTTCAGGCTTTAAACTGCAGCTGAGCCTGTGGTAATGCCCCAGGCTCAGTCTGGCTGCACCATCAGTCTGCTCTCTGCTAATTGAGGCGTTGAGACTGTAGTTTGCAGGCAGCTTTAATCTGACACACCTGTGGGCTAGCAACCATCTACAAAGCAAACAGAAACACAAGCCTGTACGCACAGACGCACACCTGCACAGACACTCGTTGGCTCCTCGGCACCTGTCAGGGTCACACTTGTAGGGGTGAGGCAATAACGCTGACAGATTTGCTGTGCAGTGAGGGGAGGTAAATTAGTAGATTTATATGATTCAAGGAGGAGATTCTTCAGCTCTCCCGTGACCAACCTGCATAAAGATCCTGCACCCAGTACAGATGTGTATAGTCCACAGCAGGATGTTACACACCGAGTTTCCCGAAAGATCCAGAGGACCAATGTAACTTATGCAAATATTAATCTGTAACACATTTTAACAAAACCATATTAGCATTCATTGCAGCTGCATGTTTGTCCATTTCCCTTGCAGTGAATAAAATGAATCAGCACCCATGCATGAATGACTTTTATCACGTACAGCTTCTTCCCTGTTCGGGGACGAGTGTGAGGAAACAAGGGCAGTGGCAAGCGAAGCAAGTCAACAGAAAAGGAAAATATTTTCAGAGCTGCGGGCAGAGTACAGTCACAGGCACAAAGTCAGTGGATTTAACCATGACGTCTGAAACCGTAAGACCCTCATACATCACAAAACCGCTGAACTTGTCTCAAGGACGACGAGGAAACAGAATGAATAAGCTCAGAGGCCCGTCTGCAGTCTGAGGATACACGACCCCTCCTTTTTTTGAGCTCTGAGGGCGCGCTGCTCAGGATGAAGTGGTTTTTCCCCAGAGTGATAGAGGGTCAACTGGGGGCCACCTACCTATCAGCCTGAGGGTGGCAAAAAAGGCTTTTATTAGAGCAAGAACACAACCGAGTCCAAAGTTACACTTTTCGCAATTTTGGAACGATGTAGGAGAGTTAAAGACAAACAACTAAGATTAATCGTGTTGTTAAAAATTATGCATCATCATTAAACCTCCAGAAGAAAACAAAATGTATTTACAACAAACAAAACTTTGTGCAGTCACTCAGGCTAATGTCACGCCGCTGCAAATGATTCACGGTCTAATGGCGGCGTTTGTTTTGCTGAGCGGTGTGGTACAGTACAAATGATGCAGAATGATTGGGATCTGCTGAAGAATCGATCAATAATCCTTCATCTCAATCGCTCTCACATTAACTGTGATACCCTGGTGTCATTTCTGAGAAGAGATGCTATCATCATTTACAACACCCTCATAGTTTCCCACTGTCTCATAAGCCATCCACGAGATTAAGCCAGTCTATTGAAACAAGTCAGTCTTCTTAAAATATCACTTAGTGATTAATTATGGTTTTTCATAACAGTCTATGTTTTAATAAGTTGTCTATTTTAAGTAACAGCGTATACCTGACCTATAGAGGATGCTTCATTCATTGCAACAAACCAATCAGTTACATTAAACCCAAATTTTACTTCTGTTCCAGTAGAAAGTGTCTCTCCTGCCACCTTAAGAAAGTATTCCTTTGTGCCAGAAAGACTTTAACACATCTTACCGAGGATAATTAACAGCCACTTTGTCTTTAATTCTGTGCTGATTCATTGCCGTTAAATGTTTCAGACAGTGGGTTTAAAGGGTAGCTCATCACTAAATCAACTAAATCACAGTAAAGAAAAAGAAAAATGGCTTCTCGGTTGAATCTTTAGAGCGATCTCAGTCAAAGCCCAATCACAGCTGCCACAGCTAACAAAGCTTCGCGTCACCAGAAAAACTGAATTAAAAGAAAGAGGCAAGAGAGGTGGGGCTGTGTCTCATACCACAAGATCATACAAGCTATTTTCTCACCACTCCGCTTTTTCCTGATAATACACTTAACAGAAAACCCATCGTTATTCCTCCCCCCAAGGTCAGCGCATTTTCAGAGGAGACAGATGAAACGGCGCAGGTGCTGGCCACAGTGATAGTGCCATCCCTCTGCATTTGCAAGTATGGATGGCATCCACTGTTTGTACGGCAAAAATAAGACATGTGGGTTTAAGTGATGAATGAGTCTGCAGCTCCTGGTGGAGCAAAATAAAACAGAACCACTTAGCTCTTGTCAAAGCTGCACTGCAGACTGGTTGGGCAACTCTCTTCCAGGTGTCTGAGGATGAATTATGTGTGTGTGTAGTCTTATTGGTATGAGGGGGGTCCTCCAGAGATGTTGCTGCACATTTTCCAAACTGAATTGAGATAATCATTTGCTTTTTAATCAGCAACAAATTGTGTAGTGTGTGCCAACAAACCATGAAGGTGTTTCCCCAGCGTCACACCATATTATCCTCTTCCTCCAGGGTGAGGGCTCCAACTTCCTCCAGCTGGGCTCCTCCATCGAGCAGCAGATCAACGGTATGTTCAAGGTGATGGAGGAGTACAACTGGGACAGCTTCGTGGTCATAACCAGCCTCTACCCGGGTTATGAAGCCTACGTGGATTACATCAAGTCCTTTACTGACACCAGCTACTTCATATGGGATCTGCAGGATGTTCTGACCTTCGACATGTCCGCTGACATCACGAACGACATACGAGCGCGGAGGCTGCTACAGCAGATAGACGCCCAGGTGCTGCTGGTCTACTGCTCCCACGAAGAGGCCCAGTACCTGTTTGCCATGGCAGGAGAGGTCGGATTAGTGGGACCAGACTACATCTGGATTATCCCGAGCCTGGCTGTGGGAAACCCAGACATCCCTCCACCCGACAGCTTCCCGGTGGGGCTCATCAGCATCATTACGGACCGGTGGAGGATGAGCCTGAGGAAAAGGGTGCGCGACGGGGTGGCTATCGTAGTGAAAGGCGTCCAGAGTTTTCGGAAACAAAGAGGCTTCATTCCCGAGGGCCACAGTGACTGTCACAACCCTGTCAAGGCGTTAGCTACCAATGACACCCTGTTCAGGTAAGCTACAATGTTGCAGGCTTAGCCTTTACTTTACTACCAACTCTTTCCGTCAATACTGCTGTTACATATCCTTAATGTAACATAATTAAATTCTTTATAATATAATATGTAAACTGCTACTGAAGCACCTATAAGCTGTTCATCAGCCATCAGTTAACAACAACATATGAAAAATGTCTCATTATTGCCAGACACCAGACTAAAACTGTGTGTGCCGTACTCTGTCTAATAATCTGAGAGACTAGAGAGGCTACAGTGTTACAGGACTCAAACTGTGTGACACAGTTTAAGTTTATAAGAAAAAAAATAAATAAATGAAAAGGAGGTCATGTGGACATTCTGTCACGTAAAGTTGGCATGACAAAAGTTCACCAGAAACTATGTTTGATCATTTGAGAGAGTCTGATTGGACCTTCTGAATCGTTCCCAATAAATATGAAGTATTTAAACTTGAAACGTCCAACCCCGGTGTCTAATTTATCTGTAGATAAATTCACGTTAATACACTTTTCTAAGCTCAGGAGAAGAATTTATTTTATTTTATTTCAGAAACCATCTGCTACTATTTCAGCATCGTTGCAAACATTAAGCTCCATCCAAGGATGTCTACAGGTATAAAAAGATTACTCAGACTGCTTAAAATCACTTCAATGACATTTAAGACGAAACTTGCACTCAAAGTGAACATAAACTCCCCACAGAAATTAAAATTATATAATTATAATTCTAAACAAAATCCCATTTATTTAGCTTAAATTTACGCACTTTAATACATTTTTAAGACTTTAGAACCACTAATAAATTAGCCATTATATCTCATCAGTTATTAAATATATAGGTTTATTCAAACTGTGAAAAAGTTCAATTCATTCATCACTTGCATGATAATAAGGTCAAAGGTGATTTGGTACTGACATGCAGGTATACCCTGTTACAATCATGGAAATTCTCACAATAATGTGACTAATAACATATTAAACTGAGTTTAGGTGTTAAAAGACTTTTAAACTGTCGCTGTAAGACTTTTGGGGACCCGTGAAACTTTAACACATGAGAGCACAGATGTCTTACACTAAAAGTCCTATAGCCTCCTAACGAGGACCATCACAGGAAAGCCTGGGGAAAAAAGAGCAGGAAGTATTAGATTTTACTGGCTGGCAGTTTGCAGGTGTGTTAACACACACCTGCAACTACACAATCCTCCTGGGACCTCTAAGTAATTTCACCCCAAAGTCAGACTGTGCAACGCTCAGAGAAAATAAAAAAAACAAAAAACAAGAGCTATATTTCAGTTAGCATGTTAAATGTGACATCATGACAGCACAACTAGAAAAAGAGAGAAAAAACATGGCAGCGTGGCCCAGGTCTGCATCTGAACTAAACACCGCACCTTTAGAGCAAAGTCCAAAGTGCCAATGTTTGGTCATAAAACACTGACCAAGTTTGGAGAAAACCAAACAGCATATCAGCACAAACACATCATACTGTACCAACTGTCAGCACGGTGGTGGAGACCTGATGATTTGGGCTCGTTTTGCAGCCACAGGACCCGGGCGCCTGTGCAGTCATTGAGCCATAAACTCTTCTGGATACTAAAATATTCTAGAATCAATTGTGAGACCATCTGTCTCCAACAGAAGATTGAAGACTGTGCAAAGGCCCAGTCAGACCTCCATCTGAATGTAGTGCTGAGACAGCTGTGCATAAATGAATGGCTGCAAAGGCCTCAATGAACTGAAACTATTTTGTAGAGAAAAGTGGACGTTACAAGGTTACAACGCTGTGGGAGACTGATAAAGTC
Source organism: Oreochromis aureus (assembly GCF_013358895.1). Lineage (NCBI taxonomy): Eukaryota > Metazoa > Chordata > Actinopteri > Cichliformes > Cichlidae > Oreochromis > Oreochromis aureus. The sequence continues at coordinate 3,564,923 of NC_052945.1, read as the reverse complement.
ACACAGAACACAATTAATTCCAGTTATTGCTGCTCATGGTGGTTCTACAAGCTACTGAACGCAGGGGTGGACTTAGGTTTTCACAGGACTGCGGAGAGGCCTATGAAAACTTGTCTTTTATGACTGCATCTAATGCACTCACATTTAGAAACTAAAGGCGCACACAGAGGTGCCATTTCACAAAGTGAACCAGAGTCGAGCCAAAGCTTTATCCTCTCTTACGCTGCCCGTGCTTCCCCTCTCTACCAAGTTTCATAAAACTCAGTGTGGTTATTGTTTAAACCTGCTGACAGACAAACGCTGAACACGAGTTTCTCCACTGGGAAAACCTGGTTACCGGGCCAGTCCTCGTAAATGCCGCGAGTGCCGCGGTTTGACGTTAATGGAGCTGATTGTGAACATGAAATATGAACTCTGTACTTTATAATGTCTAGCTTGTCGTGTTTAATTGGACACTAGACTCTAAGGACAGCGCTTTAAATTTAAATTGAACCCCAGAGTTTTGGAAACGCACTCAAAAATGTACCAGCTGTTACAGCAGCTGGACAAGAGGAGCTCAAAAAACCGCGAGACGTCTTCAGGACAAACAAATTAACACTTTAACACACTGACATTTATCGTCTTTTATAGTATTTTACCATTTTTATGTTGCAGATAGAAAAAAACCTGCTTGCTCACTCTTCCTATGTCTACATTTTTTACTTATTTCTGTATTTATTTTGGGTGGAGTTGAGCTCCGCCACTGATCCGAAGTGGTGACGATATTTCACAGAGAAGTCAATATTTGGAGAGTTAAATTAGGTTAAATTGCTCCCTGGTGGTCAGAGATCACACAGTGAGTATTCTTTCATTTTTGATATATCAAAGATAAGAACAGTAATGGCTCCGTCTTACATCTGTGGGACATGGCAAGATTGAGGTCAACAACCACTTATTTATTCATGACTGCCCATCTGTTTGATGCTGTGGAGCACATTTTATGGCGACTGTCACTCTCCCAAACTGTGTCCTCTGCCCCGCTGCCATCTATCTCCTCATCTCTCCAGCACTGAGCGCTCTGCCGTATCTCCTGGAGACCGCAGGGTAATTTAGTTGGCGGGCAGGGTGTTGGTGACGATGGGTAAGGGGCGTGGTTTTGCGTCACCAAAAGAGCAATCTGACACCATCTGTGCCGTGGAGCACACAGGAAATCCTATTTTATTGGGGAAAATGTTTTAATCAGGAAAAGGGTAGCGCTAGGAAAAAACTGCCCCAGCAACAGCTTTTGGCTCATGTAAGCCAAGGTCATTCAGGGAGACTGAGAGCGTTTTGCGTGTAAATGTTTATATGTGCAGTTTTAGATGGTCACCATGGGGCACCGAACGGGACACAAGCGTCACCAGACGCTCGCCTTGCATTATGAAACATCACTCGCTCCCTCTCATGTCAGAAGTCGTTTATCTTACAGAGTCTTCAGAGCCTTGGGGGGGGACAACTTTTCCTTTTGTAAACCCAAACCGTCCATAAAAGAGCGGAAAATTGAGAACAGGCTTTGATAATGTACAAACCCGTCCGTTTAAACCCAGCAGGCATGATTTGAATAGCGGCAGTAACGTGAAGGTCGGCGAGAGAGAACAAAGCACTTCTGTCACCTCTCGTGTTTCCAGCCAGATCAAACACGAACGACGGCCTCTCCTCCCAGATTCCTCCGCACACCACTGGAGTTGGAAACAGGCTTCTGATAATGAGTCGGCTCACCTGTTAATGAGATTATTGCATGATACCAGATTAAAGAGGCTTTTCGCATAGACCTATTCTCCTCTCAGCAGGCCTTCGTCACCTCTGCTGGAGTGTGAGAAAGCAGCGCCACAGGTCTAATGTGACAGAGGATGTGGAAGCCGAAGGAGCAGGGAACCATTGTCGCTGGCGTTCTCAGATTACCCAAGCAGTGTTCAAAGGGTTTAATAATCTCAAAAGCTACATGTGTGCTCCTCCTACACCTGAGAGTTAGGACTGAAATAATTGGTTTAGTAAGTGATTTGTTTTAATGACTTGGCAAGCAACAAGTGTCAAACATTACTTTATCCCCGCCTCTCAAGTCAGATGACTTGTTAAATCAAAGAATTCAAACTCTTTCAGTCTTGTAGCATGCTTATGTTTAACCACCCTTCTACACCTGAGGGGGTAAAAAAAACGTATCAGGGTGAAAATTAACACCACCCGGTTGACTTTTTGGCCAAATATTATAGTTTTCACCAACTGTCACATGTGCCTCCTGAGCAATGTCAGCCCATTCCTCTTTAACAAATCTCTCAGGATCCTGCAAATTCTTCTTTGATTTTTATCTATTAGCACGGACCTTGGTCTTCAGCCAATTAATAATGTTCACGTTGGTCTTGCAGAGTAAGTTCTTCACCAAGAGCAACATTTAGTCTGGGTCGCTGTAGCGTTGGAAGACAAAGCGAGCACCGCAACCAAGTGTGTCTCGTTTGTTTGAGGTTTTCTTTCCAAATCTTCACATATCCTTCTTCCTTCATGTCTTCTTCCACCTTGACTAGATTTCCAGTTTCAGATCCACAAAAGCATCTCCAAAACCTAATATTCCCACTGCTATGTTACCCGACTTGGCTATTCACTCATGTCCTGGCAGTCGTTCTGGTGGCTTTAAACACGTCTCCCACTAGTTGTCTTTTCAGAGTCTTTAAATCTTTCTCTTCCTACTAGGGCTGTGCGATATGACCAAAATCTCATATCCCGATATTAAGACATCTATCGTCTGATAACGATATAAATCACAAAAATGTAACATTTTCTGTAAATTCTGTGAATGTCGGGCAGCTCGACTTGCGTGAAGTGTTTCCAGCTGGGCGTCGCGTACCTGGAGTCGAGTGTTTTAACTGATGCATGAAACGATACATTTTTAGACATAGGTTGTAACGGCCACCGTTTTCTTTGTGAGTATTTATTACACAGCGTGCTGCAGGGAAAAGCCTGTTCTAACGTTTGAGTCTAAGGTTTATTTTTTAGCACCTGACGGCTCTTTTTTGCTTCTCATCCATAAATACTCTGCATCTTTCACGTGATTCAGTTTATTTTGAAAAGTCTCAACAGGATCTTGAGCTTTATTGTGAAAGGTTTATGTGGAAAATAAACAGGCGGACACAGGGTGGTTTTACCGTCGTTGTTGCTAACGACAACGCATAAAAACAAGCGCTTGTCCGTCTGTAGTGTGGTTATATTAAATATAAGAGAAAGAGAGAACTTTAGGAAATTAATATAGCCACTACAGTGACCATCAAAATAATGAAAAAATATTGCCGTAAACAGTTTATTTTGCGACACCACGAAACAAACGATAGCGTAAAATGAAACGATAGACGTTTTTATATCGTCATCCGATATATATCGTTATATCGAACAGCCCTACTTCCTACCTCTGCCAGGCTGGATCTGTACTGTGTGGTTCTCTTTAAATTTCTTGGTGATACTTCTCACTCCAGTTCTCCAAGCCGTGATACGCTTGCATATCCATCTCTGCTCTGTGAGCATCAACAACTCTTTTTCTCAAGTCTAATCTGATTTTTGTTTTGGCATAATGCTTTCTCAGTGACAGATTAAACCTGATTTTTTACAGTGTGTAAATAAGAAGGTAACCCTCGGTTTTAACTTGATTTTAACAAGCTTTAAGAAGCATCACATCAATGCACATCAGTGGTTTTGTACTACAGCTCATTAAAAAGGACAGTTTTTGTTTTTCCAGGGGTCGAAATATCAACCCAGGTAATTTATTTTTCTGAAATAATTCTGTTATTGAGTGCAAATAGCATTTCTTTAAAACTATAAATTATTTCTATCTTGAAAATCTCTTGTTTTGTTAAGCAAGGGAACATTTAAATTTCACTGGGAAGCTAATAATTTTGTCCTCGTCTATGTATCCAGAGAATCTCAAACAAAATCAATGTGAATCCAGGAAACAGTCCATCTCAAAAACTGTGGATCCAGTATTCACTGGGAACTGTTCGACTCCTGCACCGTTGTGGTTATAAGGTGGCAGTTAGTTTGCACCACATGTGAATTCACTTATTTGGCCTCTGTAGCAATTTTATTTGTATGTTTTGTTATATTGTTACATACATACATGTTTAAACGCTGTAAAAAAAAGACTAAACAGCAATGTGATGACTGTACAAACGTATTTTAAGATCATCTTGTTCTTGGGTTTTCTGTTTCAGGCACATGTTGAATGTAACATGGGAACACAATGACTTCTCCTTCAACACTAATGGTTACCTGGTGAATCCAGCCATGATAATCATCACTCTAGACAGAGAGCGACAGTGGGACAAGGTAAGATGACGGCAGCTGCTCGACTTCACACTTTACCAAATGGCTTTTTAAGTGTGTGTCTGATTATTTCTGAGTGGATAAACTAACAGTTGAGCTCACACAATGAGGAGTGTTTACAGGACACTGATGTCTTTCTCTGCATGCTAACAGCGATTTCATACATCGTCGGTCTCTTTGAAAAGACTAGTTAGAGGAATCAAAGCTGCACTGATACCAATGAAATAATGAAGGATCGCCTCCTAATCACACACACAGCACATTCACACCCCTCTCCCACTGATCCCACCCTGTACTTCTTCGAAGGATATTAAAGTAAAACCCACACACTCGGGAAACTTTGCTTCAGCAAGCTGCCTCATTGAGATCGAAACATTCATTAAACCAGAGGGTGAATCTGATGTAACACTAGACTGGAGGGAGTTCACTTCCTCATCGGGTTCAACAGAAAGTGCTTAGTTTCACATTATGCACAAAGTGAAGAGTCACCAGCAGTTCAAAGCTAATTATGTGATTTTAATGTTTTAAGATGTTACTTCCTGTAACTTCCAATATCTTATCGGGACTGTGAGAAAATGGGAAGCTGTAATGGCAACGTAAACAAACAATTTGTGGATATGGAAGGAGATTGAAGCTGTTTTGTGCATCATTCAATATTACACCAAAGACTATTGACTTTTGACTGTTGCCTAAATGACTTTTGTGTACATGACACAATCAAATGTTAACAGTCAATCAATTCCAATTAATCAACTGTAAAAATAACAATCAGAAAATAATTTAAAATTATTATGGTTGAATACTTCTACTAGAGCCATCACACAGCTTTTTAAAACTTCTAGAGTCTTGAGACCTAAAACTGTTTTAGTCTGGATCACTATAGTCGAAAGAAAAACTTAATATTTGGAGGCATGGCTTCATGTTTCCATCAGACAAACCCAGCACAGAACAGCGCAGCCATCCAAGACAGCAGACACAACACTGATTAAGTGAGGCAAAGCATGAGGAGGAGCTGCCGGGTTGTAAGTGGGTTACAAAGTGGCTTGCAGGCACAAACCAACTGTAGGAAAGTTAGAGCAGCCTAAACAGGACAGCCTGTGAGATCAGCCAACTGGACGCTGATCTGGTCTGCTATTGAGATCAGCTGATCTATCTCCAGCGCAACTAACTTTGACTTCATGGCCTGACTAAACTGTGGATTGTGCACATTCAAATATATATAAATATTTAAGAAAAAGCAGCAATTTCCACATTTAAAAACTCGATCTGGAGATCATCTGGTATATTATCTTTAATCACTGTTTACTTTTGGAAAGTTTAAAAAAACGATCACTAAAAGATGATGTTATTTTTGTGTCTCTATCCATCTTATTTTCTTTATATGCCACTTCTTTCTGAACAGACAAATCTTTCCTTTGGTATCTTGTCCTGATGCATTATTCATTATGGCTCAGTCACACTAGAAAATAGGACAGCGACCTCCTTGCAACTAGGGGGAGGGGGTGGGGGTGGGGGGGGTGCTCTGCGTTTTCATTTAATTTGTTTGCAATCGAAAAACATTTCAAGAGGCTGCAGTTTCTGTGCAATCGGTCACGCACAGGTTGAATGCACAAGCATGCAACACCCTCAATCTCTGGGAAACAACTTCTGACTGTAGGCAGTTGCACAGGTTGTCTCCAACTAGGCAACTTGTCTCCAAACAATTGCGATCCAACTCCGACCTGATTGCAATTATTATGGTGAAGGTTTGCAAATATCGCTGTCGAATTTATACACGCATTCAAATTGCCAACACAATGCAATCAGTCGGGCTCAGTCCATGCTGATGAACACAGCTCATCTGTGACATGCCTCTTTGCCAAAGACGACTCAACTGGTTGTATTCTGATTATACTCCTGTATAAAACCAAGGTGGCTGACACCTATGTAAAGTTGCAGTTAAATTGCCGTCCTGCAGCAACAACATCACGATTTGTGGAGGAATTCCTGTTTCAGAACAATGAGTTTCTGGTGATACTCTGAATGCAAGCAGTTAATGAATTTATGTTTAATGTCCATTTCTGTCTGTGTAGAAGGCAACGGACTTGTGATTTTTTTTAGGTTTTATCACAGTTCATCTCCATCTCACAAACAGATTGTAAGTAACTGTCGACTTGACCCAATTCAATCACAAACTGACAGCAGACTCATAGCAAACCCACTCCAGCTTATTGCCTATTTATTCCCGTCTTGATGGACCAAACTCACTTTGAAGTTAGCAGCTAGACCTGGTGCCACTTCTGCATAGCAACGAGAAAACGAGATCACAAGTTCACTGCACACAGCTGCAGTAATTTTAGTCACATCGTGGTGTCCGAATACTTTTTCCAAATCGTTCCATGCTCATTTTTTTAAATAACGACCAACAGAAAACTTCCTGGAAGTGTAACTCTGTATCCTCTAATTTGTAATATGTAAACACAATGCTAACAATAAAAGACTGAATCTAAATTGAATTCACTGATGTTAACATGATAGGTCATGTGACAACATTAACTTATTTCCACAAGCAGCTCAGCTGAGTTTAGCATAAGACGTTAGTCGTATTCACTCAGAAACACTTTCACATAAAATATAAAATGTGGGCGACTGAGAGGACACCAAACTTAAATGTGTCCTCCCAATCACCCCCCGACTCCAGCACTCCTCATTCCCAGCGTGCTGACCTTTACATAAACCTTTCTGGGGAGGAAAAATACATTTCTCCTGTTCCCTGGAAGAACAACACTGCACTCATTTCACAAAATTTTGACTAAGAAGTGTGAGGCAATCCATTTTGTGTGCTCCACTTTCTGCTGCCTATGGCCTCTATTCTCTGAAAGCTGAAAATCAATTCCACCTTTTGATTTCCTTTTTACCAGCCTTTGTATTGTACACATGCAGAGGCAGCCGGTCTGTAACGTTCATACATCATCTCTGTATAACCAGCCTCACAGTTTGCTGCCTGGCATTACACGCCTCATATTTTTTAACTTATTAAAAAAAACCTGTATCACTACAACGCTCTTATCGGCCAGGCCTAATATGGAACTTGCCAAGAGTCATTGTTCAGCTGTTTCCACAGATGTACAACTCAAAGTCATTTGGGAAGAGCAAGAGAGAGAGAGAGAGAGAGAGAGAGCATGACAAAAGAAAGTGGAGACGGAAAGAAAAGGCTACTGAGAATGACGAGAAGTGTTCCTGTCATTGCCGTTATCTGCCACGGTCTGAAAAGCTGACGTTTTTTTTAGCTGTATGCAACACTTACAAACCCTGAAATTAGAACCTCACTACTGAAAACGATTTAACTGGAAAGATGAATCCTGACAGATTTTCTGTAATATAAACCACCCATTTTCTTTCCAGATAATTAATTATAAAATTATAACTCTCATGACAGTGTTTGCTATAAATTAAGCTTTCCATTCCTTATTCTTGCTTAGGTGCTGCGTGAAACACAAACATCTTTTTACTGATGTCTCAGATGAATGAACAATGAAGACTTCACAGGCTACGCAGCCACAGGCTAAAGAGTTTTCTTTTTTTGCCTTACTCATCTCAGTACCTTCTCTTGTAAATTGAAATTCTGAGTGACTAAATGCCCAGGAGTGGGGTGATACTATAACAGTGGGGCTGATCGATATGACTGGCAGGAAAGAAGAATAACTGTGAGGTCCAGGGAGAACTGAGATATTTGCACTTTTCTGTCGACGTTCAGTTTTTTTCCATTTCACTGTGACAGGCTTTACTGACTGGCATGATGAGATAGGATTGCCCCCCTTCCTGCATAAACAGCAGAGATTATGTGGGAGGAAAAACATTGTGTTCAGACTGGCACTTTTTTTTTTAGCTCTCCAGGAAGTTGATGACATTTACAGAAGCACAGTCAAGTGAACTAGAAAGAATTTTGTTTAAATATCAATAAGCTCACATTTGTCCCAACTACCTCACTGCCAGAAGTAAAATGCAAGTGGAATTGTTTCATCTACACGAAACAAAAAGGCGTCTACTATTTTAAAAATGTGTGTAGGTGATTGATTTAGATGGAGACAACCGAGATACATTGCTACTTTGACCTACACTCATGTATTAGGTTTACTGTTTTAAACTGACAGGAATACAAAATGCAACCACATGCAATAATGTTGCAGTCTCGCTGCCTTTGAAATGGGTGCTTTAAAGATGGTGATCGGGTCTGCGACTGTTCGCAGTCAGCTGTCATCTTCAAAGCAATAACATGGAGTCAATCTGCGGTTAGTTGGCTTATTGAATGGTTGGCAGTTACATAAAGTGGCAAAGAGTCCAGAAATTCAATAACTCCTCCAGTGATGTAACTGCTGAAGGACTGCGATTTAGCTGATAATTACACATGCATTTGGCAATTTGCTTTTATATAAGAACCACAAAAAGTTGAGTCAAGTTTCATGTTGCAAGGAGACGCAACACAGATGGATTGTGTTCACTGTGCAGACTGGATCAGACTGACTGTGAAGTATCTGCAAATTGAGCAATAATTTGCAAACCTGTGCCAGCGTCTCTGACAGTGACTGCAGGTTCGAGTCAGATCGCTACCACAGACCAAATGTGATTTGTCCTATTTTGTGCCATTAATCTAGGGCAGAGGGTGTCCAACTCCAGAGGCCTCGAGGGCCGGTGTCCTGCAGGTTTTAGATGTTTTCTTGATCCATCACAGCTGATTTAAATGGCTAAATTATCTACTCAACATTTCTTGAAGTTCTCCAGAGGCCTGGTAATGAACTAGTCATTTGATTCAGGTGTGTCGACCCAGGGTGAGATCTAGAACCTGCAGGACACCGGCCCTCGAGGCCTGGAGTTCTGTCTGGTTAGCCGACCACATCCACACAACTCAGTGTTTTGCAACAGGAGATGGATTTGCACACCCAGCACTGGCTACCATTGGACTTTGTTGAATTTCACCAACCTTAGCTCACTTGCCTGCTAACAGCATCATTATCCATTAACCTGAAGCAACATCAGTTTTCATTTTGATGTCCTTGTAGCATTTGTGCTGGAGTCTGTGTTGTGCTGGGAGGCGGTCATTCGTTTAATTAGTGAGTAATGGACTCCATTTCTACCTCACGGTAATTTATTGTTGTTCACCGTGAAAGCTGTGAGGCTCTGGAGTGAGCAGAAGTGTCGCTTACTTTGGATTTTCACTGAAGCAAGAAAGTTGGGAAAGGTCTCATTTTCAAAGTCACGTTCCAATCTGCTCAAACACTGGGAAAAGTTGCATGCAGCACTTTCAGAACAAATCTTAATGACCGTGTTCAGTTTTGCATATTACTCTTTCCTTCTGAACATCATTTGTTGCCAAATCTACCAGGACCTGTACATGTTTGTAATGCTGGAGTTTGCCAGATGACTCCGCACTGTTGCCGAGTTTGTTACCAGATTTGTCTGCGCTGCCATCTTCTCCGTGAATCTGCAGCAATCCCTGTTCAAATGAGCAAGAGGGCAGATTAATGTCGTTGTTGTTGTTTTCTGTTTAACGCTAGGATAGTATATTCTCCAAAACTGCTGCAAAACAGACAGGGAGCCACACTCAGCTGGAGAGCAGTACTTTTTACTATACAATTTAGCAGACGTAGAACGTGCTCTGGATTGAAAGCTGGTGTTTCGGACTTGACTCACTCTTCATGTTTTCATATTGCCAGAGTGAAACGGAAATATTACACAACTGCTGATCCTCTACACTGGCAACGGAGTGTACTCTGGTCCTATGACAGTTGGGAGGGAGAGAGGGACGAATGGATGGATGGATGTTTAAAGCATTTTAAAGTAGCACCTGTTTACATTAGGGTTTCTGGTCCAGCCCCTCAGAAAGGTCATGCTTCCCTGGGAGTAGAAGCTGCTTCTACCTGTGAAACTGTAAAAGTCTGTTTGTCATTCATTTACTACACTGTGGCACGGAAAACAGCATTTAACAGCCCTGTTTCATTTAACACAAGCTTAAAAATCCATCTGATGTGTCAGTGTTTGTGGTAAACTGGGTCCAACTGGTCCAATGCAACATTCACTCCTTCATTTGTGAGGCTGATTAAAGCAGGGTGAGTCAGAAGGGCCAATCAGTGGAGCTGAACAGGTCACGGCTTCTTTAAATAAGTGAGACTGAAATGTTTAATTTCTGATCTTTATTATGTATTCAGCTTGCTCGTGAATGCTCATTTCCCCACAACATCCAATTAAAATTGGCTCCCTGGTAATAAAGCGGGGGTGGAATTGCTTTCATTGCATTAGATGTATAATTGTGCTCTCTACATCCCCAGTGACCCAAAAATCAATTTCCTCTAAACTGTCCAGGAACTAAAACTCTGCTCTGTGTGTGCCGGGACCAGACGCTCAAATCGCAACATGTCAAAACAGCACATACAGTTAGAGGATTGAGGACAAGTGTATTAAGAGTGGAGACTGAGATAGACGGGGTTACGCACTTCTGTCCTCACAGATGCATGAGGGGCTTATTTTCTCAATATTATACATGTATTTTTATGTAGTTTTGTGGCTCGGCTAAACAGATTTCCAGAATCCTCTGGAGTTTATTTATGTGGCTGTTCCCCCAAATCCATGTTTATTTCTGTGCCTCGCTGCTGTAACAAATCAGAACCACAGAAGCCATCTGGAGTTTGGTGCAGGGATTTTTCACTGCTCCGCATTAATCCACCCCCCTCCTCTCTCCGCACCTTCAGGTGGGCACCTATGAAATGGGGATCCTGCAGATGAGATACCCCGTCTGGCCGCGGTTTGGCAGCTACTTAGAGCCCGTGTCAGATTACAGGCATCTCACAGTGGCCACGCTGGAGGAGCGGCCCTTTGTCATTGTGGAGGCAGTGGACCCCGTGACTGGTACCTGTGTTAGCAACACCGTGCCCTGCCGACGACAGTCCAATAAGACCGAGACGTAAGTGAAGTGACTCCAAAGATTCCTATTAAATCTTTCATTTTGCTGGCTGACGAGACAAATGTCGCATTTTGAGTGCTATCCTAATTAACGCTCACAGGATGTAGTTAAAAGCTGAAAATTAGATGAATAGCATCACATATCATAAGTTGATTAATTACACATTTCACATTCAGTTGTTTTACAAGCCAATTACTCCAAATACTACAGGTTGTAACCACTGGGACAGGAGGCTAATGTAACAGATGGAGAATGCTGACTGCTTAACTGTGAGGAGTTTGTCATTTTGTTGGTCAGCGACATTCTTATTACAGAATATGAGTTCGGACAACAGCTTGCAGAGCGCATTAGGCTAACAGCCAAGTTTAACCTTGGCCTTATGGCAAAATTACATGTGAAATAAACTCTAATTAGCTCAAGTCAATTTGTACTTTAGTCGTCACCCCGTCGACTGGGTGCAGAGAACAATGGCATGTTTTTTTAATCATACTTTACAGATTTTTCTTTTTTATTTATCGTCCCAATTTTATGACTTTGTCACAATCAACTTCCTCTAATGATGCCACAGACAGTACTGTGCAAAACTTTTAGGCAGGTGAGAAAATGCTGTAAACAAAGAATGCTTTCAGAAATGGAAGTGTTCATCATTTATTTTCAACAATCAACAAAATGCAGCGAATGAACAAAAGAGAAATCTGAATCAAATCAATATTTGCTGTGACCACCCTTTGCCTTCTTCTAGGTACACTTGCACACAGTTATTGAAGGAACTGGGCTGGTAGGTTGTTCCAGACATCTTGGAGATCTTCTGTCTGTTCGTGTAATCCTGACACACTCGATGTTGAGGTCAGGGCTCTGTGGGGGCCGTGCCATCACTTCCAGTACTCCTTGTTCTTCTTTATGCTGAAGATAGTTCTTAATGACTTTGGCTGTACGGTTGGGGTCGTTGTCCTGCTGCAGAAAACATTTGGAGCCAGCAAACAATCATTTACACTTCTGAAAGCTTTCTTTGTTTACAGCATTTTTCACAACTTTTGCCCAGTCCTGTATATTAAATGTTTTCTGTTTCTGTATGGGTGATGCCACCTACAATTTTGGGCAACTTTGATTGCTTCTTGCAGTAAATTATTTTACTCCATGTATGTTAAATACGTTGGCAGGATGAAGGTGGAAAACAAGCAAAACTGAAAACATCTAAAAGTCTAAAATAAAGAGCTTATGCTATGCTTAGAATTAACGTACTTTTTAAACATGCTGTTGGTTTGTTATCAATTTGGTAGGCAGCTGCTGTTGTGTCTTTATCTTCCGGTGCCACTGCCCCCCCATGTTCTTTGTGTCTAACTGCCCTCTATGTCTAAGGATGCTTTTGAAATTAATTAATTTGGTACATGTAGATGAATTGAGGGACCAAGTTTTAAGTTAAAGTATTGGCCAAATTTTGTACCTTTGACTTTTATAAAAAGGCCTGGGTTAAATAGTAAATATATACCGCACTACTAAAAGGAACAAATAATGTAAAATAAGTCATTTTGATGTCATATTGCAATCCTTCACATTACTTGGACTTGGTCTCCCTGAATACACAGCAGGCTTTGATAGCTTTCAGGATTTAAGAGCTTAAAGAAAATGTGCTGTTTGCAGATTATTTACAGTCATTCCACTTTCAGTCAGGTCATTTCAACATGTGTCGATCATCTCAGCCATATACACGTCCTATGCAAACCCACTTTACTGCACAGTCCCACATGCACACTCACATGTTAACGTGCCCATTTTAATTGATTCTGTGACTAACTTGAGAGTGCCATTAGGTGTGAGATTAAGAGGCTCTTCCTCTGCCATTAGCGCATGCATGACTTCTTATCACTCAATGGTGAGATGCTCATTAGGCTGCTTGGCCAGAGTGCAATATCCCGGCGATCACTCTGTGACCCAATCAGGGAAATGTATGCGCTGCATGGAGGGGTATCAATTAGATGGGACGATTAGGCCATGTCATCAATCCCAAACACCTAGAGACTGATATTGGTGTTCATTAGTGGGGGAGAGAAGCACAGGCCATTATCCATTACTGACAATGGTGTTAACGAGATGAAGGGGATGGAAGATGAAGATCACGTCCCTTCAGTGTTATGAAGCGCTGGAGTGCTTAATCGCTCATGCTGACCAAAATCATCCTGCCAGTACAGAAAGAGCGTAATTCCTCTTCTCAAACAATGAAACGTTTTCACAGAGCCGAACAAAAATTCAAGGCAAAAGAAGACAGAGGCAATGAGAGGTCCAACGAAGCATCCGGCACTTTGGGCAGTCGAAGGAGAAACATCGGCCAATGAAGGGTGACCAGATGGACTGTGATGGATCCTTGAGTACACTGAGGGCTTCATCTATAGGTTTTATTTATCATTCATTTAGTCCGAACTGTCAGAGACTGGTGAGAGTGGCCACCTGAGTGATGTCTTCAGATTGCTTGTTCTGCCAATTCAAAAGTATTCCCTCTGCAACATTAACAAAAGACGGAGCAAAGCAGTACACGCTTATATTTGTGGAGTATTTGTGAATCTACACAAAAAGGGAATGACAACAATGAAGCCATCAGAAATCTAAAAGAAGGAAAAAGCAAAGAAACAGTTGGCGACGTGAGGTGAGCCGGTACTTTCCATTCTGAGGCGAGCAGCTGACGGGACTACCAGTAGCAATAAACAAAACCTGGTTAATAGGATTACCTAAACCAGGGGTGGGGACTCCAGGCCTCAAGGGCCGGTGTCCTGCAGGTTTTAGATGCATCTTTTATCCATCACAGCTGATTTAAATGGCTAAATTACCTCCTCAACATTTCTTGAAGTTCTCCAGAGGCCTGGTAATGAACTCATCATTTGATTCAGGTGAGATCTAAAACCTGCAGGACACCGGCCCTCGAGGCCTAGAGTTCCCCATCCCTGTCCTACACAGTCAGATGTCCACTTAAACTACAAAACTATGCAAGAATAAATTCATACGTGGAACGGATTTAAACTCTTGGGATAAGTAAAAACTTGGAATAAATAAGTCTAGACTTAGACTGATTTGAGACTTTCCCACCTTATACAAGTTTGTTATCCTAGAAGAATAAATCGATAAAGGAATTAAACATTGAGGCTGCAGAGCAGAACAAGGACTACAGTCAGCACCTGCAGTCCGAGATTGTGGAGGATTGTGGAGGAGAGCTGCTTCTCCAGAGATACTCTCAGCTGATTGTATTGTTCGGTCATCTCTGACACACACATGTATTTACATGTATATAATCCCTAACCCCTCAAACAGAAAATCTACATCTGGGTAAAATACTGACCAGCTGAAGTTAACTTATTTCATATGTTTCATACACTTCTCTGTATGAGAAAACACTTTCAGTACTTGCAGGTTACACACAGTTTAATATGCATTCCCGATAGTGGTCGGCCAATTTTCCCCTCAGCCTCTTAAAAGCACCATCTTTCTTTATCTGAATATCCACAACAATTCCAAATTCGCCTTCAGCACCAAACATGATTACAACTCAGACCCATGTCAGTGCTTTCTAAATGAGAAGCCACTGGTCATGCAGATTCTCCACTTCAATCCCTCAACCCCTGGGCCATGCACGCAGCTTGCCAAGCAGACCATCTGTGTGATTCACTCACGCGTCCTCGGAGAGGCCTGACAAACAGACACCAGCGTCCGGCTTGGACTTGGCTAAAGCAGCTCGCAGCAGTTACCACAAGTTCTTCCCTTTGAGTCGTGCACGTTCTCCTGTGGGATCAGAAAAATCTCGCTTCCTCGCTGTCTTTGAACAGCAGGGAGCTGGTTCTACCTCAAAGCACTCTGGCAAAGGTTCATTCAGAGATAATGCCCTGGTGAAGGGTAGCATTGACCTGAGAAGATAATGTCATCATACATTAGCTGCATTCAATGGGAGTTAGATCATAAGATGATTTCATTAAAGCTGAGACTGGGTGCAGCAGCAGATGCGCTCCCGGAGTCTGAGAGCTAAACGATCTATACGCAGTACTAGAAAGTTGCACTAAGTAAATTTACACATTGATGGTCTCAGAGGATGGTGTTTGAAAGTCTCAGCACTCCCTCATATATACAGTGTGTTTACCAGCTCACTGATCAGTCACAGTAGGAGCCCTAGTCATGAACAGAGCTGCCCCATGAGGTGGTTAAGATGTCTTACTGAAAGGTAAAAACCCCCAAAGACCACCAGAAAACCTGACCTGCTTCATTAATCCTCCACCTTTATTAAAAAAAGCCTGTGCGTCACATTCAATGGACTGATTAATTCCAATTTTAAAATATTCAATGACAATCACGTTTGTTTTTCTACAACTTAATGAACTCTAAAAAGTGGAAGGCTTGTTTTATCGCTGCATCTCACTACGTGATTTTCTTTGTTTGTTTCCTCTTTGTGGCCCACGAGTCCATAAAGCACCTTTATCTATTCAGTGATATAAAACAGATTAGATCTCGCTCACTCCTTCCACAGGGAACCCCAACCATAATCGAATTTTTGAGGAGGGTAATGCAGGTGTATTCATAAAGTGAAAGGCTATTTCAAAGTACTGTCTAATACGCCTAAAAGACATTTCAGTAAAGGTAAAATAACTTGAGGTACAGATGTTATGGAATTAAAAACAAGAGTGAAGACGAAACTTGTCAGATGAGAGGCGAAACGTCCAGTCGCTTTCTTTCCAAGCTCCTTAAAAATGCGAGCGTTTTTTCAAAGTTTGCTTTGCTGCTTCTGCACGTTCAGCAGGTGATAAACTGTAATAAATTATACTGTGATATTTATTTATTTATGTGTCGACTGCTGTGATACAATTTCCCAACTTCTGGGATATATCAATTATGTCTTATTGTTGTTTTCAGATTACTGTCATCATTATTCTCATTAGTAAAGGTTCATATTGTGTCTATTAACCAATCAGTCGTTCAAAAACGGTGGGGGGGGGGGGCACGGGAAAAGATTTTAGAGGAGGATCGATGTGCACTTGGTGAGGATTCCTGACTCAGCTGCAGCTGTCCGACTTCCATATTGGAAGTGTTAGGGTTCCAGTGGAATGGTCAGCAAATCCATGTGTACAAATGACAGGCAGCCTTCATGAATGGGTGTATCCGGCTCTTTAAAGATCACCTACACCTCAAGGCTTATTGGCGACTGAGTGATTAAGCCCCAAACCGCTGTGTTTCATCATCCCCAAAATCAATTTCAGCTGGAAAACTGTGCAGCGTTTCTCCTCTCTCTATCTTTACTATTAGTTTTCCACCAATCCCCACCAATTTACGTTACAAATGCAGAAAACAACAATAATCTGCACTTAATATCTTCAACTATTAATGTGGAAATTTAAACAACAACTATATAATAATTGTGCACTGGTGTTTTCCATATTTAGATTCTGTTAGTAAGGTGCTTGGTGACAAGTAAAGACAATAACCAATCCGCTGCCTCTCTTGAGTCCATCCCACAGGTGAGCTCCCACTGCAGCTCATGGTCCTTATGGCTTGAAGGTCAGAATAGAAACTCCCCACTGCCAGGTGGAGTCAAAGACAGTGATACTGTCGCAGGATGTGCTCACCAGGATGCAAATGACACAGGAAGTGCTGGGCTAACTGGTTAAACTTTTAAAAATATAAGTGAGGGGACAGTCCACTAGTAAACCGATGAAACCCCCACATATACTTTAAGTAAACTGAGCTTGGACATGTTTCTGTCTGTTCCTCTCCATTATCTCACTTCACAAATCCTCAGATATTTTGTGATATTCTGCGTTTCTGTTTCCTCGAAAAAGCAGATTCAGCATCGCCAAAAGCTCTGCAGACTGAGCTACTAATCTAATTTAGCCCAATATGTAAGAAAAAAAAATTCACCTGGTGCAAATTTATAGCTCGTTTAAGAGGTGAAGACTTGAAGAAGATCTCAATGAGAGTGATGACTTTAATTTTCTCAAGAAGGGATACGGATGGAAATGAACGTGCACGCGCACACGGGGAAAAAATGGCACCATCCGTAGAGCATCATCAAAACAATATTCCAAGAATGTCCACAAGGAATAAATTACCTCTCTCTCTCTCTCTCACACACACACACACACACACACACACACACACACACACACACACACACACACACACAATGATTCCCAAAGACCCATTTTAATGCGACTGGCAGCTGATTTAAGGCCCAGCCCTGAACCCTGGCAGCTGGTGAGACGAGGGATGTTGGGAGCGCTGTGTTTACTCGGGGTGTACTGTGGCAGCCTCGTTTCCCTCTAAAGTGTTTGTTTGTTTCTGTTTGTCGTGGCTCTGTTCCTCCTCGCAGCCTCGCCTTTTCGTCTCATTGACTCCCCGTCCTGATGTGTGGGTGCAGAGTCCATTAGACTGAAGGTCTGGGGGAGGTTAGGGGTGATGTGTCATTAGTGCTCTCTGCATTGCACCCATGGCTCACTACTTTGCAGCCACATTAACTCACACTGCCCACCTCATGCACTATACAGGAGTGTTCACTGAAGGAAATAATCACTTAATGGTGGAACGCCACATTCTCTAACACCAAATAACACGAAATGGATCAAATTTGTCTGGAATTATCTCCCATACGGCCAGTTTCACTCAGAACGATTAAAAACAGATCCTACCCACACAATTGTGACTCAATTGTTGGCAACTTTTTCACAAATGCCCCTTTTTCAGAAGCACTATCAAACATGCACAATAATAAAGGATCCAGGAAAATCTTGTTAGTTTGACTTCATTTTTTTCTTATAATATCTTCGCACCACTAGTTTAAGAAGCACTTAGTTGTTGAGTTTTTCCATCAATAAGGGCACAACAAAGGCAGGCAGATTCACACTTTACAAAATTTACACCTACAAAACAGAAAAATGTGGACAAAACAGGAGAGATCAGGATTGGAAATTTAGACAACTGGATTATAAAACTGTTGAGTGGAAAATGGTAAATGGCCTGTATTTGTATAGCGCTTTACTTAGTCCCTATGGAGCCCAAAGCGCTTTACACATTCAGTCATTCACCCATTCACACACTGGTGATGGCAGGCTACATTGTAGCCACAGCTGCCCTGGGGCGCACTGACAGAGGTGCAAACTACAGACAGAGGCGAAAACTACATCACAAGTTGGGGTCATTTTTTGTTTGTGAGAGTGTCTCATGACAATGACGTACGAGCGTGCGACATTCGTGGTAACAGACGTGTGCAGATCAACAATGAATAATATGGAGTGCAGGAGAGAGTACGACCATGCAGCGTTTAAAGCGTGGACGTACTCACATTACTTTAAGTTTAATTCTGTAAAAAGTGAAAAACGTTAGCGTGCGCTGTTCACACTGCATAGGAAGAAAACCTCTTTCTACATCAAAAAATTAAACTTTAAATCTGAGCACCGAGCACGCCGCCACGGGAATGTGACATTCACAGAGAAACCCCCGGATCCTCCCACTGACATGACCGCTGTGGGCAAACCTCCACCCGCCCCACTCCTGCTAAACAGGTGACAACAGATTTAAGAGCGACAGGACTCAGTGCTGCTCAATCTTTGATTTTATTTATTTTCTGCTGTGTTTTACTTGCATCTATTTGAAAGAGTGAGTGTAAACACACAACACTATTTTATTTTATATGCTGGAATATGCAGAACATAGGTTTAAATGTTAAACACATTTCTTCCAGTCAGAGACTGTTGCATATAGTTTAATTTTTGCTTAATGCAGTGTGCATGAAATTAAAAGATTAAAACCAATAAAACAATTTTTAAGAAGAGGCTTTCCATTTGATTCACTTTAATATGATGGATTATGCAGGAAAATAGTATTGGGCTGAAAGCTCTATTGCTTTATTACGTATTCAGGTTGTGTATCATGTTTTTGAAAAGTAACTAAGTAACTAATTACTTTTGAAAATAAGTAATCAGTAAAGTAACGGGAATACTTTTTTGGAGAAGTAATCAGTAATTAGTAACTAATTACTTTTTTCAAGTAACTTGACCAACACTGGTCACCAACACCACCATTAAGCACTGCACCCTGATCCTTTACATACATTAGTCGGACTGTTGGGAAATTTTATCGGATCATTGGACCATTTTCAGTATAGATTCAGAACTTTTGATTTGCCAGCTCTGTATCTTAAATAGGAACATAACCTGCTTTAAAGTCAAGATTCTTAATAATTAATCTTCACACACAGATTAAATTTCTGAATACAAATCACTAAAATGTACCAATTTAAATAAGCGCTACACATTATGCTTTAACTCTGCTGTCAGGATCAGACTGCACAATGTTTCTGTGTCTGAGTAACTTTGTCTGAGGCTGGACTTGGACAGGACAAAACCTACCTGTGAGTGATAGACAGTGACCACTACGGAGAAAATCAAGAGTCATAAAATTGATAGCTTTATTTAAATAAAATCGCTCAAAACAAAGCCCTCATATTTACATCCTAATCCAAGTTCGGAGCACGCCCAGGGAGGGAGAGAGGAATGCAGACTCCCTGACACATTTTTCTCCAAATCACAGCAAAGTGTTTTATAAGACACAGGACTTTGTGTTCCCGTCCTTCTCCTTGGCTCACATCGCTGCTGTCATCTTCTTAGTGTGAAACTGAAGGGCATTTTCATCGCCACGTTTCTCATAATCCTGCTGATAAGCAGAGGGAGAATTGATTTCAAACCTTACGTCAGCCCATTTTACTTAGTATGCAAAGCCTGAAACTGTCCACTGGGCTTCTGCTGCCTGCTCTGTCTGAAGATCAGCAGAATATTTAAGGCGGCATGCTGTGTCTGTTTTGTCGCCCAGCCAGCTGGGTTTGTGCTCGCTACTACACAGGCATATTTCATTAAAACTGTAGCAGAGACAATCAGCCTGGGTCAGAGGACAAACTGTTGTATGCATGAGTCTGAAGAAGATATGGCTGCAAGGAACAATATAGCATTTTTAATGCAGCATTAAAAGCTTTGCAGCACTAGTTGAATAATAAAAGATGAAATGATTAGCGAGAAACGTGGCCGCCTGCCAGCCTCAACGCTACGTTTTATATGCTGTTCTAACACAGAAAGAGGCTGTCGTTACGCTGTTAGAGCAGCACTGTGTGACAAACGCATTAAAGTTTATCTTCATTACCGAAGTGACTGAGCTTAAGAGTGGCGGGGGTTTTAGAGGGTGCGTGCTCCTGTAAGTTGATTTTCACAAGGCATTTAAACAGAAACTAATACACAGTTCATTCCAACCAGTTTGTTTTACTGGTGAACTTGAAAGACTGACTGATGGAACCACAGGCGACGGCCCTCCTCACCATAAACCTTACCAACATATCGCCATATCCTTAGCATCCCATTTGCTACTCTTTAGGTGTGTGTGGCAAAAACGCCATCATCCAGCCCAGATAATCCTCCAATGAGTTTCCTGTCTGCTATTGTTTGTGTGTCATTAATTATGTCTGTATGTATTGCTTTGTTCCACCCAGCTGTTCATCCATCTGTTGGGGCCAAGACATCATGTGCACGCCTTTAGAGTGGCTCAGAATTTCCCTCCAACATCCACCGCAGCTTTGACGATGAAGAGATGGCTGTTCATTACCTCTTCATCACACTCACTTCAGTCAATCATTCCTCATTCCTCAAATCATTTGTAAAAATGACCTGACTATGTGTTGCGTCTACAAAACAGGAAGAAGAAAAAAACACTTCCAGTTTTAGATAGTTGGTTTCTGCAGTTTCTCAAAGAAAACATGTTAAAAAGAATTCAGTATCCCAGCATTCCTTTCTCTTTCCCTTTCAGTATCGTAGGCCACACTGAGCCATACACAAAGCTGTGCTGTAAAGGTTTCTGCATAGACATCCTGAAGAAACTGTCCCGCACCATAAAGTTCTCCTACGACCTCTACCTGGTCACCAACGGCAAGCACGGCAAGCTGGTTCGAGGAATCTGGAACGGGATGATCGGAGAGGTATGAGCTACAAGCAGCTAGTTTTGTTTTGTTTCAAGATACAAAATCTTTTTTTTCCTTTTTAAAAAAAAACAAAAAAACAAGAAACAAAATCTACATCATCAAAATCTACGTCTGAGTGTTTCAGAAACTGAAACTTGATCTACTGGGATTTTTAAACAAAACCATCTTTAGGGTTTACAGAGGGTAAAATAAAATATCCCATAGGACAGGGGTCATACGAGATGAGGCCTGACTGCTTCAAGCTGATAGGAAGGTAACAGGAACTCAAATAACCACTCATTACAACCATGGTGTGTAGAAAAGCCTTTCTAAAGGCCATGCTGCCCACCCACCGGGCATAACCAATTCAGGGTCACAGTAAGCCAAGGTGAGAGGCGGGGTCCACCCTGGACAGGCCACCGGTCTGTCGCAAAAACAGGCACAGAGACAGACAACCATTCAAACTCATATTAACATCTACGTCTAGCAATTAACTAACATGCATGTCCTCAGACTGTGGATGTAGCCAGAGTACCCAGAGTGAACCAACGCAGGCATAATGACAGCTTGAGAAACGTCACCCAGAAAACACGTCTGAAACTGAAAGCAGGCAACAATAAATAAGAATAAAAACCCTCAAGAAGACAAAAGTCTGTTCTCTGATTGTAAATGTGTATGACAAGGTCAACTGAGTCAACACAAAAAGGAGGCGCAAGTGTCCCTGTGAATGATCTACATTCAGATTCCTCTGACCGGCCCTTCTCCTGAGTTGTTGCAGGATACAACAGTAGTAGGATCCCCCCCCCCCCACATACACACCCTTTTTTATCAAAAACAGGAAGGCTATTGTGCTCAATGAGGCATCGACCTCCACAGGAGAGCTAATGGCTTGCATGAGGCGGAGTGTCTGGACTGTAAATCTCCCGGCTCTCCATCAGCATGATAAACAGTGGTGTTATATAGAAACAAAAAAAAATGGAGGCTTGGAAAGTCACAGTGGAATTTGAACTGCACTGCTGTGGTTCAAACAGTAGAAAAAATAGCATCAGCGTTTTTCAGCCAGACCATCCGGAGCCTGCAGTCTTCAGTCATTTGTTCCATTTCCAGCTTCTAACATTTGGTAAGCGTGGCTTTATGTAATAGGTATTATACTATATGCTCCAATACATTATGATGGATTAGAGACGGATTAGATGGCAAATCATGCGTTACAATGCATTGGAGAAAAAAAAGGCAGGATAACACTGGCAGTTGCTTTTGAGCTGCGTCCATCTGGCTGCTAGCTGAGCTCTGGAAGAAGCAGTAAGTATATCACCCTCAGGGGCAGACGCCCAGTGTGTTGACTTCACTGATAAATGAGATTTATCTCAAACATCAGCACAGGATGTCCTGTATTATGTAGCTACGAAGACTTCGATTTATGATCACATCAGACAAACATCTGCTATCTGTTTGTACCTACATCCAACCCCAACCACACAAAAAAAATCAAATAAAAAAGTAAAATTGAGACTGATGACTTTTCTTCTGCCACAGGTGTTCTACAAACGGGCCGACATGGCCATCGGTTCACTGACCATAAATGAAGAGCGCTCAGAGATTATTGACTTCTCGGTGCCGTTTGTGGAGACGGGGATCAGCGTGATGGTGGCTCGGAGTAACGGGACGGTCTCTCCTTCTGCTTTTTTAGGTGAGGAATATTTCCTGGAAGCATTTTGACTGTGCTCAGCTAACATTAAGACACGGGAAAACAAAGAAACTCAAATCTCGACTTTTTTAGGCTGACGTGCAACATGTGATGCATCACAGCGGCTTTTATTTATATTTAAAATGCAAAAAGAAAACATTAAATGGTTTTGGTTTCTCAGTCAGGAGCTGCTGCAGTTTCACAGGAAACCTTTTGAAACTTTTCTACCCATTTTCTTGATGTTTGCAATAACCTTCGCACTGGGTAAAATGGTTTCGCTCGGCTGGGGATCTTTCAAGTCTCTTTGAAGTGGGGCCATGCGAGGTTTGGATCCACAGTCAGTGTGCTACCTGTGGCAGATGGCAGCACCACCAACCGACACATTGTAGTAATGTTATTAGTCACAGCTTCACTGAAGGAAAGCATAAAGTAATAGAACATCAAATGATATCAATAAACTATACCATCTAACTATGTCTTTTGAAAATATTGACACATTACAAATTATCAGTTTATTGTAGTGTGTCCTCATGGTCTACACATGTAAAGTACCTTTGTTGAACATCTAGAAAACACTCATATTTGCATATATCTGCAAACATGAGTACTGGATTGGCTGTGCTCTCTGTCCCTGCAGAACCCTACAGTCCAGCGGTGTGGGTGATGATGTTCGTCATGTGTCTCACAGTTGTGGCCATCACAGTCTTCGTCTTTGAATACTGTAGTCCAGTTGGGTATAACCGCAGCCTGGTCAGTGCCAAAGGTGAGTCTCCAAACTCGCTACAGTCCATCAGCGCCCCAGCCCTCGAACAATTAACCAAACAGAAAGCTCCATCCACAAACTTCATGTAAGCATTGCAAGCACACAGATATCTGCTAATTAGGGCTAAAGAGCTATTAAAATAGTGCAATTTTACTCAAAACCAGGCTGCAGATTATTATAAATATGGGCCTTACGTGGCATTAACCCCTAGTGACACACACTGACCCCATGTACTCCCTGAAGAGCTTCCCGAAGGACTTGCAGATTTCCGCCAATACTTTGACCTGACACTCGTAGCGAGGCAACTCGTCATGTTTGTGTTTTACGCTGCACGTTGTGTACCTCAAGTCGAGTGATTTGACCGAAGCACAAAACATGTTTATAAAGATACGTTGTAATGGCCACTGTGATCTTCGTGAGTCTTCATTAGATGGTGCCCTGCAGGGAAATGCCTGTTCCAACATTTGAGTCTCAGGTTTATTTTGAGCATCTGACGGTTCTTTTTGCTTCTCATTAATGAGCTCTCTCCACACTCTTTCACGTGATCCTTGTGTACGTGGAGGTTTGTTGTGTCTGAGGTGGATCGGTTTGCTGCATAATTTGATCAGTATGTATCAGACTTGTCATAACCGAACCACATCCCTGCCACAGAGGTAGCCCCTCGTTTAGGAATGAGCTACTCAATCTGTTTTGGCCGGTCCTTCTGTGGTGGCTGCTGCAAACCATCATCTAAAGCAATGAAAAGATATTGCAGTAATCAGTGCGTTTTGCCATTAAATATAGTTAAAAGGTTTTGTAAACTCATGAGATGAATAATGATTTAATCCGGCTAAAAGCCTCCGACTCTTAATTGTCTAGGACTCATTTCTTCTTTAAGGTGAACTAAATGTTTGTCAGAGGATAGAAAAAAAATCATCTTTTGTTTAAATTCCATGACATTATGGTAGAAACATTTACAAATACAGTGTTGGGGACACTAATGAGATTTTCTCTAATGGAAAACTGACCTGGGCTCAGTGAGCGTCAGTTTGGACTTTGGTTATTTGTATCCATGAAAATCTTCTTAAAATGTTTGCAGGCACAAAACCATTTTACATTTTTATTTTTTCTGATTTCGCAAACATTCTCGCAAAGTTTGAAGTGGAGTTTAATCCAGTTCAGATGGTATGCAGAAACTATCGATCAAGATATATATTTTCCATTTTAAACTAGCAAACAAATTTTTTTAAAGTATGTAGCAGCAAAATACAATTTAAATGTAATTTTAAAAACTGATGTAAAACCTGGCAGACCTGACTTATTAAAGGTTTCGAGCAGCTTTAGAGAACATGTGATATCCAATCCTATTTACAGTGGCCACATGTCGGATCGATGCCTGGTAGATTGAGACGCTGCAGTTTAATTTCAGAGCCATGTGGTCTATGAAATATTCTATAATGGATGAAGGACATATGGGTTAAACCCATTTAATCTTTATTAAAGCAGTCTTTATTTTTATATATTTTATAAAGTACGACATATATGATGTCATGAAGGTAACAATATAAACAATAAAACAATAACAATAAATAATAAAACACCCATCATGTTCTTTTTGACACGTAACTTGAGATTTACCCGACTGCTGTCTTTATGACCGTCAGCACGTTCCGTTACATATTATTGACACATAAGGCAACTTGATTTACACTGAAATACTACACCAATAACTGAGTCACCTGTATATCAATCTAACTCTATGGCAAAAAAAAGATTGCAAACATGTTTTGGGCCACAAAATAAAAATGTTTATTGTATAAAAATTTATAAAAATTACATATTTTTCATGTAAATTTAAATGACAAAACATCACATCTGAACTAAAAGGATAAATAAGGGGATTTGTGTAGCGCTTTAATTTTTTCCCTCTTGCTGCAGCACGGCGACTTTACCCTTTTTTTCTTAACCATTCACCCGACCGAGGACCCTTCTACAAGCGCTCTGTAAATGACCGTGGCTCTGTTACCATTTGTGCTTGAGACAAAATTCAATCGGTTTCAGAAAGAAGAGACGAGCTTTACAGGGATACGTGGTTTATCATGGAAGCACATGATATGTGTGCTTCACATTTCCATAACTCCTCAACCATTTTGAGCTACAGAGAAATTTCAAATCGTTTCTGAAAAATTTGATTTATTTTGTAATTTTACAGTGAAAATGACAACATAAGTCCAGGTGGTAATATTTGGAAAATAAAGAGTCAATCTTGGCCACCTTGCTTGTATATACTAATCTGATCAAATACCAGTTGCAACCAGTGTGTTCTCAAATTGCAAACAGTCACATCACAGATGAACTGGGCTCATTGGCGCAAACTGACTGAGATAATGCACAAATCTTCACCAGTCTATCTCAGAGTGATTGCAGTCGATCTAAATTGTACAGTAACTGTTTGGAGACTGGTTGCCTCCCACCAGCCAACCTGTGCAATCACCAGGCAAGTACCAATTTTCCCTAGTCACAAGGATGTTGCCTTCCTATTTCTAGTTTACTGTGATTGAGCCATTAGGGGAAAAAACTCAATTATAATCAGAAGTAAAAGACTGAACAATAAGTATTTCAGGCCTTCATTAAACCATATTTAAATATTCAGCCAGCATGAAATGGATAAATGTCAAATATTAGCCAAACAAGAGCAATCTTTGCAGACACCGTTTTTCGGCCACTATCTCTAATATGTTACCAAAAAACACATCAAGATATTAATTAACAAATAATTAAATATTTTAAACATGTGTTAGATTTCACAGACACCTGGGTCATCGTCCTGGCCTGTACTAAATCATCCCCTCTTGACTTCATCCTTTCTAGATCCCGGAGGTCCCACCTTTACCATCGGGAAGTCTGTGTGGCTGCTGTGGGGAATTGTCTTCAATAACTCTGTCCCTGTTGAGAATCCAAAGGGCACCACTAGCAAGATCATGGTCCTGGTCTGGGCTTTCTTTGCTGTCATCTTCCTGGCTTCCTACACAGCCAACCTGGCAGCCTTTATGATCCAGGAGCAGTACATCGACACAGTGTCCGGACTGAGTGACAAAAAGGTACAGACCTCTGTCATTGACCGTCCTGAGCGTGTTGCTGTGTTTAATGTACAGCTTAGGAAAGTGCTCTAGTTTAGGTGTGCAAACAACATGTGGCAGAGCTATGAAGTGTAAATATCCAGAAATGCCAATGTCATAGCTGTGACTTTCCACTTTCCCTGCAAAACACAAAAGGGTTCACACAGTAAGTGGGGAAATTGAATTACATAGCCAGACTCTTTGGAAGGTGATGTCAACGGAAAGCCTGTGAAACATAATACACAAGTGGATTTTCTGGGTAGACGGCGATTATATTTTTCTGGTATTATCTTATGCATATTTGTCTGGCCTGGGGATGTGTTTTATAGGAATATTGACGAGGAAATCCATGTTAAACCATCAGCACAAAAAATGATTTGCAGACTTTTTTGCTTCCAGGCAACTGAAGGGATTAAAGAGGCATTTGAGGAAAAGACCAAGCTGTCCGCCGCTCATTACGATTCTAGCAAAGTCATTTACAATTCCAGTTTCATCATATATTAACTCTGCCATGCAGCGAAGGAAACAGAATCAGTCTGACAGTGAGCCCATAGATTAGTAAAAGGAATTCTGCGTGGCAGCATGGTGGGAAGTGAGCGCTCAGCTGCTGTTGGTCCAGCTGTGCCGAACCCCTTAGGTTAAGTAAATGTAAATGAGGTACAAGAAGACACCACAGAAAGTGACCTTGTATCAGAGGAGAGTGATACAGACAAGCTCAGCTACTTTCAAGACACTGCAGTGTTAAGGGAGATGATTACCTCGTTTGTCCAGAAAAGCCACTTCACTTACACAACAACTTTTTGCAAGTCGGTAACAAAACACATCAGCTTCTTTTGGCACTGCATCTCTTACCTATACAGTAGGGATGTAACAACTCTCCAAAACCACAGTTCATGCAATGCTTTTTCTACAGAGAGGATGAATAATAATTCATGGTAAATGGTGAAAAATATTCTGATGGATTTCTGCAAAATCTTCATCCAGGTGGATTCAGGGAGGTCCAGTCTGATACTCCTGATAAACATCAGGAATACTGTGTCATACATTTGTTCATTTTTGACTTGTGGACAGTGTGCCAGATGTTCAGAAGTTCATGTCTGATGGCTTGAGTTGCAAAGATAAACAGGTATCAGATCAGCACCTACTGACCAATCAGTTCTTGAGACATTAGCGTCGATCTGGAAGATCCCTGGGACCTCCGTGTGGATACCAGGATGGTCTAAAGATGCAGCTTTAGTCCTCTATTTTTCTCCAGTTGGCTGCAAACAATTTCACAACAATTTTATTGTTTATGCTCCTTAATATAAAATTCTAAAGCAGGACATCTATTTGTACCCGTGGACCTTATCAAATTTTCACGCTGTCTAAGCGAGGCATGTCCAACACATTTTACACCGTGGACTACATACTGCCCACTCCCCTGAAACTCCCCTGTCTGTCAGTGTAAAGGAGTTCAACTACACATTTAATCTCTGCGATACCTTGATGCAAGAAAAAAGTGCAATTTCAACAGAACGTCTCAGTTTTTCTCCAAGGTAATAAAATGTTGCTTAAGTGAATGAAAGAAATCTATCAGCACGTCTCTTTGGGCTTAAACTGTAAGAAATAAATGTCTAAAATTATACAAAAAGATCGGTAAGCTCACAGCCTAGCACATTTTTATTTATTTTTTTTCTAACTGTAGATTTTCTGTCATTTAAATGTTTTTCTATTACTTAATTACTTCAGTGTACCGAGAATGACCATGTGGGAAGTCTTTATTAGTGAAAAAAGCTCTAGTGGGCCAAAATGCTTTTCTTTTGCTGGCCCCTGGGCCACATGTTTGACACCCTTGGTTGGATTTTGTTGATCATTCTGCAGATGAAAAAAATGAAAATTAAAAATCTTACGCACATCTAAAATTTAATTATATAAAATAATTAACTGGTGCCTTAATGACAGAGCGTAAATGCTAGCATTAATAGTTCAGCACTTTTCATCGTGGCTTCAGATAGCCGGTGTTGGAGTAAGTGAGGTGAAATGATATCCTGGGTATGTTGTACTTGCTTCGTACTACAGGGCCCTGACCGGCCATTAATAACCCTGAACCTGTGCTGATGTCAGCAGCCTGTGCTGCAGCTGATGTGATTTCCTCCAGAAGTGTTAACTGTGTGTCACTGCCGTGCAGACAGCAGCAAATGTCATTTCTCTGTTTTCTCATATTATCTGTCACGTTATCAGATTTTCACTGTAATATAATTATATAGTCATAGTAGAATTTAAAAAAAAACAAATCACAATGATTATATTATTATGATGCCTAGAGAAAATTAAAAAACAAATACAGACATT
This sequence comes from Oreochromis aureus, assembly GCF_013358895.1. Classification (NCBI taxonomy): domain Eukaryota; kingdom Metazoa; phylum Chordata; class Actinopteri; order Cichliformes; family Cichlidae; genus Oreochromis; species Oreochromis aureus. The sequence goes on along the minus strand of NC_052945.1, from coordinate 3,535,817 downwards.
GGGACTGGTCAAATTCATCAATAACTGTTTTTTGAGCAACGAGGTGACAAAACGCATTTCTGTACAAACAAATATCTTTTATTTACATATCAATCTCTGTGCATTTTGTCACAATATTGATATTTCATTTCTAAATATGAAGATGGGATACGTTATGGGCGGAGACTGCACTGGTGTTCCTCATAATGCCAACACTGTAACCTGTACTTTGCTACTTCGGCTATCTGCTGTTTTTTTAATTTAACATCTCTGGCGATCTGTGTTTAAACTCAGTCTGTTTACGAGCGATCTGTCTCTCCGAGATGCAGAAATTTTATACAAAGTAACCGGATGCTCAGCTTGTAATCAGACACAATCAGCTCCAACAGAACAGCCTACAAGAACTACGTCTAGAAGCTAAACACCACAATACAGAAGCCACCAACCAGCATTGTGGAGCTTAGTTATATTGTTTAGTTTTATTCAATTCAGAAAGACTTCCTTCAATGAAAAATTTTAAAAAATACTTCGGCATGCTGTGAATTATTTTGTCTGAAAACAGACAATATTGGATCCAAAGATCAGGTTTTTGTTTGGTTTTTTTAACGGAAATTGTAATCATCACATTTCAGTTTTTCCTTGAGGCTTCATGTTCTTATTTCTCTTTCACGTGAGGAGAAGTGCCTCCTCATAAAACATCAGAATGATTGGATAATCTATGTCTATATGCCAGTGTCTCTCCTGAGACACTTATTCGGACAACAACATTTTTTTTGTCATTAAAAATTGTTATTCTACTTCCAGTTTCAAAAGCCGCAGGAGCAGTATCCTCCATTCCGCTTTGGTACGGTCCCAAATGGCAGCACAGAGCGCAACATAAGGAGCAACTATCCCGAGATGCATGCCCACATGGTCAAATACAACCAGAAGGGAGTGGAGGATGCCCTTAACAGCCTCAAAACAGGGTAAGTGTCTGCCAGGAATCGTAAAAAAGTCTCCTCACAGCAGAAGTGTGACTGAAAGAAGAGCCAGACAACTACACGATGGCCATTTGAGTAAAAGTCCTTTTCTTTACCCTGCTAGGAAACTGGATGCTTTTATCTATGACGCTGCTGTGTTGAATTACATGGCTGGCAAAGATGAAGGCTGTAAGCTGGTGACTATTGGCAGTGGCAAAGTGTTTGCTACCACTGGTTATGGCATTGCACTACAGAAGGATTCACGCTGGAAACGACCCATCGACCTGGCCCTGCTCCAGTTCCTGGCTGATGGTAAATTCTTCATTTATATACACAATAGATTGCTTTAATATTTGTATTTGCAGTATTCCCATAAAGCTGAATAGGAAAAATTTCTAATGATTGAAAGCAAACCTATACTGTTGCAATAAAAGGGCCCCACAATATTATTACAGTAAAATTTATCTGAATGAGAGAATGAAAGATCATAAAAGCAATAAAGAAACTTTGATGAGATAAGATCAAATGTGATACTTTAGGTCCTTAGGCAAATTATTGCAAAGCCTCAGGCAAAATCCCCATAACCTTTGGCAGAATATCCAATAGGTAGCAAGTTGGATAATAAAGCACACTGTCAGACTTATCACTCCTCAGATCAGCAGCAAAGGCCTGTGATTTAGGCAGGAAGCCTTTTTATTCTAGAGGGAAGAAGAAGAAGACAACAGCTGTCATAAACATAAAGATCTCACAGTTTTAGTGGTAGCGTGGAGGCAGTTTAGGAAGCAAACAAATGACTGAGCCAACACTGCTGGTGTTGCCAAAAAATCTTTTCAGATGATCCGCATGGTGGTTTATGTTTCTTTTGATTTGTAGCTTTATTTTTACTGATATCGCTGCTAACATGTTTGCCAGAGCCAGCTATATGAAAGCTTTCTTTGCAATAATAGCCATAAGACTGGGCGATGGTCTCCATCACTGGATCATCGTATCGTCCCCCTGAAAAATCACAAATAACCAATGGCATCGGTGCAGGACATACAGGGGCTGGGGGTTAAAGTACACTTGTTAAGGTAGCACTTTCCACCCTCTGTAATGCATACTGTACTGATCAAACAAAACAAACAGAGCACTACAGCTCCTGGTGACAGAGAAATACACACACCAGAGAGCACTTCCCTTATCCAACATTACGAGAGACACTGTAGCTCTAGCAGTGGGAGAGAGTCACTTATACAGGAAAAAAAGCATGATTTAGATACTGCAATTAGTGAGAATAAGTTGAAAGTTATCATTTGATCAGTTGCCTGGTTCTTTTTTTGTAATTAATTAATTAATTAACGTAGTACTGAGGCCTCCAGTGTTTTTTCATATGTGAAAAAAAGTTCACCTGGTTCTCCTCTACTGTCCACAATAACCTCTGCATACATACGTCTTTCAACAACAAAGTAGTAGAGGAGATCAACTCTGCAAACACTCAGTAACAATGGACCTCACAGCCCATTGTTCCTTCAGTGGGCTGGTTTCAGTCATTATGCAAATGTACTGTTTATAAGGTTTGGGGAAACCTGCAGTCAGCTGAGACTGAAGAAGTCACTTGGATGAGTGACGAAACGTTTCTCCCACAAAACGCTACGTCCAGATGAACAGATTCAACTTTTGGAGACTCAGTAACATTAAGCTCTAATTTAAAAATGAAACCATCCTTGCGTTTTCTCTCATTTTGAGATGCACCAGTGCAGCTATTCCACACATGCACATTTATTCCAAAGGAAGCAGAAGTGCGTGCAAGGACTTGTGTGTGCATGCACGCGTGCACCAAGACACATCCAAGTTGCAGTTGTCGGTAACATGTGGCGATATCGCATAACATAGCAAGACAGACAATAGGTTTGTAATGCCTTACTTGCATTGAGTCTGCCCCCTCAGATTGATGTCTGCCTCTGCACAAACCTAAATGACTATAATAATAAAGGTGAACCTGAAATTGAAAAGGAGTGCTACCTTGGTCTTGTTTTCTTCTGCTTAGTTCAATATGAACTGTGGATGAATTAAACGTACAGAGGTGCATTTCTTCCTTGCAGTCTTCCCAGGCCAGGTAAATGTTACCCATGCTCCCATCTGGTCTGTGGGGCTGCAGTTTGAGACCCCTCGTTTTAGACGAACAACCGCTGTCTGCCCAGGATTTTTCAATTTGCAAAAAGAAAAACTACTTTACTCCGTTTTATCTGGGGTACTGATTATCTGAAAGAATTTCATTATCCCATGTAAATGACGTTCAAAGGAGATTGGAGGGTGTTCTATTACTCCCTAAAAATACTGCTAGTGTTATGCAAATAGAGCTTAAGCCTGTATTCTGTGCTCCTCACTCACAGGTGACACACAAAAGCTGCAGACCGTCTGGCTCACTGGCATCTGCCGTAATGAAAAGAAAGAAGTCATGAGCAGTAAGCTGGACATTGACAATATGGCGGGGGTCTTCTACATGCTGCTTGTTGCCATGGGCCTGAGCCTGCTGGTTTTTGCTTGGGAACATCTCCTCTACTGGAAACTACGACATTCGGTCCACAAATCAGAGCGCTTGGACTTCCTCCTAGCTATCAGCAGAGTAAGTACCCAAATGATTTATGTTACTTTCATCAGCCACGTAGCTCCTTATTGTCACACATTTTACAATTAAACATTTAAGAAGTGCATTCATGTGCTGTCAGTAAAAGCTAAAAAACAATCTATAATAATAAATAGTTCCCAACATGGAAAATTCACCCAAACAGATTCAGTGCTCATGTTTATGCAGACTAACTGCACAAAGATGCACAATTGTAAAAAAAATGCTGTATCCTTTTTGAGGTCTCCTTCAAAGTAGAGCATTAAAAGACATTGGAAATCCAGTAGGTGAGTACACAACCACAATAGTTCAAGGGTAGCGATCCGTAAAAGAAAGACTGTAAAATACAACGAGCTTAGAGCAATGAAGGGACTTCAGGGATACTGGAATAAAGTGGCAGTCGTGCTGCTTGTGAAACTGAATTTAAATTGCCCCATTAAAAAAAAACTTCATCTGTGTGTCTAGTGCAGTCAAAAATGAGATTAAGTATTCCAAAGAGATATGCAATGTGGATGTAAAATATAGCTGATGGGATAAAAGTGGAAAAACTAATATGGTAAGTGCACGATCAGCAAATCGCTCATTTATATTCCTGAGATGAAGCTGTGTCCAAACAACATTTCAATCACAGCAACACACATAAACCATCAAAACAATAACGAGTCTCCTTCTGCAGTTACAGTTTTCTGTCATTTTTTTCCACTTTACTTGGTCAGCATGTCAATAAAATATCAATTTTTTTTTTTTATCCCACTAAGTTGATGAAATTGCCGGTCATTCTGGTATCTAATGAAGTTTACACATATTAATATTAACTTTCCACCTCTCCGCAGGGCATCTACAGCTGCTTCAATGGAGTAGAGTCCGCTGACCACAACGGGAGCATACAGAGTCCAGACGTCACGTCTAACTATACACAAGCCAATATGCTAAAGATGCTTAAAACAGCCAAGGACATGGTGTCCTCTGCAAGAGTGGAGAACTCTTTGGATAATGCCACCAAAACAATAGAGAACTGGAGCAGACGGGGGGCCGACAATGTGCGAGCTGCCCTGCCACCCAGAGTTACCACCACAGACATGACCCACGGACGCCTGCCCTACATCTCAAGCATCACAGACAACCATTCACCGTACCCTCAGAGGGCCATAACACCCACCTTTCCGATTCATTATGGGGATTCTTCATCCCAACCCCTCCTGGATAAGCCCCGGGTGGTAACTCGACCCACCCCACTCCGGTACACGCTGCCCACCCGCAGCAGTCAGCACATCTTAGAGAGGACTCTGCCCATCTCCAGCCTCAGCAGCCCTCACATCGCCATAAGGGATCCTTCTCCTGCCGGACCGTCAAACCCTCATCCCAGCAGCAGGCTGTATGTGGAGAACCAAGCCCGGCACCCCATCTCTCCTTTTGCCACTTACAGGGACTTCCAGATGCCCGATATCTACATGGAGCACAGAGCACCCCTGAGGAGGAAGTTCAGCTACCCCCCTGACTGTATGAGTCGCAGGAGGAGGTCCCATAGCTATGTGTTTGATGCTGCAGACCCAAGAGTAAGAGGTGATTACGATGAACCTCAAACCTGCCTCGCCGAGCTGAGAGCAAATCACCTCCTAAGCAACCACGCCTCCAATGCAGCTGCCATGCCTTGCACCGCAGGACACTACCCTAGTGGCAGCACCAGCTGCAACTCCTGCATGAAGTCCTACCTGGAACCCGACATGGACGACATACCACTCCTCGGAAAGGACAAACTGAACCGCCGCGCCTCATTCCTCAAAGCCACATGGGGCAATGACAGGATCCATCAGGTAGATGAAACAAAGCCTTCGACATCAACATCTCCCCCGACCAGAGGAGACATGCCTGACCTGTTTCCACGGGTGGTAGTGGCTAACCCCAAACCCCACAAGCTATATGGCAGTCTGGGGCACAACCTGTCCTGCTACCCTTTGGCTGCTGAGCCAGCCTACTTGGACCCAGCCCACATGGGCTCCTACCCCTACAAGCAAAAGCTCAAGTACTCCGAGTCCACCCGGCTGCCCTCTTACAGGGAAGCCATTCTGCAGAACGCAGCCGCCCTGCGCCGTTCTTCCTCCACAGTGGTGCACAGACACTATTCCACCTACCTGAACTCGTACACAGACTTACCAGTGTACGTGGGGCCACTGGCTCAGGGACCGTCCCAGTTCTACAACAGTTCCAAGGACATGTGCCACTTGTTTCCATGTACAAGCCACTGCCCAGACAATGCAGCAATGCTGCCTCGTATGAGTGACAGGCAGATGGTTTACCACAACAATATGTTTGGGGCCTACGATGGCACAGGAAAGAGGGAAGACCCAGGCTCTGGGCCTAGAGACCGGAGGCAGGTGTTGGTTGCGAGAAGAGTCAACAGTCCCTATGTGCCAAAGCCCTGGGGTAGGGTTTCAAGCCTGGAGTCTGAGGTCTGAACCACCATCCTTAACAGTCCTCCATTAGGCTCTGTGACTGAGCCCCTTCAAGGAATGCCTGGAGGTTCTCCCCTCAGCCTCTGGTTAAAGCAAAAATAAAACTCTACACCAACAGTGTATTTGAGAGCAGTGACTCTCAATTATCAGTGCAATAATATCTTGGGCAGCGATACGTAAAAGGAGAAGACACTCAAAAGCAAATTACTGCTGGGACTTTATAAGCCAAACTGAATACAAATTTTAAAAAAGGCAATGTTGAAAAGTATTTAATACATAAGAATTTAACCCGTTGATTGTTATTTAAACGATTTTTAAATGCTGTGTTGCTATGTGAAAGAATACTGGGAGACAATATACTGTAGCCTCTCGATCTGATTACAACTTGTGATTTTCTGCTCTCATTTCCTACAAATTCACTTCAGTTTCCCACCATTTCGATTGAGTGATAAATTATTGATATAATTTTGTGATCAAACCACTGATATGTCTTCCGTAAATTTCTAAGTCCACGACCTTGGGTTGTTCTGAGACTTTGTGCTCCACTGGTCATTAATGTAATTTGACTGGGATTTTAAAAAGGGAAACCATATAAAGCATCATGTATTTCCATTGTTACACTACCCTTTAATAAAGAACAAGGGAATCTCAAGGGTCTTTTGGGATCATATTCTGTCCTCTTCATCTGTATCCTCTCATATTCAAAGGAGATATAAAGAAAGTGGTTCTCTTATTTAAACTTGTGTTGTATTATGCACACAGTCCATCAGATCATACAGAAAGAATAAATTCAGTATACTGGAACCATTTTTCAATGAAGTAGCCTAGGGTCAGCTATTCCACAGATCACTTATAATCTACAGACATTTAAACAAGACTTGGTCAAATCAAACAAGCGTTTTTTCCTAAATGGCCGTGAAGATCAGTACATAAGATAGCTAACACAGAAAGACAAGCAAATTATTTCACAAGGCACAGGAAAGAGAGGGATGTTTATCCATTTACAACAACAAAATCTGTATTTTTAAAGAGGATAATTTTTATGTTGTCATTGAAAAGTCTGAATTCCCAAAGGAGCAACAGTGGGTTCAAAGAGTTGCAGACCTTAAGCAACATCTTTCTGTAAGCCACATCTCATATTTTCTAATGTTCAGTCAATTTTTTAGCAGATAAAACAACAGATACACAATCACATATCAGTCAATATTGTTGTTATTATTGTTTAAATGATAAAATCCCTACAAAAAATATTTCTGTACATGGGGTACTGCCCTGACAACTGCCCAAAGCAGAGTTAACAACTTCACTTCCATATCTGTCCTGACTTGATCTTAGATGTTTGAAGTGTTTAAATATGAACTGTAGGTGTAAAAACCATCGCAGAGTTTTGGTTTCAGCTACAGTAACATGTAAAAAGAGGTAAAATGAGAAAGTTGCAAACAACAGAATATCCCTTCGTACAGCTCACAGCATCCGTCTGGGTAACAAACCATAAGATCAACACTCATTCACACAACAGTCGTGTGCAAACAGCTCAGTCAGGGTGCTGCTGTTGTATCTGGCTGCCAATCTCTAAAGAGAGTAAACACAGGGAGCTGTCCCTGCAGCCGCAGAGAAAGGCCACACTCGAGATAACACAAAAAGCCAAAGCAGTATAAAAATCAAAAGCACTGTAAGTAAGAGGGAAATGAGGTGTTTGAGCAGATACGGTAAATATTACCACATTTTTTAAAAATGAGAGTAGCAATTTGTCTGCGGAGAGGTCAATCCATTGGTTGATTAGGACAGATCCATGTCTATGGTAATATTTAATGGGTTAATTCACCAATATTTAATCATTAGACACCACAAACTGTCATGAAATTTGGCCTGGTAGCTTTTCCTGCTAACAGCCAACAGACACAACAACAACAAAAAATAACCCAACTGATGGCTCAAATAACCTGTGTTCACACTCCATGTTGTTCACGGTCAGCTGCATGAAAGCACCAACTGCATGTGCCAAGCAAAAAACAAAGGGAAAAGACTGCAGCTCAGCCAGCAGAATAAAGTTCACAAAGAGTTAAAACAAACACCGCACACAGCAGTATGAACGCTCAAAGCTTCAGCCAACAGATACCAGAATGATCAGCCAGGAGCAGATCTGCAGAGAGCAACGAAAACAGCCAGCGGCGTCAGCAGGCGCACTTCAGAACAGCAATTAAACAGAGCCCAGGCAGAAACTCACCTGTTAGCAGAGGCAGCTTATTCATCATTTATCGTGCCGAAGCTTCCCATACTCAAAGCAGCAATGAAGATTTCTGATATTTACATGCCTAAAGCCAAATTACAGCATGCAACCATCAGCGGCTTGTCCACAAGCAAAATAACACCAAAGAAAGGCAAAATGTGTCCCATGTTCAATGCTACATATTCTCCATGTGATTTTGAAGTCTGTTAAAGAAATCAGAATGTGTCTTTATTTAAGCTTTGATCTGTGTGTTTGCTTCTCTGAGGCATTAGTTTTCATCAAATAACAACTGTAAGACACTGAGAACTAAGACACAGCTGGACATTTACAGTAAACACGTTAGCCGGCCTGACCTGGCTGATGTTCATCTGGGTGTCAGCTGACAGTCTTCTCTTCCACCCTGCACAGACAGGAAGTAAAAGAACTGCAACTAAAGAAAATGAAAAAGAGAAGAAACTGACAGTTACACACCTGAAACTACATGAAAATAATGATGAAAGAAATAGAAAATGCCAGGTTGAAAATAAAGACGAGATCTGGTCCATAATACTTCTCCGTCCTCAAGCTCAGAACTTACTCTGCATTAACAAACAGCAGCAGGCATCATGTATAAGCCAAAGGATACAGAAACAGTAATCAAATGGAAATACCGTAAACAGATAAAACAGCAGTATTAGAACAAAAGAAAAATGCTAAAATGAAAAAAATCAAACAAAATCAAACAGGAAGCTGGCATCTTGTTTTTGTTGGGAAGCTTTGATTTTGGTTTAGTTTAACATGTTCTTAACTTCATTAATATTATTTGACTTCATATGTGACTAGTGCAGATACAGTACTCTTTTTATTTTGTATGTATTTATGGACCAGTCTTTCATTATTTCAGTAACAGATAAAACCCCAGCAAATTTCTATTGGATGAACTTCTTCCTCTGTTATTTATTTATTGGAAGAAATCATTTAGCCTGACTGTTAGCTAGCAAGCTTGGCTCTTGAAGCTAATCAATTAAGCTAGCCGAGATCACCTGTGCCCGACAGAGTTACACTGATCGCTGGAGGACTACAGTCACATGAAAATTACAAACAACACTCCGTTAAACAGCAGAAATAATCTCATATTTAAAGGATTTATAAGAGTTTAACACACGAACGTACCGAAGCAAACAGGAGGAGAAACCGTGGTCCGACCCTCAAGTCTGGAGACACCAGCAGAGGGCGCTGCTCCTACTGACAGAAAACAGTGAAAACTAAGCTAAAGATCCAACATTATTAAATATATTATTAATTAAAAATAACATTATAAAATATATGACAGTGAATAAGGGGTCATCTACCTTGATCTCACCCTATCCTATACTCTGTCACGCCAATCATATCCACTCTCCCTCCTCTGCGCATGTCCAAACCACACCTGTGTATCCCGAGCTGCCTCTCTGATTTACTTATTTCTCGCTCAGCACCTCCAGCTCAGCCTCCTCGCTTTTTTCAGTTCAAACCATACATCATCACAGGTCTCACTACCATCTAATAAACCTTCCCTTTCACTCTTGCTGCTTTCCTTATGTCACAAATCACCCCTGACTCTCATCTCCACCCACTCCACCCGCCTGCACTCTCGTCTTCACCTCTCTTGTGCGCTGTACTGTTTGTGGATGGTTGACCACAGGTATTTAAACTCATCCACCTTCACCACTTGTCCTCCTTGCATGTTCACCTTTCCACCTGTCTTCCTCTCATTCACACATGTATTCTGTCTCACTTCGACTGACTTTCATTCCTCTCCTCTCCAGTGCATACCTCCACCTATCCAGGCTCTCCTCCACCTGCTCCCTACTCTCGCTACAGATCACAGTGTTGTCTGTGAACAGCATAGTCGATTTAGACTCCTGAGTAAAAATTAGTAATTTATAAGTGGAAGTGGAATCGAGTCGCTAAATGAACCTTTGCTCTATAAGTCTGAACAATAAAGTATTTTATAATTTTCTTCTTGTTTTGCTTTTATTCATTTTGTAGTAACACGCGTGCAAGAAATACAGGAAACACAATATTTTTTTTAATGCTTTCTATTATGTCTTGTAACATTTTTATTTGACTATAAGGTTTAAGCACATTCTTTATATTCTTTCTTCTTTCTCCTTTTATGTCACAACTTGTTGGAAACAGATCTATAAAAGCAGTATACCCAATAAAATGAGATTGTTACTGAGGTATATTATACCGCTGGTATAATATAAAATATATAAAAGCATATAATTCTTTTAATGAATAATGAGTCCAGTCATCCATTCATAGAAAGCCAGTTAGAGACAAATATATTCATCCGTGGGAATATTACCAATGGAGTAAAGTGAACACAAAGGGAAAGGGGGTCTGACCTCTTATATTGAAAAAAGAAATTGTTCTAAATGTAGATTCTGATTTGTCAGACACACATATGTGAATTATTGGTTTAAAACAGTGTTAGTCAAAATCAAACAATAAGTAATGCAAATCTGAGTTTTACTACATGTGACACATAAAGCTAGTGAGTAATAATCTCTAAAATACACAAATAAATATGTTTCTGAAATGTCTCTATTTCCTTTTGATGGAGGAACCGGACATCAGCTGTGTATTAAATTTCATTTTTCTGCTTATGCTTCCCTTTGAAAAAGCATTACAGTTTGAAAAATCACCTTATTTCGCACCAGCTGACAGCATCACATATATCCTGTATCAGCTTATTTCAGCTCTTAATTGAAGCAATGTTTACACTGAGTGTTCACAGCCAAGAGTCCTCTGTTTTTCAGGATGTATCATCCATCAAATGGACATATCAGAGATGTACTGTGCATCAGTTACTGCAAATCTTTCCAACTTTTCACTAGAATTTGAAATAGAGTTGGATGGGCTCCTGCGCTGTCTGTCTGCGGGGAGAGCTGCCGCACTGTGTCATTCTTGGGGCATTAAAACAAAATTTTCCAAATCTGCAGGCAAATACTCCAAAAAAGAAGTTCGATTTGCAGGCAAACACACTTTAAAAGCCTTCAGACAAACTTCATTTTCACCCTGACATTGTTTCAGTGTTTACACCAATTGCTGAGCAGGGCTGAAAGCCACACTCAGTTCTTAATCCTATCCAAACACAAGCTTTATCACAAAGCCAAACATAAAAGCCTAACACTACACTATGTCCCACTAAGTGTCTTTCTGATACTGTTTGAAATATTACAGCTCACAGTGCTTGATTTAACATATGTGCCACGTCGGCACATTTTAAAGGAGTCCGCTGGCCCTAATCGCTCTGATTTACTCAAACGTAGAAAGAAAAAGTCAAAGCCATGAGTGCAGTCTGTGGCCCATACTGATGTAAAATTCATATCTCTGCCTCGGGCTCTCGTGTGTTTTCAGCTTGGCTCCAAGACAAACAGCGATATAATGGTGCAGCGATGAGGCGTTTATGTATTCCGCACCGCTCTCTGAGACCTGCGGAATTGATGTGAGAGCTGGCTGATTGCAGTGCGGTTGATAAATGATTCCACACATGCACGTAAAATATGACCAGCAATTCACTTTGTCCAGAATATCCACTCACGTGTACTGTAGCAGTCCTGACCCGCCAGCTGCTGAAGATGGTGAAAACAATTTTAAAACAGCAAAGCTGTTTTCAGAGCTACCACCCTGGAAGATAACACTATCATCATCACTGATCACTCACATTAGCAGTCAAGTGTGAAACATTTACACAAGTGAAAAGAATACATTATATTAATAAATACAATCATATAGTTAACACAACAAAGACAGTTTCACTGCAAGGTTGTCAAATGAAAAACACTGGAAATGAGTGATGCTAAAAAACAAAACAACAAAAAACTGTGTTTGAACTAAATATTTGTGCTGAAACAAAGGCTCGGGTGTTCAGTCCACAAAATAATCATCCACATACATAATTCATGGACTTTGACATAATTCAGCACAGTCTGTACCGGCTTTCACTTCAACTGTCCAATGTGTGACCCCTCACTTTCTCCTAATCAGTATGGCCCTCTGGTGCTGCCCGCTCTCTGCCCGTACTCCACAGTCCAGAGAACGTATGTTAGATTAATTTATGTTAGATTAACTACTAATTCTAAATTGACAGTAGGTCTGAATTTGCAGTAATCCTGCAAAAGACTGGCATCACGCCCAGGGTCTACCCTGCTATTCATCCTATGACAGCAGCGATGGGCTCCGGTCCCTCGTTTACATGAAGTGGATAATGAGCTTCATTGTGGCTCATTGCTAGTACCTTCATTGGCAAGAAAGTTCCACAATTTTGAGAATCACTGGTCTTTAGTATTAGACAATGATCAGACCTCATAACATCATAACTGTCTAATATTGTGTTGGCCCCAGTTTTGCAGCCAAAGCAGCCCTGACCCGTCAAAGTATGGACTCCATTAGAGACCCCTGAAGCTGTGCTGTGGTATCTGCACCTAAATGTTAGCCACACATTCTTCAAGTCAAGGAGTAAGCTATGAGTTGGGGTCTCCATCTTCCACAGATGTTCAACTGGGTTGAACATCTGGGGAATTTGAAGACCAAGTCAACACCTCAAACTCGCTGTTGTGCTTCTCAAACCATCCCTGAACCATTTTTGCAGAAAGCAGCCACAGATATCAGGAAATAACGTTTCTATGAAAGGGTGTTCATGGTCTGCAACGGTGCTTAGGCAGGTGGTACACAACGCATGGATGGCAGGACCCACTCATGATCTGAGTGTCCTGTGTTTTTCTGTATGGGTCCTGTGGTTTCCTGTGTTCGCCCAGCAGAGGGACTTTTAAGTCCAGCTCAGTCCTCCACTCTTTGACAGTTTATCAGCTACCTCACAGTGGTAACTACGCCTCTCGTGTCTCTTGCCTCGTACTTACCCTCATCTCTTTGTGTCCCCAGTTCTCTCACCTCCGATTACTCACCTGCAGTGCAGTCTCCTGGCCACTATTGGTAAAATTCACCAAGCCTGCTTGCAAACTAATTCCTGGAGAACGTAACTACTCACCTGCCGGCCCTCCTTCCCAACATCACTCCTGGATTTCTGGAAACGTAAGGTTGGAACCTCACCTTTCAAACGCCCCTCCATTCAGGCAGACGCTCACTCCGCCACCCTCCCTAAAGCCTCGCACATTTTCCAGAGGATGAATCTCAGTCCCAAAGGTGAGATCAGACCTCTCATCGAGTGAAACCGCTAAATGTCAACTGCTTCTCCACAGAATCCAATAAAGTCACCGTTCTCTGAGAATCTTCCAGCAACTTCTAAATCAGGTGCATTTCAGCTCAAAGACAGCAAGCCGATTACACGCACTGATTAATTCACAGCCTTTAATTGTGCATAATTAGAGAAGAATTAAAGAGAATTAATTTGTGTGCTCTGGGCCTGTTTATCCTCTGAAAATCTTTGAGCAGAAAATTCGGTTTATTCGTGGTTCCTAGAGTTCCCTGCAGAGTGCACCAGGCTTTCTGAATTTTCAGTGAGTAATCAGTCGGCAGTGGCACAGAAATCATTAAAAGTAATGAAAACTAGTGTTCACAGTACAGAAATAAAAGACATGGGAGTTTAAGGAGGTAACAGTTAGATCAGTTACACGTAGAAACGACAATCTTTGAGAGCAATCGATCTGTGGCTCTGGAACAGAAGAGAACTGTGTCAAAACTTCACCTGACAGACAGGCAACCTCGTGTTGTGTGATTAGGACCTGCAGTATACTAATCAGCCTCAGGATCCCCTGATTTCCATTCCTCATTTTCAGCAGATATTCCCATAATGTGTTTCCTGCGTAGCCAAAGAAAAGCTGTGATTATATTTGAAAGTGGTTTCTGGGTTAAATGCTCTGCGTAGCGCCGTCTCAGCATGGCGTGCTCACTAATGGGAGCTGTTCACTGATATCACTGACTGATGAGTGCTTTTCACTGTGGCTCAGTATCATATAGAAACGTGACTTCTGATTGGACAAAGACAGATTAATGTCATAAGCACTTAATAAGTGTGAGAATCGAGTCTCGGCTGAATAAACTCATTTGTTGGAACTCTAATGTAAATCTCTACAGGCACGTATTTGAACTGGCCAGCATTCATTTAGATGAGCCAGTAATTACTGAGTAATTCTGTGATCTGTGCTTTAATTGGTGACAAACTCATCGCCTCTCACTCCCATTTAAAATGTATGAACTCATAGAAGGTGGGTGTACAAAGATGAGCCATGCAAGACGATTTATTTCCCAATTTTTATCACATAAATACTGGACAAGATTACATCTAGTGTCAGGGGATTGTTTATGAATACGATTTCACTCTTGATTCCCTCTGCATATTGGAAATATTGAAATTAGACAGTCACAGGTACATCTGAGCTGCTGATGTGCATCCACAGTGAGAGAAAAGTTGACTAAAGGCCTCAGGCACTGTGCTGATGTCCTATCACCGAACAATTAATTTCACACTGTGACTCCATTTGGTTGTTTGCATGAAGGATAAACCAAATAAAGTGCAATAAAGGTGCAATATATACATTTTTTTCATTTAAAACATTGAACAAATAACAAAATATATTAGCAGACTCCAACGGCATGACAGGCAAAGACATCTACGTATTGAAATAATAAACGTATCTTAGGTTTGCATGCTAACCAGCTAGCTCTGGCCTCTTTTATAGATATAATGAGTCACTGAAGCGTCCCGTCTGCCTGCAATCCAACAGAGGGAAAGGATCGCTCTGAGAATAGTCTACACTCGTGAGCAAAGTCTTTCCAGGAGCAAGTCCACTTGGCTGCTATATCAGTAACACCTCAAAGCAGTTAAGGCCAAACCTCATTAACCCAAACAGTCTAGCCTAGCAGATAGTCCTCACTGTAATTTTAATGGTCGCCAGACAGAAAAGTTAGAGGATTAAAACAACAACAACAAAGTTTTAGAGCTTTTTGTTTAGAAAAATGACCTATTATAGGGTTTAAAACGAAGAAAAATACGTTTCCTTTATGGCTCAGTCCAGAGGCCTATCATAATCTCTGCTCATCCCACCACAGCACTGAATAAGTGGCAGGCTGGCTGACCTCGTGGACACTTTAAACCAGAAACAAGCGGATATGTTGAAGCTGTGCTGGACCTCAGCTGCACCCATGTTAGTGAAACATCGCACTCGGCTCATTGGGAAGCTGTTGGTGGCAGAGCCGGGACGATCTAGGATTCTGTTTTAGGTTCTTTGAGTTCTAAGACCCGTCATGTCTCTGAAGATGACAGAAAGAATAAATAGCAGAAGCTAACGATCACTCGAGAGCAGGATTAACACGAGTCTCTAGCGTGGACTTTCTGTTGCTCCGTTTCCTTGTAGGTCAGTTACGTTCGCCCCTCATCTCATGAAGCACGGTGTCTTTGGGCAGTGGAGCATGTGACTGAGTTGTAGCATTAGTGAGATGGAGCTGTCGCTCATAATGAGACGGGTTACTGATGAAGGAGGCTTATTTCAACCCAAACCACAATATTTTCTGAATTCTAACCAAAAATCAAATTAGTTTAGTAGGTTAAATGTAAAAGTATAAAAAAGCAGTGAAAACCAAATAAAACAGCAACTGAAAAAAATGCAGATTCAATCACAACAGACAAAGGGCCAAACAAGGTCTTGGCTGATAATCCTGAGACCACGCACAGCGGTGGTCAGGAGGCACGATGGAGCAGCAGACAGCAGGAGGAGCAACCTGAGGTGCTATCCCTCGGCTTGAATTAGCATAAAGAACAAACCTTCAAAGGATTTGTCACAATGAAAGAGAAGAGGAAGTAATGAAGGCCATAATGGGTGAAACTTATTGAGAGGTCTGATCAGATCTGATGGTGCGCAATGACCAAATTAGTTCTGCTGGGACACAAACAGCACTTTAACAAGCTCGCCGAGACACCAGAGCCGAGAAGACGGCAAAGAAAAAGTCACTTTTTAGTTTCTGGTTTTGCATCCATAAAGGAAAAGAGTCCACAATAAGGTAGGGACTGTTTCGGTTCTGCTTTGCTTGCTTCTATTGCATCTACTTTACCCTTCACGGTTTTCCTCCCAGACCCTCCTGATCAACCCACAGACAATGTGTTAGTGATGTGTTTAATCAAACCACCTGGATGTGTAAGAGCTGGAAGATGGCCAGGCTTCACTCTCTCTCTCTCTCTCTCTCTCTCACACACACACACACACACACACACACACACCCCGACCCATCCAGGCCCTTCTCATTAGCTTAGCCGTGATGTGTGGACCCGAGCTGACCAGCTGAGCCAGTTTCTGCAGAGACCCAGGCCTGCTGTTTGTTTGATGAATCCTTGAACTCCCCTTCCACTGCAGGCATGACAGCTCTGTGGATGGAAACACAAAGCCACAGAGCGTGGGGGGGTGGACAAAATAACAGAAACGGTACATAAAAAAAGATATTTGAGCTTTTATCTAACCACATCACACCTCCCAAGGTATCAATGCTGGGAAGTCAGATGTGTCACCTTTAAAAGATGCCTGGTAATCATCGCCTTTTAATATGAAAGTATTCAAAGAGAAATGATGCAACTGAGCTCCAAGGAGCAAACAGTTGGTGCTGCACTGCAGGTGTATCAGTCAAACACAGGATGACTTAACTGTGGAAACACAAACTCGCTATCCCTCGTGCATGGGTCATGAAAGACTAAAACTAATAAAGCTTAGGTAAGAAATATGAATTTGTAAAAATCCAAAAATGTTAATAAAGGTTAGAATGGGAGCACACACTGAAAAGTCTGCAGAGCTCAGGAAAGTGAAGTCCCTGCAGAAGTGTCTAAACCCTGGTTTCTCAAATTTAATTTAATACAACATTTTGTTGTAAATTGAGGTCTTTATTACAATAAAAAGGATCAAATAGGGGGTGTTTTAAGGTGAGCACCGCCCCTCGTTCATCACAAGATAACGAGAGTGAAAACACTCACAGCTTCACAACAGTCTGAAGAAATGTTCTTATCTCATCAAATATGTTTCAGAAACAGGAAAATACTGCACGCTGAAATTACGCACATCATATTAAACCCTCCATCATCGAAATGACCCAAACACTGACCCTAACATTAACTCTGACTTGAGCCAATCTGAATATGTGATTTTGACAAACAGAGAACAAAGAAAATAATAATTCAAACATCAGAAACAATTTACTTTTTCTGGTTTTAAAGGCCATTTTGGCCACGTCTCCAAAATACAGGCTCGGGGTCGGGTTTGGTTTTTCACCTATGATGACTTGGTGGTTAATTTCACATTACCATATTTATTACTTTTCTTAATTACCTTACTGATGGAATATGTGACACGTGACTGACAAACTTTGACAGCCATCAGGAAGGGAACAAAGAGAAATTTACCTTATCGGGACAGCTGTGATAATGGAGTGGAGTCACTTCATCAGGATACACTTCATAAACATTAACTGTGTGCTTCCCAGGGGATGAGGCCAGGGTGAGCTGCTGACATGAGGTCAGAGTGTGCAGTAAATCAGGCTAATGGACGCACAAAATATGCAACGGTGCAGAAAGGTACGGATGAAAGGAACGGCGTTCGCTCACTGATGTGGCCAAATCAGTATTTCAGAGCTTTTTATTCAACATTAAGATCATCAAAGGGCAAAAATACAACTGTTTTTGTCTCTTATAGTACACAAAGTGCTCTCTATGTTCATATGCATTCTTATTATTAAACCTGCAGGCGTCAGAAATCTAAACAAAAACTGCCAGAATCTGTAAATAGAGCTGCAGCTCTCCCCTCAGAGAAAACATGAGCATATGCACCTGCTTCGTACGGGCCAAAAATAGCTCTTTTATTGGTTTCACGTGGGATTCAAACCCCACTCTGCCAGGTGAAAAAGCCCTGAAACGGCCAAAGTCTCCTGTCATCAGGTTCATTTTCTTAAGTCTTAAAGAACAGAGCCCAAAGGAGGCGTGGGAGACTGGTTAGCTCTGTCTGTAACTGTTCACAGACTCTAAGGAAATCAAACTTCATAATCCAAAATCTTAACCTTAACTGGCACGTTTGGAGTCATGTACAGGTTTCCACTCATCTCAGCGAACAGCATTAACAAGCGCCAGGCAAAGGGCAAAGTTTTAAGAACAATCGGAAAGGTCAAACGGGAGGAGAGCCGATCGAGACATGTGGAGAGTAAGAAAACAGCTGAACTGCAATCAAAAGAAATCAGGAGGCATACAGTGTAGGAACTGTCAGGGAAAAAAACAAAGCAATCCAGCAAAGGCACAAAGAGAAGCGGGGGAGTGTATATGCTGGGGTGAGGGATTATCTTATTGCTAGTGGTGCTGCAGAAAACCAGAGTGAAAGAGCAAATAGGGGAAGTAAAGGAATGAATGAGAGGCTGGGACTGCAAAATGAAACAGGAGGTGGAAGAACAGGAACCCAAAATCGTGATACATACAAGTATATTTACAATTCACTGAAATGTCACTCTGAATTTATTTTTGTTGTTCTGTCTGACTGAAAGTAGTGGACACAGTGATCGTATGATGCTCCACCTGCAATCTTTAAACGAGCTTTAACAATGGAGTGCACTTTTACCTTAACACGAATGAAACATGATGAATTATTCAAGCTTATGTCTTTTTGTCTTAATGGCAGTGAAAAAAAAACAGAAAACAGTTTTGAATGATGTCCTCATGTCCTCTTATGTAATTTACTAATGTGGTGGATGAATTAACTCTGTTTCAGTCTGCAGAGGATGGATCCGTAAGCCCGTTAGGGACGCGTTATTACCAGCCTCTGGTTCTTTGGCCTGCGGGTGTCAGTCTGCCTGGGTCTTTTATTTGTGGGCAGATGCCCTGGCATCTGTACCCAGGCCAGAGGGCCGACGAGTACGTAGGGCCAGGACCCTCACTGGAGCAGATTGGTGGCCGTGATGTTGCCTGTTTTTCATCATTCGTTAGCCAAGGCCTACAGATAAGCCAAAGTCCCACAGAGGCCTTCCTCTGAAGCGTACTCTCAGAAAAAGATGGTGGGCCACATGTGAGGGTCTGTGGTGCCAAGACAGCAGGCGAATGAGATGATGGACACAGAAACATTGTCACACTCAAACAGTGCTGGTATGCATGCCGAGATTAGATTATGTAATTTGTTTGATGTGGAATAGTTTTTCTTCATCAACATCCAGTTATAAATGAAGCGTATGACCATGTTCCATAAGGAAGCAACGCTCCTGTTTTATCTCTGCTCAGTTCTCTTTGTCAGAATCACCTCAATAATAATTTCCTCATCACTGTTTTTGTCCAGCGATCCATCTGCCTGCTTTCTGCGAGCCAAGCACTCCCTGACTTTGTCTTTTATTTCATTGTAAATCTGACAGTTTGCCTTTCAGGCTGTCCGAGGATCTCATCTGAAGCCTGCATCCGTCTTCTGCCGACTCTGCTCCTTCACCACCATCACCACACCACGGCGACTCTGAGATGAACTGTCACTGTCGCCTACCTCCACCTGCTGCTCTGCTCTGTGATTTCATGCTCAGGCATAAAAATCTACTCCAACTTTCTCCTTTCTTCTTATTACTACTCAGTGGTTTTGGAGGCACTGAACTGTGCGATATTCAGAACAGCGGATCAAAAGAGTCCCTGTGTGTTTGCATGTATGCTCAATCAAAATGTTATTTTATTTTATGAATATAGTAGCATGTCATATACAACAAGCTTGAGCTGAGCTGTGTTTAACTGCTGACTAAGCTAATGAGACTTACTGATAATGTAGCACAACATCCTCTTGATAGAATAGATCTTTATTGTCACTGTTACAAGAACAATGAAACACAGTTTGGCATCTCTCCGTCAGCAGCGTGTAGATTTTTACATTAAAATTCCTTCAGAATAAAAGAGAAAAAAAAGAGAAACCAAACAAAATAGACTTAAAGTTAAAGAGTTGCCCACACAGATATGTACAAGTTACATACAAGTTATATATGCCATATAAAGGAGCAGGTGCAACATGAGGAGCAAGTGATCAGTGGTAGTGCACACTGAATAGGAGGCAGGGCTACAGGTAGGCATGCTGGGTGCTATTATGATAAATACGGTTTATAAATACAGTGAAAATGTCCATAAATGTTAACAGCACAGTTAAGGGTGGAGGTGGGGGTGGAGCATGTTTGACAGCCTGTGGGTAGAAACTTTTATTGAGTCTGTTTGTCTTTGACCTGATCGACCTCATAGCGTTTACCAGGGGGAAAAGTGAGTGTCCAGGGTGCGAAGGGTCCTTGATGATGATACTGGCTTTCTGCTGAAGTCTGCCAGTATAAATGTCTCTGAGGGGGGTCTGCTGCCCTCACCACCCGCTGCAGTTTTCTCTTGTCCTCCACAGTACAGCAGTCAAACCACATATGTGTCACGGATGAGCTGTGTGGAGATGATAAAGGAGGATCCAATTGCAGGCACTTGTAAAGGTGTGAAGGTGGTTTATTGAACACAAAGCACAAGAGGAAAAACGGCAAACAGAGATCACACTAAACTATACTGGAAACAACTAAACTACAGAATACGAACCAGAACACAAACATGAAGCAGGGTAGACAACGGTACATGATGGTGACGGCAGGGAGAACACACGAATGAGACATGGTGGATACACAGACGGACCAGCAACTACAATGACTAAAGACGTGACTTAAATACACACAGAGAAACACAGGGAGATTACACACAGGTGGTGGACACAGCTGGGAGTAATTAACAAGACGAGACAGGTAAAACTGAACACACTCACATGAGATGCAGACCTTCACAATAAAACAGGAAATGAGAACACTACACCAAGACGCAGACCTGACACTGAGAGACAGACAGACAGAGAATGACACATGGAACCAGAACTAAACTAAACGAGAGATACAACCGAGAACAAATCCTTAAACACAAATAAACAGAAACATGAAACTCTAATAATAAACATCATAATCATCATCATCATCATAATTAACACAACAAAAGAACAAGAAAACAATCCCTGATGCAAAATTAAACCAAAACATAATAAACTCAAAATACTGGGTCCAACGGACCCAGAACCGTGACAATATGATCTGTTTTGGCTCCAAAGAAACAAAATGCTCTCTGCAGCTGTAGCACCAGAATGTAGATTTCAAGGGGTAAACATTTTTCTTTGGCAATACTATTGATGTGTCATGAAGACACTCAAAAATAAATTTCCTCTGGTTGGAAAGTATTTTGTGTAATTTTCTTGCATTTAGTTCAGCGTTTACAGTTTTGAGAGAAATCTCTGAAATTTCTGTAACTAGAAAAATGTGTAACCCCCCCCCCCAAACGCCCCCAAAACCCAAAAATGATATTCAGTTTCTTTGCAGTTTGTTGCACTTTTTAGCAATTTATGTAGTTACTATGAACTTAAGGCATTCATATTATTAAAATTTGGGATATAATGGTTGTATTAATTAGAGATGGCACGATACCACTTTTTTAAGTCCGATACCGATACCGATATCATAAATTTGGATATCTGCCGATACCGATATGAATCCGATATAGTGTGTTTTTTAATCAATAAAACTGTTTTTTAATATCTTGCTGCATTTTGTATAAGTTCATACTCAAGTTAAAATAAACAACAACACTAAAGCTATTCTGTTATACCTGTATGTAAAAAATACACTGCACCCAAAATATTTCATAGTTCAGCAACACTGATCAATCTAATAAACTTAAACCTACTCCATCCTCCCTATTCTGGTATTTTAAAGAGTACTTAGCAGAAATATTAAGCAACCTAACTAATAGGGTTGCAAACTCCCAGCAAAAAAAAAAAAAAAAAAAAATAGGGAACCGCCCCCCACCCTCCACCTCGTGATGCTTAATCAACGTAATCAACTTTAATTTGATGCAGTGTAAAAAAAACAACAACACAGAAATCAATTATTTTTCAAGAATAATTAAATAGATTCAACATCTTTCTTCAACAGAATTGCAGAATTCACAGATGGTACCTTCCCAAAGGAAAAAGTACTATAGCTTACTAGGGTATATTAGACTTAAGAGTTACTATATACAGTAATGGACTTCTATACATTTTACATCAGATTAAAACTTTGGGTGTAAGATTCAGATAATTATTTATTAAAAGCTAGACATTTTAAATGAGAATAAGAAAGAAAAGTATGTCTTTGTGTCCCCTTTTCCCTGTTCATGCCCTATCGGCCCCCTGGCTAAACTTTGCTAGATCCGCCCCTGCACAGTTACCAGCCGTCAGCTACGTGAAAAGGATCCTGGTGTAGAAAGTAATATTAAATAAATTCTAACAACAGCTTATCAAGCTTAAACGTGCTGCTGTTGTTCAGCCGCTGGTTTCCTCTTTCTGGTGCAAAGTGGGCCAAAAACAAAGACGAGAGACGGACTCGCAACAGAAAAGCCGATCAGCTGATCATTCATCAGTTTCACGATTGAAGTAGCAGCAGGAAGGTGAGGGAGAGAGAGGCAGTCGCTCCATATATCGGTTGTTAAGCTTAACATGGGAACGCTTTACAAACATTCAGAGATGAACTTACACACTTGCTTTACTTCTCTCTGGGATAACTTCCTCGGAGATGAAATGCTGGTTTGGTAGCGAGGCTACAAACACACACAGCGTCTCTATCACGTGAGCACACTGCTCCGACGTGCTACGGTTATGAGCCGAGTTACGCCGTGTAGCAAGTTTTTTGAGGTGCTTTTTTGATATTTAATGGATCGGATTACATTTTTTATTTCCCTCCGATATCCGATCCAGTAATTTACGTCAGTATCGGACCGATACCGATACGTAATATCGGATCGGTCCATCTCTAGTATTAATGTATAGCAACTTGAAATGCTCTAAAAATGGCACTACAGCATGTAAAAATGTAAAGAAAAACTCTGGCGGACTGGTTCTATGTTGGGAAAAAAAGGAAGTGAAATGACTCTCCTCTGGATTCAACCATCTTTTATATACAGTCTGTAGCAGCCAACCATACTGAAAGTTTGCTGACCTTACACTTCGCTCTCGTACTGTGTGACCGCTACTGTTAAAACCTGAAAATTTCCCAAAGCCATAAGTCAACACAAGTTATTAGGACATGTTATTTGGACGGTCGATGTATTAAGTTATAAAATATTCATGCATTTCATTTCCTCACCGCTTACTGGATGTGGAGACCCTCCACTGCACCTCCAGGTCTGAAGAAGCCGTCCCATCATCCTGTGCAGCTGCTGCCACGCAGTCGTGAAAACAGACAGGAAGAAAAATGAAACTGATTTATTTTTAGAAAAGCTTTAATATTCAGTTTACTCTGTGATTTGGATGTTCCGCATTACTGTGAATCACATCTCACATTCTTTTTACTCAGGCTTTTAATGCTTGTTGAAGCGTGTGCTTGTTTGTTATTATCTTTAATGTGTTGTCTTTGCTCTTTGAGTAATAGCTTGCACCTTGAGCACAAACTGGTACTAGATGACCTTTAAGCCCCGGTATGTGACACGCGTACCCTTGAAAATGTGATCTCATTCAGCCCCGCGTGCCTTTCCTCTGCAGTCTACCATTGATCATTCACTTTCTCCAGCCACATTTTCCCATCTAGCTCAGGCTTTCAGACCGGTCACCTGCTGTTTACAAGCGCGTCTTTGCACTGTGAAGGCTGTCTGCCATCAGCTCGATGATTCAAATAGAATCTGGTAAAGATGCTATTTAATGCTTTCAAGTGCTCTTTAATCTCAAATCAATTTCTTTGTGATCTGTATAAAAAATACCACATGTATCTGCCAATGAGGTGGCTTTGCAACCTTGTGACACTGATGAGCATTTATTTTCCTTTAAAGTGGCATGCCATTAATTATGCCACAGTCTGATCAATTAACACAAGAGGCAGCGAATCGAGACCGATTACAAACATGATTGATTTTAATGTCCTTGGCTAGTTTTCCTCCCTCCTCCTTTTTAGTGATATTCACTAACATCATGGCATCTATTTGCTCTGCAGTATACAAGTTTATACAGTCAGTGGTCAGTTTGAGAGGGACTCCACATCGAAAGGAGCCAGTGGAGGTGGTTCGAGCGACGGACCAAGACGCCTCCTAGGTGACGTACGTCAGGCACGTCGTACTGGGATGAGGCTTCAGCACAGACTCAGGCCATGTCCACACTAATACATCTTTTTCTCTCCGTTTTGGCCTCCCGTCCACACTGAGACGGCGTCCAAAGCGGATAGCAGGTCGAATCGTCTTGCGTTTCATGCATGCGCAGTGCTGGAATGTAAGCGTTTTCGGCCGTTTCAATGTGGACGCACAACTCTGTGAAAACGACTGAAAACGATAGTGTGGATGCGGAGCTTTTTCAGACGAAAACTCCGTTCTCAAATTTATCCGGGCTAGTGTGGACGTAGCCTGAGGGCTCGAAGCTAGAAGAGGTGGCCGGGATGACCCTAGGCTTGTCCTTTCTGCTCAGACTGCTGCCTCTGTGATAAGTAGTCAGAAATGGATGGATGCATGGAGTCAGTGGTGTGTATGAAAACTATATTTTTCTTTTTGTTGCATCTGAACACCCTCCAGACACGTGAAGGTGTATAACTGTGTACACACACTTCATCTCACGCAGCATCTTACTGCCCTCTTGAGTCTTGTGCTCGTCCATAAAGCGACTTCATAAATGGATTCTCAGGCCTTCCACTCTTTGAATAAATCGCCTCACACTTCATAAACTTTCCCAGATGCCAAGAGCCAGAGTGAGGCCAGGGTAGGTGTTGAGGGTGCAGAGCTGAGGATGGACAGAAATGAGGAGACAGAGTTCAACAGATGAGAAAGAAGAGTGTCTGAACAGAAAGTGGTGTGGTGGTTAATATCGTAGTTACACTACAACATAACAGAGACATTTAAAAATCATTTGGAAATGATTACAGGGTTTTGATTAAATTAGAAGGTCCTGCCAACTGGTTCAGAAACCAGCAGCTCATCTTCTTACTGGTTTTAGCAGATGGCATCACAGCACCTCGGTTCTGGCTTCCCTCCGCTGCTTTCCTGTAGGTTTTAAAATTGATTTTTCAGAGTGCACTGCTCACTTTTAAAGCACGCTTGGGTCTTGTGCCAAGGAGCACGTCATATTAATTTGGAGACCCTTCTAAGTGTTTCATAGACTTAAGTCTAAAGGTGTTGCTGGAACAACTTCCTTTGAACCACTTCTTAAAAAATGTTTTTATAGACTTTTAATGTGATGTCCTCTTTTATATCCAGATTACCATCTTTGTTATCCCCTGCTATTATTTGTTTATCGGTACATATTTTTTACTGTTTTGTATTTCACACCGTTTTTCAAATTTTAGATCTGTCTGAACTTTGTTTATGTCTAAACCACAACCAGAGTATACAACACATCGATGTGGTAACCATAAAGTTCCTTCCACCATAAAGTTTTTCCACAGCGTGTCTTTTGTCCTGTCTTCCTTCTCTCTCCCATGGCAGATGGCCCCGCCTCTCCCTGAGCCTGGTTCTGCCGGAGGTTTCTTCCTGTTAAAAGGGAGTTTTTCCTTCCCACTGTCACCAAAGTGCTTGCTCATAGGGGGTCATATGATTGTTGGATTTTTTTTTTCTCTGTATGTAGTACTGTAGGGTCTACCTTACAATATAAAGCGCCTTGAGGCAACTGTGGTTGTGATTTGGCACTGTGTAAATAAAATTGAATTGAATTGAATAAAGTACCTGTTTTTCGTGGGGTACACTTTAGACACCTCGCCCATATAGGCTTTCTTTTTTAGCTAAAAGTGACTTTAAATGAAAACAGCTCACTTTGGAGCCAGCCTCGAGGAATCACAGCTTTTGGAATTTTCCTTCATTCCTTCTCTGCTCGTATGTCTTCTCTGAGCCAATAATGAGACTTTGACTTCATTAAATTTCTTCCTTTCAGCCTCAGTTCACTGTGCACATGTGACGCATTCACATGGATAAGTCTGAAAGCGACTTCACAGGCTGCCTGTTCACAGCTGAATTCTACTGAAAATTGTTTTCTTGACTTCGGTTGGACGCTTGTTGGTTTTTGAATTTATTTGTATCGCTAAAGTTGAATAATAGATTGCTCAATCACAAATTAAACTAAGCACAGAAGTCATGGAATTATACCCTCCGCTAAACTGCCAACGCTAATTGGATAAAAAGTCAGTGGGCTGTGAAAAGGACTTTGTTTGTACTGAGGTTTCCGTATGTGAGCACAGTGTTAATATGGTCTGCAGAGAATAAATTATTAGATAATTATAGTTGCTAAAATGACTGATAACTTGATGGCACTGGATTCTTTGGAATCTCAGTTGGATTTTCGTAGTACTGTGTGAGGTTAACGAAGGACCTTCAAAAAAACAGCAGCAAGAAAAGCCTGACTGTCGAGTGCCGGACACAATGCTGAATACACCGCCCCCCTGCATAAGCTTTAAATAGTGGGTGGGGTTGGTGATCAGTAGAGGGGATATTGGCTTTTTTTGAAGCTGGACATCAGCTGATCAATATCAACCACCTCTGAAGCCACCTGTCACGTGCTTCCTCTCATCATGTGCTGATGTCTTTGGTAATGACTGGTTCAAGGGCAATGGGAGTGCTTTAATGGGGTCCTCCCTACCTCCTCCATTTCATTTCCCATGTCAATGAGAGAGACATGAAAGAAGGACAGGGCGGATCATTAAAGAGAGCTATTTCCTTTTTGGTAATAAGACAGAACCAAGGTTAAGTTAAAAAAAAAGGAGAAAATCCTGTTTCCCATTCACTCGTTCGCCTTTTCTTCATTTTCAGGAACATTGTTGAGACTGTGTTTGTATGCACACTGAGAAGTCTGTAAGTAATCAAGGTAAAATCAACACAAGCTTCATGTCCCTCGAAGAAAGTCTAATATCAACATGCTTGTCCACTTCACCACAGCCTCCGCCTCAGTTTTTAAAGGATCGCTCTGCAGAAAGTGAAGCTACCAATCGCTGAACATGCAGGGCTGAATGATATGACACATTTCTCCTATCCACAAAAGACTGACAAGGGCAGGTTTGACATAAAAGGTGAGAGACTAAACAAACAGTCCTGGTTTGGTGCTTATATCAGACAGGATGGTGAACGATAACCGCTTTGCCTCTTTGTCCTAAACAAAGACAGATCTGGTCTTCAAACTTTAAACTCAGAGTTTCTGCAGTGATGCTGGTCACAGACAACTGTGGTTCCCTCTTTCACCAGTCATCCTAAATCCCCTTCTTGTCACACATTGGTTTGAATTTCCTTTCTGTCCATTCCTCTGATCTTTGCTTTGTTCCTTCAATCAATCCAAGTTTCCCAAAGTTACCCAAATGCCCAAGTGTCCTTACAGACAGCCTAAATTACCTTGTCAGTCCAGTGCCCCTTATGGAAAGCTTAGGTTTCCCTCGCACTCATTCTAAAAAGTCCTCCTCCAAATCCCCCGACCTCCCAAAGATCCGTTCTAATCAATCAAACATCCCATTGATCAACCTAAATCGCCCCCACAGCCCCATAATCAGTGCTAATCATTGTTGGTCTGAATGCTCAAGCTCATTTCAAATCAGTCTAAATAACCGTGTGACCAACCTGGCTGCCACTAAAATCAATGCAGATGCACATGAGGTAAGCACTGTTAATGAATCCAGATGTGTTTGCAGTTTAGCCAGCTGCCGCTTTAATCAATAGAAAAAAGCCCTTGTGATGAGCCCAGCCACCACTCTTCATGCATTCATTGTGTTAGTCCCAATGTCTAGAAGTTCTAAGTCCAAGATTTAAGTAGGTAAATAATCTAAAAGAATCATTTTCTACTTAGTCCACACACTCATGTGGTCAAACAAAGAGCTCATGTGCTTAAACCTGCAATCTGTGCAATCTGTAGTCAGTCCAATTTGTTTAAATGCAGACTCCAGGGGGCCTATCCCAGGGAAGAGCACAGGTCGGCGGTCTGTAGCAGGGCCAATGCAGAGAGACAGGCAAGCCATCACACTCTATGGGCAATATAGAATCACCAGTGGTTAACCTAACCAAATAAGTGCATGTCTTTGGACTGTGGGAGGAAACAGGAGCATCCAGAGAAAATCCATTTCCATTTAAAGTCCATTTAAATCCCCTCCTGATAAACTCAAGACCGTATTTCCCTCTCCGCTCTTACAGAATCACCACTCACACACTACAGTCAAACTGACAGATCCCACATGTGTCTGCATGTATCTGTGTGACTTTGTGGCAGTGTGACTGTTTGTGTTTGCTGAAAAAGCTCATTCAAGCTCAGCAAATCTTCCCTTGATAAATAAAGCGGAACGCGAATCAACAACAGTCATTTCAGCAGATATCCATCAGCCGCTTCGTGTCAACATCATAAAGTACTCGCAACATCTCAAAACCATCTCCAAGGCCAGAAAATGTAGTTAAAGTACTTATGTCATAAAGCATATTCTCAGCTTCCTCTGCCTCCAGACAAAGTCATCCATCAGCAGGGCTTGATCCATGAATTGTTTTCTACTTCCGAGTTAATGAGGCCGCAGTCTGGCAACAAGGAATCGACTCATCCTGATGCTCGCCGATGGATTTCACCATCACACACATTACAGATGGTTGACTCCTGATCATTTTTGTTATTGATTTTTTTTTTTTTTTACAAGGCCAAATGCGGTACAGCCAAGGCACAGGAAAAACGACCACATAAATCCGTTGTGATTCATGCAGGACGAAGTATTTGGTCTGCAACGGCTTCAAACGGCCAGCGAGGTTCCTTCAGAAAGTTTCAGGCAAAGCTGCTTCAAAAAGTAGATTCAGACTAAAAATGACACGGCAGATTTATAATTGACATTTTTGATTTTACTTTAATATTTCCGTTCACGGGCTACAACACAAAAGCAACATCATTTCCTAATTTTCCCTGGAAATCAGCAAAATTTGCAACCATAGGCTAAAAGACATAGGTACAGTCATGTCACCCATTTGTTTGTGGCCATCTTGGATTTTTAAAGCTCGACATGAAAAGTGAGGGGGGAGTATCCAATACAGCCACACCTTAAATCACACCCTGCTTTATCATTTATTTCATTCTAAATGGGACCAAAATGGTTTGTTCCTGTTAAAAGGGAGTTTTTTCTTTCCACTGTCGCCAAAGCGCTTGCTCATAGGGGCTCATCCAACACGTTCTTACTCCCAAAGTGTAACATATGTGCTATGTGACAAATTGTCAGTATGTTACGCTTTCAGCCACCCAACACTTTCCTATGTTATGCATTCAGAAACAGTAGGAAACATGAGAACCGTTTGGACTGAATCTACACACGTACATTTATTTTACTTTCTTATCATGAGTCGCTTTGGAAAGCACAAATCTAACACAATTAAGGTTGTGGTTAAGGTTAGGGTTAGGGCTCGGGCTCGAATACACGGCTGGAACGTATGTTACCGCCAGGAGCGTCATTCTATTGGATTGCATCCACAATCGGGTGCGTATCATAGGGATGCGGAAGGTTACCTTTTGCATTCCCATTGGTTTGTGTCATTTATCTCTGGACTACGGTGTGATCTTGTTTCTAAGAAGAAAACAGTTTCCCCTGCTTACATTTACATAAAACATTCAAATGGTTTCTCCTTTATGCTTCCTGTAAAATTCACCGAAAACGGCCAACCTTCTTCTCCAAGGGCAAACATTAATCTTCTTCCTCGCACAGAAAAGAAAAAGAAAAGCATACATTTATGCTGTATATCACATGCTTCAGATTACTGTGAGCAACAAAAGAAACATAATAAAATACAAAAAAGCAACAACAGCAAAAAGAAAGCACATAAAAAGACGCCCACACATCAAACCAGAGATGAATAGTTTGCACGAGAGAGGTAAGGAGTTGTCGGTTTATGGCCACTCTTCTCTGAAGTGGAAATTTCCCCAGAGGAAATCAGCAAGAAAGTAGAAACCATTTATGTGTTCAGTCCTCCCTATTGCAAAGAAATTATCCCGTACAAACCCCCACATCTCTGAGAGCTGAGGTACCCTGACCTTCACCACACACTACCTGTAAAGCCTTTCAATTTGCAGCCCATTTTGTGCTGGATATAAAAGTGGAGCGAGCTCAAGCGTTGGAGAATGATATGAGCCATGATGTTCTGGGGAAAAACAAACTGTCACAGGCAAAAAAGAGCCCCCACCCTCAAAACCCAACCCCACCCTGCACTTCACTGCTAAAGTCAATAAGTAAGAGGGCATCCATGAGTATGAAGCATTAAAAAGTAAATAAATCTGGCTCCTTTTATTTAAAGTGAAAGAGATACACAGAGCAAATTGTTTCCTCATTTACTTGTAGAAAGTTTGCACACAGCCAGGCTCTCACTGCGACTGCACTTCTACAATTACAGATTACCTGCTGATCTGTTATGCTTTACAATAATAATCTGAGAAAACAACACATTATTTCCAAACATAGTGATTTTTTCACTTTGTGTTGTTTGGCTGTAGAGCCCCCGAGGCTTAAATTGTTCTCTGGATGTTGTTTAATTAGAGCGTTGCATTTAATCGGCGTCTAAACTGGAAACAAATTAAAACATTTTAAATAAATTTGTGTTTGTAAAAAGAGTTTGCAGATATGTCCGTGCAGGAGCGTGCAAAGTTTGTTTTAGTGGTACAAAGTAGTTATTTGGAGGAAAACTTTTACACAAGATTATTTATATAAAAACGTTATATTACATCGCTGGTTTTCCTCTTGCAGTGCAGCGCAATTGTCTCCCCATGCCACCACACCATCATAGACTGTATATAAAAGATGGCAGTAACAACAGTAAAATTTTCTATTAGTGGGATTTAATTTTAATTTTTTTAAGCCAGAGTTGGCCATGCTTGGACAAGAGGATGTCCCCCTAAATTATCAGCTAAAGCTTGTTAGCCTGTTAGAGAATAATATTAGAATTTCACAGACAAAAACTAGAAGACAGACTTGTTTCATTAGTCCAGATGACCGAACAGCTAACCAGATTTTTTTGACAGATAATTGTGAGAAATTTTCTCCAAATATCACCAACAGCTGACAGCCAGCTGCACGCACCTGCCCGTCAAATCCACCTTTTAAAATGTGTTGGTTTCAGCAGGAAAACAGAGCTTTTATTTTGTAAGCAAACAGTTTCCACTTCTGGTTTCAGTTCCTCTGCTCATTGGTTATTTGGTGATGCTGTGGTGTTTACAGGCAAGCTGACATCTTCCATGCAAACCAATCTGCTGCTCTCATAATAATCACAGGAAGGTTTTTGGTGCAGCATCCACTTAATCTGATTTCACTCACCAACCAGCTGGTGGCCTTACTGGCTGATATCTTTAACTGTAAGTGGTTCACAAGCTAATGTTAAAGGAAGCAAAGAAACCTGCATATTTATGAATATTTATCCACAGTGCATTAGTTTACACAGTGAAACATGCTTGTTTGAGCCTGTGTAGGAAACACAAATGCCTTTGTGCTGGATCAGGAAGGGCTTGTTTTATTAAGCTACTCATGAGACGCAGCCATGTAGCATCTGCTCTCTCCGGGGTCGATGATCTTTACACTTTCACATACACATAGGAACTATAACCACATACGCACGCGCACATAACATCACAGCTCCTTACAACACAAATTCTGCCCTAGATCAGGGTAAACAAAAATCTTTATTATCCTGACGAGCACCCAGCACGTTGTGTTAAATACTTGATACAAAACTTCCTCATCAGCCGGATGGAACTTGTGCACAAGTACCGCAGCACTTAGTGTTGTGTCGACAACTTAAAGTTCAGTAATGGGTTTGGTTAACACCGAGTCCCAGCGATGATCCGATAGAGGAAGACACTGCAGTCAGTGTTTCTGTTTACCTCTCAGAGTGGTCAGCAGACAGATAAGGGAAGCAGACAGCTCAATGAGCAAAACAATAAGCACTCAAACAGCAATTTCCGTCAGCAGAATGAGGAGGGAGAGACTGAAAGAGCCAGGGTCTTTTTATCAGCAAACAGAGGAGCTGGGTGTTTAATCTCCATCTTGTGGGGCTGTCGGTGTGTGCATTTGTTTGTGTGTGTGTGTGTGTGTGTCCTCTGACAAAAGCAGCCGAGTGTGTCCTGACACTTTGCCCTCTGCTGCACCTTCGGTCCCACAGGTCTTTCTTTCTACACAAATTCCTTCCCTCCTCGCTCGCCCTCTTGACTCTTTCCCCACTAACTCGGATTTTATTCATTATTTATTTTTTAGAAACATTTGAAAGTCACTGCAGATGAGGTCAGAGGTTTTCTTTATATCACATCACAGCCCCGCAGAGCACAAAACTCTGAGGATTTTTACTTTTTAGAGAACGCAACGATAATTCTCCTGAGTCCTGCTCGCTCCCTGCAACCCAAGAGAGTTATCTGCAGTTACCAAGCAGGCTGACAAGGAGGGGTCACATTAAAATAGCAATAGAATGACTAATTTTAACAGTTTCTGCATGAGTATTCTGAGTAAATGTATATGCCCAGCTTTCTAACAGTATATTAGAGGATCTGTATGAGTTAAGAGTAAATGTACGGTGCAGCTTTGATCTACTCAAGAGATGATTTGCAAACTCAAACATCCATATCTGAGTGTTCTTGGTATAAATTAGTTGTTTTCTTACTCAGTGCAGATAGATTTCTTTCATTTATTTTTCAGGGACAATGAACATTAATCAACAGTAAACTGCAAATGTTCTAATTTCTCCCCGCTTGGCCAGATGTTGAAACATTAAAACAAGATAAGATAAGATAACCTTTATTAGTCCCACACGTGGGAAATTTGTTTTGTCACAGCAGGAAGTGGACAGTGCAAAAGTTGTGAAGGAAAAATTAGAATAAAATAAAATAAGAATAAATACAGTACACAACTGTACAGAATAGAATAAAATAAAATACTATATACAATAAGATAAAAATAGAATACAAATGCTATATACAACTGAGTAAAAATACAACGATGCCAGAAAAGATTATTGCACTTAGTGTTATTGCACATTTGTGGATGTGTGTGTTTGATCAGTTGAAGTCTTTGTTGTAGAGTCTGACAGCAGTGGGGAGGAAAGACCTGCGAAATCTCTCCGTCCCACACCGTGGGTGCCGCAGTCTCCCACTGAAGGAGCTGCTCAGTGCTGTCACAGTCTCATGCATGGGGTGGGAGATGTTGTCCAACACGGATGACAGCTTAGCCGCCATTCTCCTGTCACTCACCACCTCCACCGGGTCCAGAGGGCATCCTAGAACAGAGCTGGCCCTTCGGATCAGCCTGTTCAGTCTCTTCCTGTCCCCAGCAGAGATGCTGCCGCCCCAGCAGACCACACCATAAAAGATGGCTGAGGCCACCACAGAGTCATAGAAGGTCTTCAGGAGTGGGCCCTCCACTCCAAACGACCTGAGTCTCCGCAGCAGGTACAGCCTGCTCTGCCCTTTCCTGTAGAGGGCGTCTGAGTTATGAGTCCAGTCCAGTTTGTTGTTCAGATGAACACCAAGGTACCTGTAGCTGTCCACAGCCTCGATGTCCATACCTTGGATGTTCAGTGGTTGCAGTGGAGGATGTTTGTGCCTGCGGAAGTCTACCACCAGCTCCTTGGTTTTACTGGCGTTGATCTGGAGGTAGTTCAGCTGGCACCAGTCCACAAAGTCTTGAGTCAGTCCTCTGTACTCCTTGTCGTCCCCATCAGTGATGAGGCCGACTATTGCAGAGTCATCAGAGAACTTCTGCAGGAAGCACTGGGTGGAGTTGTGGGAGAAGTCTGCAGTGTAGATGGTGAAGAGGAACGGAGCCAGAACTGTTCCCTGTGGGGCCCCGTGCTTGCAGACGACCCTGTCCCGACACACAGCCCTGAGTCCTCACATACTGTGGTCGGTCGGTGAGGTAGTCCAGAATCCAGGTGGTGAGGTGATGGTCCACTCCAGAGTTCTCCAGCTTGTCCTTGAGGACCGAGGGAAGAATGGTGTTGAAGGCACTGGAGAAATCAAAGAACATGATTCTCACAGTGCTCCCAGCGGTCTCCAGGTGAGCGAGGGAACGATGTAGGAGGTGAATGACGGCATCATCCGCTCCAATGCCAGGCTGGTAGGCAAACTGAAGTGGGTCCAGTGATGAGCTCACCAGGCGCCGAAGCTGAGCCAGGACCAGCCGCTCCAGGGTCTTCATCAGGTGGGATGTCAGAGCCACCGGCCTGTAGCTGTTGAGGTCCTTGGGGCATGAAGTCTTACAACAATAAAGCTGCAGCGTTTTTATTAGTACACGAGAAAGCAAACCAAAACAGGAGCGCAAGCATGAATGAATACAACGTGTACAACTGACGCGGGACATTATCGAGCAGACAATTAGAGCCGCAGACAACAACAAACGCCGTTACATCACAGACAATCCAGAAGGCACAGACACCAACGAACAGAGGCAACAAACGAGAGCAGGAAGGTGAGCAAGCAGAGTGAAGGTTTGACCGTGTGAACGCAAACGAACACCCATCTGCCACAATATTCAAATAACTGGATTAAGATCAAGTCGTCCTCATGTTCAAAAACACATCATTTGAACACAGAGTCACACGTGTAAGTTCCCGCGGTTACAGCCTCTGTGCTGTGTTGCATTAATGAAGAGGCGAGCCTACCGTTGCCCATTTTGCCAGCTGATCAGAGTTTATTTAACTATTTAACTTCAAACACATTATTTCAGTGCAGCATCTTGTAATTGTATTGTATTATACATATACATACTTGTGCACCCACACACATATACACATCGCTACTGTCAAAATAGTGGGTGAGAACACCCGATCAGAGCTCTACCTTCTCCCTGTACTTTGCAAAAACCATGAATGGATGCTGTAGAACTGTCTGGCGTCTTTGGTGGGAGTTTGAGATACTTTTATTTATGTGTCAGGTGTCTTCTGCATCACTCTCATACAGTTTTTTTCTACTATTGGCTCTTCAGTATGTCACAGAGAGGGGATATCCCTAATATGGTCATCCTAAGTACTCAGCCCCACCCACCTCCTGTTCAATCCTTCTGTGAGGGGCAGCCAATCTGATGCAAGTATGTTTAATGGGAGGCCTTAACTGTCTCATTTCACACACAGTGAGATAAATAAGGATAATTTAGAGCTATGAATCATGAAAAAGGTGGAAATGGACCCACTTCAATGAGACAGATGGTGTTGAAATATTTTTAAAGGTCTAATTTTATACAGAAGAACATTTAATCAACAGTTTGATGAAATCTTAAGAATAGAAACAGAATAAAGTAAAAGGGTTTGCCATTATCATTAAACAACAGCTATTTATTAAGATATTTAAATAACAACAAGGTAGATCAATCCTTTTCTTAAATAATACAAAGTACAACAAAATTCATGAGGTCATCCTGAGATTTAATGCCTTATTTAAATTCCAACCCATTCCATAATTGCTTTTTTTTTTTTTTTTTTTTACTTTATCAGTTTCTAAACTGAGTGTAATTAAACAGTGTAAAAGTGGCGCTTTAGCCTGGTAAACTGGGAGCTGGAGGGATGCGAGGCGCTGGAGTGTCACACAGGTACGGACAGATGGCCCTCTGTGTGCTGATGAATGTTTCAGCACATTAAATCTGGTCATTTACTCTAATGACTTGACTTCTTGTTCCTTGGCGCTCCCTCTTTGACTCTTTGATGAAGCCGCGGATTCTTCTGTTCGCTTGCAGATGCTTTGTTTGCTTCATTCATCAGTGTCCAAGATTCAGGAAACTTTTTCTGACTGGCCGCCAGCATCGCGCCATCTGTCTCCACCTGTCCAATAACTGGAGGTGCGGCATGAGAAATGGACTTCTGGCGCCTAAACTCATCTGCAAGAGAACCAGATGAAGGCGCAAGGTGCAGGCTAATAGCTGCAAATTATAAAAGAGC
The DNA here is from genome assembly GCF_013358895.1 of Oreochromis aureus. Lineage (NCBI taxonomy): Eukaryota > Metazoa > Chordata > Actinopteri > Cichliformes > Cichlidae > Oreochromis > Oreochromis aureus. The sequence goes on along the minus strand of NC_052945.1, from coordinate 3,499,717 downwards.
AACGCTACAAATATGTGTTGAATTATGCAGCGATGCACTGGGCTAATCTGTCATTAATATGCCATCCTGACCTTTGCTGGTGTTTGTGACTTTCACTGTGAATAAATGATAAATGATACCAGGAAAAGAAAGACTGTTTCGTGATAAGTATTTCTTTGAACAGCTGTTGTAAGCCACAGAAGTTTGTGCCCCGCTGAGCATCTGCCTTTGCAAATTGATTACCCAGGGGAAGCCCAGACCTGCCCTCCCTCCTCCACAAACTAACCACAGCTGCTGCTTTGATTAAAAGCTGGATGGAAGTCCCTGAATGCAACTTCCTGCTCATAAAAGTCAGACTGCAAAGTGGGATCGGTATTATCTGAAAAGGATGGAGACAAGTTGCCTCTGGGGTAGAACAATGCTGAAGCTTCCTGTTTGGGTTTTGGAGCAGAGGGTCATGTGATCAGGTATCAGCTAATGCTAGCAAGTGTAGTTAGCAAGCTAAGCTACAACCACAGACTGTTGTGCAGAAGCACAAACACCTACGCAGACTCATAGATATGTTTTTTTAACAATTAACTACACACTGGATGACTGATCTGTCATATACTAACACTAAAAAGTGTTTCAAATGGCCTCAGTACCGTAAACGTGGTCCGGAGGTCGAGTACAGACACTTTGGAGACCACTTGAAGACACTTAGCAAGTTAAATATGTGAGTTGGGAAAATATCCACCCTGTATGGTTTTTAAGTTTTTGTACCAGGTTGTAAAAATGTTTATTTCTGCTATAAACTTCACTCACTTTGGAAGTCAGTTTAAAGTGGCCATTAGAGGTGCAGTTAGGCTACGTTCACACTGCAGGTCTCAATTCTGATTTTTTGATCAAATCCGATTTTTTTGTCTGCTTGTTCACACTACAAATAAAATGTGACAGCAAACGCGCTCTAGTGTGAACCCTCAAAGCGGCCCGCATGCACAAAAGAAGACGTCAAACACAACGCGCTCTGTTTAGACCCAGACCAAACAGTGTTGTTTGACTGATGGCCCTTAATATAAAGACTTGTTTCAGACTTTACGTTTCCCAATTTTGCTTTAAGTTGTAAAGTTATTTTGTTATTTACATATGGCCTAATAATGATCCTTATCGCTGTTTTAGAGGCGCGGTGCTTCAAAGGATGGTTCTGTCAGAATCTGCAGATTATACAGTACAAATAAAATGTTCACGTTTCTCCAACGTTGTCTTCCCAACAGTTTCACTAACATCTACACTGGAAGCGTTCGCGATGTCTTCTCGGGCGCTTCTCCGACGCTGGTACTTGGTGTCTGTCTTGTGTCAGTGATGTAAAAGACTGATTTAATGCGACATGACCGTTCACACAGCAGTCGCTTTCTAAAACATCGGATATGTATCGGATTCAGTACCACATACGAAAGTGACCCAGATCGGATTTGAAAATATCGGATTTGTGCCGTTCACACTGTCATACCATGATCGGATATGGGTCGCACAGGGTCAGAAAAGTCGGATTTGATGCGCTTTCGCCTGCAGTGTGAACGTAGCCTAAGTGTCCTGTCACCTCGCCACAAATCCATCTACAGAGATGGAAGAGCAGAAGAAAGACCGCAGCACAAATAAGAGCAGACATCATGTCTACATCAGGACATACAGTAGCTGGTTATCAGTTTGCCAAGTTAACCAGTGTTTCCTGTAGTTAACTTAGCAAACTGGGTTCACATGAGAGGGACGGCCTGGCAGCCTCTGACCAATCAGATTTATGGATATCTGTGAGGCGTACATGAAGCAAAGGGGCTGGTTTTCAGCACCTTAGATAGATAAAACTGTACCATGAGAAAAATATGAAGAGGTTGAAAAAAGAATACAATCTTAGAGAAGCTGCAGAAAATTAAGCAGAGAGAGAAAAAACTCTGTACGGTAATATTATGTGAGCACTTTAACTGCTTCGGCCAGAAAGACTGGAAAAGAGTTACTATATTAATAAACATACATGACGCCAGGAAAGAACGTAACCTTAGTACAACTAGTTGTCCTGCTTTAAGCTCATATACTAATACTTAGAGAACAATAAACTGTTGTAAAATTGTTTGCAGAATAAGAATCTGCATTTCTTACTGATGCTCAGCAGGGAAACAAACACTTCAGATGCTAGTGACAAACTTTAGACCCTTCAACTGTCTGCACCATTGACTGTTTTCTACAGTCAATGGTCTGCACACAAAGGCTCAAGGAATCCAGGGAGGGTGAGGCTACTGTTCCAGAGAACTGATTGGTCAGTAGAGGGCCAGTTCATTTCATAGCTGCTGAATCATCAGGAAACATGTAAACATGCAGTTTCTTTGTTCACAGAGCAAAGATGAAAAGGTCCTCGGGCTGTTACAGTGTATTAACTCATGTTCATCTAGACAATAATTAGACAGCAGAATGAATATAGTGTATATTTTACAACACCAGCGCCCACAGAACGTAACAACGGGTAAAAAGGTTTATTTACAAAGGGCAGGGAATGTGCGACAGGGGGATCCAGGTAGATATCGCAAAGGTAAACATTCAGCAGTGACAAGGCAGAGTGGAATTCGAAAAAGCCACTGAAGATGACCACAGGGAGGACTCTGTGACGGAAGGGAAGAAAAACAAGGCCAGTCGAAGTCAACAAGACAGAATAACTGGATCTAAAGCGAGATGCTGAGCATCACTACCACACAAGAAGAACGAAGAAGACCGAGCGGATAAGTTAGGGCTAAGACGGTGTGCAGGTGTGTCAGCAGGCAGAGAGCAGGAAACACAGCAAGGCCACGCCTGTGTTAAATCCACAACAGGTGATATCATTCAGGTTCACAATTTAAAGTAAATTATTGGTTTAACTTGAAACATTTAAAGTTCTTCTTTTGGTAAAGAATGGCTGAATGGTGTCTCGTGTTTGTCCTCTGGTACAGTGTCCGGCACCAGTCTAATGATTCCTGCCATGACTTGTTACCTCATCAGTTCACTGCCCACAAAGCAGATCTTTTTCTGCTGAAAAGCAATCACTGGAGAAGATGAAGCTTGTTGGTCAATGAAGACAGAAAGTTCCACAGGAAATTGGCGTCTTGTTCATCCAGCCTTCACTAAATTACATCTTCATGGACCAATGAGGAGAAGGTCTGCTTCCAATATCTAATTACCCCAGTCGTGTTTAACAGGAAAGAGAACTGACCTTTGACTCTTTTTATAACATTTCAGGTCATTGATCTTATCGACTCCATGGCGTCAGTCACCCTCCTGAGCAGTGCTGGGGTCATCTGGTTAACTTGAGGGTAAAAATAGCAAAAGAGGCGCTCCTAAAGGAGAAAATGCCTCTGACATGCAACCAACTTCCTCAATATTTAGCCAAACAAATTCAAACCAGAGAGCCTTCCTCTAATCAGGGGTTATAAATTCCTCCCAAACAAACCAAATGACTAATATGTAATTCTAATTTTAAACACAGAGGGATGATGGAGGCGCTCCCTGCGGTTTTGGGGGGAAACATTAACATTGACCTTGTGTTGATTAAAATAAGAAAATAAATTCTGTGTAGTTGTGAATTTGTGTAGAGAGAAAACTCTGATTAAGTGCACTGACTTAATAAGTTACATCTATTTCAAAGGCTACATGCCACGAGTGTAATCACGATGATGAATACATATTCATACGTCTTTGGTTTACATTATTATGGATTGTGTGTGCATCACAGTGCAGAGTCGTTACAGTGGCATGCAGGGACTGAAATGTAATAGTTATTTATATTAGAGGAGAAACTCAATTGAATAACTCTGTTTGCATGCATGCAGTCAGAACGGTGAGGTCTGAGGTTAAGGAGATTTAAAAGGACAGTAATGATTACTTCATAAGGTCAGAGACAAGAGACGATCATCTGCAAGACCGAATATACGAGGTTCACCACAAGCGCTTGATTTGGTGCAGGACATGCTGCACCTGAGCGCATGTACACTGCAGATTTGGGATCATTAATAATGATTTTGTTTGTAAAAAAACAACATTTAAAAATAGGGTTAACACGATTAACAGAAAACGCTCATGTAGATTTCAACAAGGTGGAATTAAAACTAAAAATAAAATGGATCTCCATCTAATGATTACATAAATGTGGGATACTTCAAAATAAAAGCATGAATAACAGTCATAAATAGAGCCAAGAAGACAATTAGTTAGATTCAGGATATGCAAAGTGAAGGTTGTGGAGGAGTCGTGCACGATCAGCACGATCAGCTTTATTCTGGGAACAGGAACAGCTGAGAGCTGAAGGTCTCACTGTGCGGGGTCACACTCATGAAGTGCCGTTAAAGTACCCAACGTGTTCCTTTGATATGAAACACTGTGTTTGGTCTCTGCCTGCTCCGTTTGATATGTGAAGTTTATGTTAAAATCTTAGGTGACCCAACAGCTCTGAGCCCTTTTCCCCACACCAACCATCACTCCCACCTTGGAAGCATCATTCTTTTTGCATGTGTTTTGCTCTGTTTGCATTTTTACTTGTTGCATTTTATACATTTGGAGCTTTTTCCCATGTATGCTTGTGCTTTTCCCTTGTACAGTATGTGTTTTGTCCTTAGGGACCACATTATATCGCTGACTCTGGGAAGCCTTTTGCTTATCTGCTGGTGAAAGATGTGTTTTGTGCTTGTGTCCCACTTCGCTGTATTCTGCACCGCTCTGCTCCATCTATTTTCTGTTGCTTATCTGGAGCCGGTGCTCGTGGCAGAAGGGTAAGTAAGGTAGTCCCTCTTCAGGGAATCCCGAACAGTTACCGAGCCGAATGAGATGTATAATCTCTCCAGCATATTGTAGGTCTGCCCCGGAGTTTCTGTCCAGTTAAGCACATGCAGAAAACCTCCAAAGGTGCCCCAAACAACCTTGACCGGCTCCTCTTATTGCAAAGACTCGCAGGCTCGTCTCCAAACTTTTATCTGTAAGTGTGATACCAGCACATGGAAGAAATTCTTTTTAGTTGAGCGAAAGCTCCTCTGATTAGAGGCACACATTGTGACTAACAGCAGAAAGTAGCTTACAGTGTACCGCATTACAACAATACTGAGCAGATAACGGCTGAAGTCACCTCAAGTGTATTTAAAGAAAGTTCGCTGTACAATCTTTCACCTGTGAATGTGTGTCTGATAGAACATGAGTACACCTGCTCTCACCACCAAAAGACTTTTGCTGAAACCAAAACTGTAGTTCCTCTAATGACACTCGCACAACATGTTCGCAGCCTGTTTTTGTGTAACTCACATAATTTTTTAAGGTTTCGAGGTGTAAGTGTAACGGGTGTATTAAAAACTAATTTATATTTCACCAAAGATCCATCCTGCAGTGTTATTTTGGATTGTCAGTATTGGTTATGTATATGTGTTTATTTATATATATTTATTTTCTGTATTTATATTTTGGGAGCTTTTATTTTGTTTGTGTGACCTTTGACTTCCCACGAAGTCACTTCCTGTAACTGCAAGGCTATTTTCCTCAGTCGCCTAGAGGTCCCGCTGAGGAGAGGTGAGCGTATGCTAGTGTTCTCAGTTACAGAGTGAATAAACACAGTTAAAGTAACTAAAAGTAATTCAAACGCTGCTTGTTCCCTTTGTACATTTTGTCTTGCAGTTCTGTTCGATGTTTCAGTGTGAATTATTGTTTCTCTGTCGAGTACAGCACTTTATTGTAACATGCTAGTTAGCCATCCTTAGATGAGAGCATAGGAGCATGCAGGTGACTTCTCATGTGGTCCGCTATCCTTCTGTCTCCCTTGAAGGTGTTAATGCAGAAGTCCAGTAAAGTGAAGTCGCTGTACTGTTTTATTTTTATTTTAAACAGGTATGTGAGCTCCCTCTTTTATTTTTGTGTCATGTGTACTGGTTATATTTTTTGTTTGTGATTCATGTTCACTGTTTCAACTTACTGTTAGATATATGTAACTAAAAAAATATGTAAAATTGCCACTGGTAAATGAAGTCTCCCTAAACTATAATTTTGTTGTTGAGGTAATTGTCACTATATGGTCACGATGCAGTGCTTTTTCATTTGTTATATATGATTATAAATACATTTTAGCAGTATTATTTGTTAATTAGATTTTATTGTGATGTTGCACCTCAGTCGCCTAGAGGTCCCGCTGAGGAGAGGTGTTCATACAGAAGTCCAGTAAAGTGAAGTCGCTGTACTGTTTTATTTTTATTTTAAACAGTTCTGGGAGAATAAATCTGCCCCAGCTGGCAAAGAGAGAGCTGAATCCTCTGGTTATTTACACAACACAACGCAGAGAACTAACGGCAAACTGAGTTTAAGGCCAGAACGGCTACATAAGCTGATGATTTCTGCAAGTGAGCAGTAATCTGAGTAGTGTCACCGTGCTGCTGCTTGAATTCTAGTGTTTTATTTACATGCATCATGTGACCTGTGCAGACTTGTCTTCTGTGCTGACTTCTTTTCTTTTCACCGGGCCGGCTTGTGTGTTCAGAGGCGGAGCTTCATCCAGTGTTCCTGTGCTCCTCCTCCCGACACTCCTGGAAACAATCGCTCACCTGCTACTTAAAGTTTCCCCGCCGTGCACTGATGGTGCAATAGATGTTTTCCTTGTGTTTGTGTATTTGCTCGTGGATCCTGTTCTTCTCGTGTGCAGATGCCTCCCTCATGTCTAAAACCTGTGGAGAAAAATGAAAATAAAACTCTGCATTTTTGCATTTTTGACTGCTAATTCAGTCGGAACTGCAGTAAATGTGTTAAACTTTTATTCTGGTGGTTGCAGTTGAGTCCAGATGTGGTTTAAGCCATTACGGTATGTTAATAATTAGCAGTGCACCAAGTTGGCCCTCCACTGTCTCTGTGGTGGAAGAAGCTAAAGCTTAATAAGACTGAAAATCATGCAGATCCACAAACTAATAACTAATGTGATGTCAGAGTAGCTACTTCTGTCCCTTATATTAACAGATTTTGGGCAGCTCTGTTCAATCTGACGTTAACTGTGCTTCAGAAAGTTGAACAATAATATTTTATTGCAATTAAGAACTAATAATGTGAAAGATTTCATGCACTTACATGAAAGTAACACAGGAATCATTTGTGCAGCAAGTCATAAATCGTTATTCTTTTCCACACGCAGACGGCCTGCTGTGACTAAAAATGATGCCAGCGTGTCATAAATTATGACATCCAGTGAGAGGAGAGCGCTGGGTTTTGATGGCTGCGTAGGAGGGCGGCTACATTTCACTCCTTAGAAAACACGGACAGACAAATAACATCATATTGATCCAGTGTAATTCCTGGAATGACAAAGACGCTGAGCAAAGGGGATGCGGTGTAGGAGGATGAGGAAGAGGAGGAGAGGAAGGAGGGAGACGGCAAGCAAGCAGAGGAGGTAAAAAGTAATTTTGGATGAGTGGAAAAAAATAAAGTAATGGCCAATAAAAATGAGACGCCTGCTCCTCTGCTCTCCCGGAAACACTTTTTTGTGCCGCTTTATGTGATGCAATAAAAAGGACAGCTGAGAGCAGCGAGCAGGAATGGCCGTTTTATCAGCTGGGAATGAGTCTGTCTCTCTCAGCCCCAAAGACTCATATTAGTTTTATTCTTGTCACGGTGAACTTCCCTGAAGCTTCCTACCACATTTTCCCGTGTGCTCGTTTAGCTGGTTTGCTCAGATTTACACACTCATTCTGTTTCCTCAGAGCTCCGGGACTCTCTCGCTTTTTATTTCATGTCGTGCGTGGAGATGAACAGTCAGAGAGGCGCTACCAGACGCTGATAGAGTCACTTTCCCCCCTTTTTTTGCATTTACAATAAGAGCAGAAAATGGGTTTCTAATTATTCACTGTCTGTCCAACAGGAAACTATGGCACAGTAACACACAGCTAACCCGAGCCTTAAAACATACGCTGCAAACTAGTGCTGAATGCTAGATTTGTTGTGCATGCAAACTGGAATTTACACATATAATAAAATTAATGGAAGGCTATAATGAGCCATGTATTCACATGCAAAAATAAAATAAGACTATCTACAACTTTCCGTAAAAGCACAATTCATTCATTAAAATTATGATCTGACCTTCAGGAAGAAGGAAATGGCAACATCCACATCAGGAAGCTTCATGTGCTGCTATAGCTAAAAGAAAACAGTATCCCAAATCTCAGTTTGGACACATCTTTGGCTGTTTTAGCTCAACATAGATTTGGAAGTATGAGTTCAGAATCTGCTGCTGTTAATGGACAGCAACACACTCAAGCACATGCAGCAGGTTCATTTCAGGTCCCTTTTATTTCAATAGCGGCAGCATCCCAAAAGTGTAAGACATCATTGGTTGATCCATGATCGTGGACAGCAAAAGGAAAGTCTCTGATTTAACAAGAAGAGACTACATGTCCAAACATAACTGAATGCACTTTTAGTCTGATGTATTATGATGTTTTGTGATGATTTTATGTGCCTTAACTGTTTGGCCACAATGGCTGCCACGAGATAAGGCCTCAGGCACTTGTGCTCAGAGACCGGTCAGCAACCCCCCGGCACAAGGCAAAAATGTGTCTACGAAACAAGGCAACTAAAAACGAAGATAACGGTAAACTAAACTGGGTAACAAACAAAACACTAGGAATCAAGAGACACAGGGTTGGCGCAGGGGCCAGGGAAGGAAACAGAAAGGCAACAGACTCAGTAGACGAGGATGAAACACAAGCAGGCGAACAAGGGAACAACTAAGGGACATGGAGGGAGACCGAACGCAGACATGACTAAGGAACATATAAGTAAACTCAAACCTAATTATTCTTAATAAACTAAAGAATCATAAATCCCAAACATAAACTCAAAAAGCTGGGTCACAGACCCACAACCACGACATGCCCACAGTGTCACAGAACACACATGAACGAGGACTGCTCGCCTTCAGAGTAAAAGTGTGCCTTACCGCTGCAACTAGCACATTTCAGAAGGCACAGCTTTTACTTTGAAGGGGAAAGGTCTCTGTCTCCACACATTTCACAGCTACGGTCAAAATCACAGCACAGAGGTTTTTGGTGCAGCTCTGTGTACCTGTGACCAGTTTCATCAAGCGACACCAAGCATCCTCGCAGCCGGTGTGGGAATACACTTTATTTTATTTTACAACCAATAGTTGCCAGATGTTTGCAAACCCGTCTGTAGACCTGTGTGATTGCGACCTCTCAGTCCCACTTTAAGGCACTTACAGCCTTCGCTGCTTCGTCCTCTTATCTAAAATTGAATTCAAATGTAAACATGAAAACATATCTCAAACTCTCAAACGTTTGTTTGTGTCAAAGCTCCACACTGAAGCTTGGACGCTGCTTCCAGAATTGATTCCATGATGGAGAATCTGGAGGAAGAATTATTATTTACCTGCAGGTCCGACTGCATGGACGAAGGATTTGTGGAAGCGGAAACCCTGACGCTGGGATCATCACAGATGCTCTTCAGCCTCATTTCCAATCCAAGAGGCAATGATGAAAAAACACTAACAGTGATAACTGCTTCTACTACAACATTAGAAAACACATAAGCCTACTAATGTGGATCACACGGGCCGCATTTACATTTATTCAAGGTTGCTCTCTCCATAATCAGAGCTGTAAACCCTCATAGTGCTAAACAGCAGTCAGCTGGCCCGCGCACAGTGAGTGGACAGACTCCCAATCTACTGCAAGGGCACAGGGTTAACAAACAGATCCTTCATTACAGCCAAAACAATCTTCTTCTCCTACACAATTAGCGCCAAAGCTCCCAGCGGAGGCTCAACAGCGCTGTGCTGCCGTCTGTCTGCTCCCCGCTCCGTCCAGGATGACGAACACTCGTGCACAGCAGTTTCTTCCCTCTGTTTCTGCTGCTGTGCAGCCTTAAAGCACCAAACAGATGCGCTTCCAGAGCCAGCAGCTAACAAACCGAGCTGCTCCCGAGGGCCCGGGGACGCAAACCATCTCCAAACACGAGGAAACAATAGATTCAGTTTGTCAGAACTTCTCAAAGCACTAGATTACACTTCATCACAGAAAACTTTTCTGTATCAGTCCTATTCTTACATATATATACTGTTTTTTAACACGTTTATGTAGTAATTTATAAACAATAATCTTTATCGTCACTTTAGGTATCAACTGATTTTTTTGTGCAGTGCACAAAGCATTTACAGAGCAGGAGCTAAGTGCTCATCAGACTGGAGAAGGTGAACAAAAGGAATGGAGATCATCCTTACTGAAGTTAAGTAGCTTTATTATAACACAAACCTGGAAAGCCCAGATTTGGTTAAGGACACTTCTGCTGCTCGGTGTTCAGACTGGGAGGTGACAGAGTTGGGAGGTGAGGGTGAAGAAAGCTGCTGGCTTCCTTGTATCCATCTTTCCTTTTAGCCACACCAATATTGTTTAAAAATAAAAGAGCAATTTGCACATTATCCTCAAGACAACTGAACAGCTCTCAATTCATCACCGTGTTCAATTTGCACGACTGGTTTGAGCCAAGTGGAGACGCCTCTCGACAGCCCGGTCCTCTGGGCGGAGCTGAGGCAGCATGGTCCGAGTCTCCTGCATGTGTGATGCTCGCACGCCTGCGAGGGAACGGATGAGGAACACAAACAAGACGAGCTTTAATGTGCTCATCCATAACGTGCTGGGCAAATATCCCATAATTACTGCACAGACCGGGGTCCAGTCATACATTAGCATTGATCATTACAGCATGAAGCTACCTGGTTGAAGCAGCTGATGATACCAATCACAGCCTTAATGAATCCCACTTAGCACCAGTGGATGGTTGTCCCACAGTGATTGCTCTCCCAGTAAATTAGAGGCTCACATCTGTCACATTCCTGCAGATCAGCCACCAGGAGCTGTCACGGTCGGATGAGAGGCACCGTGTGTTTCACACGTTTTCCTTCACTTGGTTAAAACTGAAAGGAAACAAACTGTTTGTCTTTTGTTTTTTTTCTAAATGACTTTGGTCAGTTAGCGGAGCGATGAGCCATTCCAAGCAGCCCTAATGACCGTCCTCCTCCGGCTATTAGCAGAACAATACAGTGGATTTAGAGCTCGTGGTGGGCGAGCATCAGATGTGGAATACACTTTCAGGTGTTATTGTTATTATTGTTATTATATGTTCGTTACAACCTGTGCTTTTGGCTCCAATGGAGAATCAATTCCCCAAGAGTCCGGTGTTTAGAGGCTGCTACAACGAGCACTATGGCTCATTTACCGCTTCATGATAACTGCATAGAACAGAATTTGTTTTTATCCATTCACGTTGAATGGCACGTGTGTGCTAACACAGCTGCTAACTGTTTGCTAGGCTTCACCTCTGTGCTGTTGTTGCCTTTTATTACAATTATTATTTTAAAAAATGGTGACAGCTAAAGTACTAAAATCAAGGCTTCAAATCAAACAGGATTTCACCAATTATTTTTTTTTTATACAGTCTGTGGTTCCTCTGTTACTTCACCTGCACTGTGTGGATTTTTTTTAAAAGTGTAGACTTTAAAAGGCCACTGCCCCCTAGTGTCTAAATGTGCATTACAACAAAGAAAAAAGGGAGTAAATGGCTGTGACAGAGACATCGGTGATTCACGGTAACACTTTGAGTCATTCATAGTATTTAGTAGCTTTACTAAAAACAACAACATTTCTCCGTGTGGAGCAAAATTTTAATATCACGTGATCAGTTATTGTCTTCACTCGAGTCGAAAAAAGTTAGCATTCATCCTCCAGCTTCACTGTTTATATTATGCTAACCATAGCAGAGTAGCTAGCCACCACATAGCACATCATTATATACCAGCTAGCCCAACGTCAGTAACTCTACAAACGTCACTGCTGTTTAGTTTTCTGTCCTCATTTATGTTGGAAGTGATAGCAGAGCTGTACGTTTTAATTTTTCAGAAATCTCTCAGTCAGAACATGCTATATCATGTTTAGGTGGAAGCTAGCAAGCTAACTTCCTGCTAACTTCTAACTCTGTTAAATATAATAAATCCTGTTTTCATGGATGCCTGGATGTTAAACTTAATTGTTACACCTGGTAAAGCAGCAACGCTGATCATTTTATTAAAGATGAAAGAATTTAGACAGTTTGTAACTCTCAGTGATGCCGCAGTGTTCGTTTGACTTTGGGACCTGAAGCAGAGTTTGGACCCAGAAACAGCTAATGACGTCAGACTTAAAGACCGGATAAGGGAATTCTATTCTATTTAAGATTTCACATTTGGGATTTTTGTTTTTATGCTCTGCACTCATCCAGCCGGCCACAGAAGATGCAGATAATGATCTGCTGGGAAAATATTCTCACACTTCCCCGCTAATCTGCCCACCTTCTGGTGCTACTCTCGCCCTTTTTAATTGGTGAGCAAAGACAGCGTCCAACACCAATTAGGAGTCAGTATGAACTGGGGGAGTTAAAAAAGCTCAGGTTGAATCCAGAAGTCGTCCAACCTGCAGCAGAGCTCCAACGTTCTCACGGCCATGAAAGGAAAAAGAGTCTCATACATGTCAAGACGCATTAACGGAGATTTAACCACGCTGTTCCCTGCGTCCCTCAGAGGGGGGAGACGGGTCGCCCGTGAGAGAAACAAGGTAGCCAGAGGAGAAGGACGAGTGTAAATCTCAGGACACTTTCAGAGGCAGGAGACAGGGGGACAAATATTGTGTCATGTGTCCGTAAATACCAGCAATAAAACCAGACAAATCCTTTGGACCTTGGAGAGCTTTCATGCAAACAGGCTCCGGCTCCTCAGACAGCAAGGGTAGCGCTGTTTATCATGAACTTGTGGATCGTTGCAGTGTGGCAAACTGTTTGGATGGGATATTAAAAGCCATATTTCACTTTCTTCCCCTGGTTTTAGCGCACTATCCAGCAGGTGAGGGAGTTCAAGCCTCCCGGTTCACTCATTGATCAACACAAATAAGGCAACGACGCTGTTTTTTAAACCCTCTGATACAGGAAACAAAATTCTTTTCCTGAAATGAGAGTTAATACCTCACATTTCATCATCGTACTTCAAGTTTGCAAGCTGTCAGTTTGATTGTGATTTCAGAGGTGGGCGATGCAGTGGCATAAAGCTACGATTCAGCCTGTAAATGCGATTTATGGTCCAGCGTACTCTTTCATTTGGAGCTGGGGAGCGTCTGATGTGGAAAGCTGAGTCACTGCATCGATAACTGATAACTGAGAGCTTTAGATTTCTCCACATGGTAAAGTTCATCGGATCAGCGGGACGTTGGCTGAGGAAGCAGAGCAGGTCGTTTACTAATTGGAAGGTTGGTGTTTCGATCCCTGTGTCAAAGTATCATCGGACATAATAACGAACCCTGAGTTACTCCTGATATGTTCATTGTAGTGTGAATGGGTCTCAAGCAGTCTCACAGAGGACGAGACGAGGGAAGTAAAACTATAGCACAGGAAACAAGAAACTATCAAAATAAAAGTGGAACTAACTCAGAGATACAGACTAAGACAAAAACGACACAAACACAGAGAAACAACGAAGAGAACTAATGAACCGAAAGTCATCAATAACTAAACTAGAAACAAAAATAATACAACTAGACTAATACTCACTTTTAATTAATTACATAAACTTAGGGTAAAAAACTAGGTTTACAAGAAATCATCACAGTTTTATTAAAAGTGGCCAAAGATGGAAAGTTGTCATCAGAGTGGGCGGAGCAATCCAAATATTGGTACTATTGTTTCCAATGCTGACACTTGCCTCAGCTGCTTTGTGTTAGCTGTCAGGTCTCTTTAATTTACAGCCTACAGCACATTTAAACAGCAGACAGATGCATTTACAGTCCAGGTCTCCAGAAATAAACTATTTCAAAAGACATGAAAATCTGAAAGGTGTGTTCTGTTGTGTTAACTAATTATTGTGGAAAGTAGAAATCACAGTGGTGGTGATGATGATGATTGATCGGTACTGGTATCAGCAGTAATGGCGCTGTGCGCACTTGGTATCAGATCGATAACTACAGGCCGGGTCGCCTCCACAGGGGTGTGTCTCTGCCGAGCAGGGGGTCAGAAACTATCCAACTGACTAGTTTTTTACAGCTTTGAGAGATTTTTGCAGACAGTGAAGTTAACGTAAGAAATATTTTAAGGCCTGGATCTTCTTGTTTGCGTCATCAGTTAGCAGCCAAAACTCTCGGTCGGCATCTTTGGCTGACTTTACCTCATTTGTTCAATAGACCAGCAAAATATAAAAATGGTGTAAATGGGCGTGACCTTTACCCTTTCTTCTTCTTTTTAAAATTTTTTTTATTCTATGCCTCTCTGTTATCTAAATATCATAATCACAGAGGTGACTGTTGGGTTAATTCTCACACTCGTCGGCGTATGCGGGGCATGATTAAACATCCTCGCCGACAAGTCATTTGGGTGAGAACAAAATTGGAGGCTGAGGCTGGCATTAGCGGACCGAAGTCTTAGAGAGATGATGGCGGGGCGGGATGGGTGAGATGAGAAACACAGCACCTGGAGACTAATTAGATATGACATCCAAAGCCTGCTATCAATTTGTACCCTGCGCACACGAGCCCGGCCAGGACCGACCTCGACCAAGGGCGAGGCGGCGAGGTGAGAAAAGGAGAAGGAAGAAAAGCTCATTGAAGTGTAGAAGAGGAGGGAAATTAATTACAGAGCAGCTCTACTTGGCTTTTTATGGGAAGTTAACTCTCCAAACTGAGGCAAAGCATGTTCAACATGGACTTTGAAAATAAAAAAAGACGTGCTGACATGATTAACTGATTAATCAGCAAGTCTGAGAGCTGATACACTGATCGATCATCTTTTCAAACACTGTCTGATCTGGATCTTTTGTGTAGACATTTAGATTATCAAAAAAATGTATATTCTTTTGTTTTGCACTTTAATCGTGTCATTAATCAGTCGTTTTTCAGCAGATCATTAACATTTTGCCTCCTTCTTCTTCTGTGGTGTCTGATACCCACAGGGGGGCAAATTAAAGGCCTGAGGTCGTACGCTGTGACGAGCTGCTGCCTGTTGTCCTCGCGTGCTCTGTCTTTGTCTTCAGGAGGAAGTGTGTGCTTTGCAGCCCAGTTCAAATGTAAAGGGACTACCTTTTTCTAGCCTTCTTTTCACTTTTTACCCAAATCTCAGCGTTGTTCGGACGTGAAGCGAAGTCATCTCTAAGTTTCTGTCTCAACTTTTATCTGAAAACTTTAAATGCGTTTAAATCGAGAATAAAAAGTAGACCAACGATTTACAGCACGTGTCACACCCGCACCACTCCTCTGAATTCCTCCGTTCACATTAATAAAATTGTGCAATCGGCTGAAAATGAGGCATATTATATATTTCCAAAGTGCTGACAATTTCATCCACACTTTTGTGACCTCAGGACTAGAAGATTGTAACTCATCCCTGAACATCGGCCAGAGCCAGAAAGCTGCAGCTCACCTGCAGATGCTTCAAATCGCTGCAGACTTTCTAACAAGGACAAAGTGCAGGTAGCACTTTACTCCAGTGCTGAGCCTCTCTCCGCTGGCAGCGAGTACGATCCAGAATTCAGTATCAAATTTTGCTTTTTACCTATCAGTTTCTAAACTGTGGAGCTCCCATCTGTATTTCACATTTATGTCTGTATATTATAATCTAAAATCTCTTATTCTGGCTAACCACCACCTACTGATGTGCCTGGAGCTGCGCTGAAGAAGAAACTTTCCCAAGACACCAATTTTATCTTCACCCATGAGCTGGCGCTTGCCTTCATTTCATTACCAAGGGATCGGTGTTGGCTTAATAACATCAGGCCTGAAATGTGCCCCTTTAACCCAAATCAAGGCAGCGCTGGAGCACGATACAGTCCATCTACTTTCATAACAACATTTGGGATGGCATTCTCAGGAGGCTCCACTTATCTTCTGCGTGTGCATATCAGTCATTAGTTCAGCCTAAAATAGTCTGCAGGGGCCACATTAAAGAGAAATCGTTGGAAATGTAGCCTGAAGTTAACCTCGGGGAGTAAGAAGTCTCTGCAGAATCAGAGCGGCTCTTCTTCAACTGTTAGAGGTAGCTGGAGTCACGTTACCCGTAACGCACCACATCTCATGGTTGAATAATGTTTGTACACACAGTGAAGTGCATTCTTTCTAACAGCCAGCAGGGGGCGAATCCCCTGACAGGTAAAAGAATTCCTAATTGTTGGCACGAAGATCAGAAAAAGACTCTACTTCTCATTTAGTTAAAGACGTGATTAAACACACACGTCTTGAAATGTTAAATTATGGTCTCATGAAGAGCAAAGTAAGAGTCAGATTCAGTTTACTGTCATTGCAATGAAGGCAGCAAAACAACAGAATCACTCTGGGACCCACTGACGTGCAAAATTTAAAAATTTGTGCAAAATGCAAATCATTTGAGTATGCACATAAAAATAAATAAGTGCAAAGATAAGAAAATTATAAAACACAGTTTAGAAGTGCAGTTCACGATCGTATGTGCAGTTTAACGATGTGACATTATCACACATCAGTTGTGTGTAGCAGCAGCATTTATTGAGTGTAATGAGCCGTGATGCTGTGTGCAGGTTGCGATGTTTCCTGGATGATCATGGAGGCCCCGCTATAGTAGCGTGCCTCATATTTATCCTCGCCTGATGGCAGTTTGGTCCTGATGACTTTTTGTGCCACCTTGATGACCCTCTGCAGCGCGTTCTGGTCCTTCCTGTTGCTGCTCCCATACTGGGACAGTTTTCCAGCAGCCGCTGGTTTGCCGTCCTGCCTCTTCATTGACGTACAGAGGACCTCGTCTGTTCTCTTGGACCATCTGAAGTCTAACACAATCTCCTTGGGTTTCATCATTAAGCGCACTTCACGATATCATCACTATGTGATTGACGGGTTGCTTTTGTATGTGCATGTATGTTCACGCATTACAAGTGGAATAAAAAACCCTCAAAATGATCTCAATACAGAAATCAAGGCTTTAAAAGATCAGTGCTCTTTGCTCCAGTTGCTTTGCATGAACACCGGTCACAGAGGGGTCGGTGTGAGCGCAAGTTTAAGGTTCCTGCTTCTGTGACATCATCCACACTCTGGGTTGGAAGTTAATAAAAAAATGAAGTGAATGCGTCAGGGTCCTTATTGCTTTTGGTGCATTTTATATGTGCATTTTTCTGGGAATAATCGAGCTGGGCGATGGAAGCCTTTTTTCTCATATTCAGGGTGACAAATACCAGAGATTTTTAAAGCTTCTGGCATCCTTTGACGCTGCTGCATTGACACATCGAATCATGATTGTGGTAAGACTTGTTTCACTCATATCTTCACATATGAATGCTCCATCTCTCACTAAACCACTGGGTACATTTAAGCATTTTTTTTTTTACAGTATGCAGGGTTAGTGGTGTTGGCGCATATTTGAACCCAAACCATGACCTTCTGTTGCACAAATCCAAGTCTTACAAACCATCGAGTAAAAGTGACAATGAGAAAATACAAAAAAAAAAAAAAAATCATAAAAATCATAAAGATGTGACACAAACTCCTGACTCACAGTTGTGTGTCCTTTCAGTGCCACCCTGTCTCTCTTGAAGACAGTGCTTGGATTGATTGGCATGAACAAAATTATTGTCACCATGTGCAACAAACTCACAACCTCCCTTTGAAAGGGTTGGTTTGATGAGCAGATCTGCAACTCACAGTTAGTTTCCATCTTCAAAGCAACTCTGGTGCATCAATATGGCGATAAAGAGACAATAGGATGGAGGCAGTCTGCCATCAATATGAGACTGATTGGGATGGAGATTGAACCCAAAGTAAAAAAAATTATACTGAAAATAAATACTTTTCTATAGTGTAATTTTATTGTTTGTCTGTTACTTTTTTACTCTAGTGTAGTGTGGTTGACTGTGGGGGAAGTCTTTATCAGTAGCCAAAGCTCTAAAATGTTAAAAGTCCAAAATCTATGCCCTCCTGCACGTTTTCAAAAATCCAGCTTTCCAGGTTGGAGTCTTTGCTGGGCCAGTTCTGCCCCCCGGGCCTTATGTTTGACACCCCTGACGTGGAGGTTGAGTGTCTTGCACAGTCAAACTCTAATTACTGCACCGGGTCACCAAATGCTAAAAAATTCAATGCATCCACCTGTTTATACTCTAGTGACTCTCAGCATCAGGTGTTTCCATAGACAGTGAGTCAAAGTCCAGACACCTCTGTGTGATTCCTGTGATGCCTCTGGGATGAGATCATGTCATAAAGCATGCACACTGGACACAGCAGATATCAGAGGTTTGCATTAATAAATATTCAAAAGTAAAACAGAGCAGCAGAGAGGCACACTGACATGAGTCCCTGCTCCTCCAGTGTTTCCTGTCTCATGCTCTCACATCACGGAGTGTGATGGAGCTAAACAGCAGAATTTCTCTAGTGACTGCGGAGCTAACCCTCAGAGAAACACGCTCATTCCCAACAAACCCAACTCAGAATGTGCGCACACGTGCACTTCTGGCCACAATTCAGGATGCAGCGGCGACAGATGGCTCCATGAAGGCGGCTGGGCAGGGTACAGTATGTCATCAATTCATTTGGACTGTGTCCTGAATCCCAAATGATGCTCCTGTACAATTTCAAAGACGCAGCAACAGATTGGAGCTGTGAGGGAGGAAAAAAAGAGTTTAATTGGGAGCGCTAACATGCAAATTCCTTGTAGCATCAAAGGCAGCTGCAGTTATTACAAACCTGTCTTTTCAGAGTATCTGTCAGGCATTACTGAGCGAATCAATCCAGACTTTGAGGAAGAAGTTCAATCTGACCCTGCAGCCACAGGCGCAGCGATGATCTGTGAATAAGACACATTTAACCAAACTGAACTTCATGACCACCAAATGAAAAGGTAATCAGCAGACACACAGAGTGTCTCCACTACACTCTGCTGTCCTTGTGAGTTTTGTGATTAAGATTGCGAATCAGTCCATGCCCTGTCAGCCAAGGCAGACGCGACCCGAGGCCATGGATTTGCAGCGTGGAGCAGATCGGTCACCGGGGGACTGCTGGAAAGTCTAAACTTGTACAACCGATACGCCGCAGAACATCTTAATCTTCCCTGAGAGCGGCGAGACGCCGGGATAAGCTGCATGATCTCAGGAATCTTCTCGGCTCAGTCGAGCATGTGGGCACACTCATGCATAAATCCACGTCTTAATACACAAACAAACTGTCTGAGGGAGGATGATGCTGCTGGGTAAACTGGGTCACTGCATCAGTGGAACTACGACAACATGAAGTGAAGAACAGCAGAACATGAATGGATGGAAGCATGAATGAAGATTTGCTACGGCTCAGTCCTGGAAAGCATTTCGGGAAAATGAATCAGGGTGTGTTTATGAAAAAGCAGAGCGGTCAAATGTGATCACAGAGAAGGCGTGGCGAAGAACACGCCACAGTTCAGATCGTTTCTGCTAAAAACTGCTCAGCTGTGGCTGCAACATCCTCTCTCACCACCACATGATCCTCCTCGCAAAAGAACTTTCATGTTTACGGTTCATGACTGACAGGCAGAGAGATCAACAGCAGCCATGCTGCCTGGAAAAGCCCGAGAAGATAAAACTCTGATATCAGAGAATATCAGACGACCTCTCTTTGAGCAAACACTTGGTGACAGTGGGAAGGAAAAACTGCCTTTTAACAGGAAGAAACGTTTGGTAGAAGCAGGGTCTGGGAGGGGCGGGGCCATCTGCTGTGACCAGTGGGGGTTTCTATTCCAAGGACAGAAACCCAAACTGGAGTCTTATTTATTTATTTATTTAAGTATATTCTCCGTGTCACATGGAGACTAGCACCAGAGTTAGCTTCCACCCAGCTTTAGTCTGTTTCTGTCACTTTTTAGTTTTATTTATTGTCTATTTTATTTCTCTGTTTCATATTTTACAGTTATTTGTTTTGTTTAAAGTGTTTTGTATGTTATTAATCTCTCTTTACTAGAATGGACTATGCTTCTCTGTTTTTTAAAGTGCTCTATAAATGGAGTTGGATTGGAACGTGGCCCACTTGTGTTAGAAGAAGAAGCAGTGAAAGGTATGAGAGGGCATACACAGACTGTCATAAATCCAGGTGTTATGTAATGTGACACAAGCAGCCGTGTAAATGACTGTGTGTTCGACGTCAGTGTGAAACTCCGAGGGTTTTTTCCATCACCGCCGTGGCCTCGTGTCAAACCCGCCCGCTGTCCCACTGCGGCTGTTTCAGCATCATTGCTCTGCAGGGTTTAAGCTCCTGTCACTTTCACCATTTTGTATTCTGATGGCGAGTCCTAATGAGGATTATGGAGGTGACTCCGTGACCCCTCCCCAGCCCCGCTGTCCACCCACATCAATCCTAACTTTGTCAATTAATCCTCGGCGGGCCGGCCCCTCCTGGAAAGAAGGGCAGTCACTCACAATGCAGAAGTATCTCTGACCTTAGATTTACAGCGGAAACTGCCAGAAACAGCTGCTCAGGCAGGAACATTATACGCTTACATGATTCTGATTTTTTTTAAAGACCTTATATGAGGTAAATTTATTTAAAAATACATCTATACGGGAACATTAAGTAGGATTTGGCAATGAGTCTTCACACTGAAAGGATCGGAAGAGGCTCACCAATCATTCTCACTGCAGGTTAGGTTTGAACAGATTTATCGTTACATTTCTGCTGAAGCGAATGATCCATAAGGATGTATCGTTGTTTGATCCTCACAGAAACATATTTATTCATCCATCTGTACCACTGTTCACAGCCCAGGTCACAAACCAAACAAAGATCCCCTCCAGCTTTTCCAGGAAGGTACCGATTTATCCCCAAACCAGGCGAGAGACACGATCCCTCGGGTGTGTCCTGGGGTCTGATCCCAGTGAGACATGACCAAAAGACATCACTTAAAAGACGTTCTGTCTGAACCACCTATACACTGTATATTAAAGATGGACATGGCTTCTGGGTCTCAAAGGTGAAACTAATGAGGAAGCACGTTAGCAGGAGGTGACTCCCAGTGGGTGATCCTGTCGGAAAATGACCCTCTCATGCTGTGAGGTGTGACTTCAGCAAACACTCTCCTGATGAGTTTATCGTCAAACTTTTATTGTCTTAAATCCTATTTGTTTATTTGAAATACTGTGTGCTCCTCCATGACTAAGCCTCACTCTGAGGGTGAAAGCAGAGCTGCTTTCATTTAACTGACCGAGTGACCCTTTGGAAAAATCAGGTGAGTCATGAATCAGGCAGCAGTCAAGAGCGAGCCTTGGTGGTCCAATCACTAGCTGCCAAAAAGACTCAGACTCAGCCGCTGTGCCGGTAAAGCCTGTCAGTCCACATCAGCTGATGGATC
This sequence comes from Oreochromis aureus, assembly GCF_013358895.1. NCBI lineage: Eukaryota > Metazoa > Chordata > Actinopteri > Cichliformes > Cichlidae > Oreochromis > Oreochromis aureus. The sequence goes on along the minus strand of NC_052945.1, from coordinate 3,478,375 downwards.
AGCTGATACCCTGCTACCCATCCTCATTTATTCTCATATAGTGTGTACAATGTATTTTACCAATATCATTTAAACTAGGGGAACAAAACAAGGGGAAAAATCAGCGATCACACTGGACTAGTTTTTAAACTTTGGCAACAGATTGTTTCAGCAACCGAGCTGAGTATGCAACACCATCAATATCTGGGCGACCACTTTCAATCGCCTGGTGGGAAGCGACCCGTCTCCAACCTCAGACCGACTGGCTGGTGTGGAAGTGACTGACTGTGGTTCTGAGCACGGGTTTTAAACAATGCAGTGTTAGGAAAACAAGAATTTTACAGTAAACCACATGAACTGTTGAAAGATTTGTCCACTTTACATAATAATAGTACCATTATGTCATCTAACGTGGACACAGCAGCTGGAAAATGACCTCTCTGTGAGTCCAGAGAAAGTATAATGACAATAATGGATTAATGAGACTTCATAAAGAGGCATTTGAATAAAAAGCTGAAAGTAAAGTAGGAAACTGTCACGGGTTGCTTAGAGGATCCACTCGCAGGACTCCTGGGTAGCGTTCACACAGAGATAGTTTATTACAAATCTTCACCGAGTGTATGTATAGACAGTGCGGGGTTAGTGCTATATACAAGACGTGAGGGGCAGGGGTCCAGGGCTCCAGGGAAAACGGGGAAACCACACTCGCGCTCCAAACAGCCTCTCTCCTCTCCACTAGCGACCTGTCACTCCTTCCACACACCACACGGGGAAACACGGGAACGGGTCCGGGGAATCTAGGAACAAAGGAACACGTTAAGTCTCAGAGACAGAGGCACGGGAAACTTGAGCTGGGTGTGTACTGACAGAAGCCTTCACAACAATCCAGCGCTGAACAGCTGATCTCCTCCTTCTGATATACCAGCTGGTCTGATGAGGCCCAGGTGTGCACAATCCGAGAAGGCGTGGACCAAGGGCGTGAACCTGCCATGAGTTCCGCCCCGGCAAAACAGGGGAGAGAGGGGGAGAGAGAGGAAAAAGAGGAGAGAAGGGGGGCTAGGAGTGGAGTGATGCTGTTCAGCGCCTTGCCGATCCCGCAGGCCGTGACAGAAACAGAGGTTGGTAAAATACCCCAAAATTTAAATTTCTGGCAGTATTGTTTTGTTTCCTCAATCCAATTATCTGAAAGCTCCTTTCACATTTATATTAAAGACACAATCCTCCCCACAGCTTTATGCTCCTAATAGCTGATTTTTGTGGTTCAACACACAATTTCGAGGAAAACACTGTGAATGATGATTAGCAGTCACCTCTGCTGCCCCCAGGAGGGCAGCTAAATATTTAATAATTAACTCTGTTAACCTTCCCGTGGGTTTTCCACAGGTGTGGCGCCGATTTCACCCCCATGAACGCGCCGAGACGTGGATGAGAATTTTAACGAGCTGATTCATGACAGAAACAAACCTGGACTCGGGGATATGCAGAACTTCCTGTGTACGCAGCGGCAGCTTTGATGGAGTGATTTTATGGGTGATTAACAGAAATTACATCCCTCCTGTTAACAGTAATAACAACTCTGCATCTTTGCCCCGATTAATTCGAGATTTATAAGCATACAGGGGCCAAATGTTTTTCTTGGCCACTTTTAAGTGTCGCCATAAATTGTTGATCCATGCAGGGATGCACATAAAGTGTTTCCAAGACAAGCGAAGAGAAGCGGCTTCTGTTTTCTTATTTTAATTTTTTATGAAAAAGGAAAAGAACAACACTGCTGCACACACTAATTATGAGCCCCCACCACCGCCGCCACTATTAAGGGCTTCACTTTGGTACAGTGGGAGGATGCGGTGAAGTGTCATCCATCTTTATATACAGACTTTGATTAGCAGACAGGCGCCTAGAATAACTAGGCTGTCCTCCCTCAGACGAGCAGATTATTATGGCCTACACTTGCCTTTTCAAAGTTAAGCAATCATTAGCGGCGTGCATGGAAAGTATCTGCTGCTGTCCTCTGCTTCAGAGGAAGCCTGGAAAACTGACTGTTTCACATGCATGTGTTTAAACCCAAAATCAAACAGTTTACAACTCGACTGATACGCAGCAGGATTTTTAAACGTCTGATATTCTAATATGAGCAATAAGTTTTTTCTCTTTCAGACACAGGAAACATAAACATAAATATGTATTAAATGCAGTTACTTATTTACTCATTTGCGCTCAAGACTGCTCAAAGTAGCAGGGTGCCCTCTGGTGGACAACCTATGCCACGCCAACACACATAAGCCTGAAGGGTGTTTCTTCAGGACTGGTAGATTTGGTGCCCAAACTAAACCAAATGAGTGAATGTAAAACTTACAGGGAATACATGTTCCAGTGCTGGATGCTCACATTAAACATGGCCAGAGCTTCGAGTAATGAGGTCGGTGCATGTAGACGTAATCCCTGCGAGCCAGTGGTCAGCATTCAGACTGCTCTAAATGCTCAGAGAGGTGTTTATACTGTTTGAATGTGTATGTCATTGTGAGTGGATATCCCTAATATGGACATTAAGCCCCACCCCCTTGCTCTTTAAACCTCCAGTTTATGAGAGACAGCCAGTCAGGAGAAAGATGGTTTAAAAGAGGAGCGCTAAAAACAAGAGCACCAGTGACATGTATGTAAAACATGTAGTAGTTGCCATGTCTGGCTTCACAGAGTTAAAACTATGATTTTTAAGTCAGAAAACACAATTCAGCTGAGTTAAAACCTCAACATTTGTTTTTGAGATGTTTCATAGATAGCAGAAGCAGCAGTTTGCAGGTACATATGTATGTGACATATGCAGGGATGTAATTCAGTGAGTCTGGCATGTAGCGCACATCGCAGCATCGCCCGGTGATGGATGACGAGGCTGCAGACAGCTTGGAGGGATGAAGCAGAGTCTTATCTCTCACATCAGACTCACAGCTTGCCTGGAAAACACACCATCTCTGTGTCATCCCAATGACAGAGTCTAATGCTGCTCTTTTTTCTCATGCAAATTCACAAAATGTGCAAAGAGAGAAGACACAAACTGCGGCCTCTGCAGGGGTTAAGGGATGTTTGATTGCAACATGATTGCCTTCAAGTCTTCATGAGCCAGTTATGTAAAATAAAACCTACTGTACAACAATCCCTCCCAGTCTATCACAGGTCTCGAGAAGTTAGAGTTGAGTTTGAACTATATGAATAGTTTAGTGAGTGTTATGCCATGAAGCCATGAAGAAACTAAAATGTTGCGCCTCTTAATCAAACCTTTTTGAGGCCAAAGATTTCCATAAAATTACTGCTGTTTGCTGCCAGCTTGGTTTTTCTGTCACAGTGGGAGGAAAATGCCTCAGACAGTATTTAATCCAAGCTCCACTTAAACTCTACAATGGCATAAAAAACTGTCCAGTTTATCTTTTTGGAAAAGTTGCAAAGAATTTAATATGTAAGCTCGACTGTCTGTTTGCATATCTGCAACATTTTAGAGGCAATTTCCCACAGATGGGATATTCAGTGTCAGCCAAGACTGGATGAAGCCAGGCAGCACCTTATCCGCCATGATGGTAGTTTTATGCTTTATTTTACGACTCAGCAAATCTGATAAAAGACCCTGAACACAGCCTCAAGCCAGCTGCTTTATTTGGAAGACGAGAAGGAAGAGTTGGATGTCCTTTTCTGGACTGAGGTGTTTAGACTGAGTAACCTGCAGTGTGTGCTGATTAAATAAATGAAGAGGAGGTCTATGTGTGCTTTTAAAACCTTTTGAATAGCAGAGTAGCTCTGTGGCACCAAAACATAACACATCTAACCTCAGAGTTCTTAAAATAATCAGTTAATTTTACATTTTTAGGGATTTTTTATGTGTATATAAATCATCATCAGACATCTTTACTTACTTCACATGCACAGACTGTATATAAGACATGGATGTAGCCACTGTGACATCACCCACTGGTTTGCTCACACTTCGGTTCTGAAGCTTCAGCATGCTGAACAAGTGCAGTGCATACACCGATACCTGCTCAGTAACATCCAAACTTCTTGGATGGGACTTTAGCCCAACTAACCTCACAGAAACCAGATTATTTGTCAGACGTCATTTAAAAGTGCTTGAAAACCAACAGCACCAACACGGTCCAGAGTTCCAGTTCAGGGACTCTAATTTGCTGAGGTGAAGCGTAGCAGACAGTAATGGCCATGTTGGAATTCAAACAGGCCACACCCCCAATAATGCAAATAATTGTCCTTTAATCAAATTCAAACAGGAGAATTATTCAGAGGAACGTATAAACGTGCTGATTTCTACTGTAGAGTTTGACATTTAAACATGGGAGTCTATGGCGGCTGCACATACACAGTGGCTTCATCACTGATCTGGAGAGCATGCTGCTTGGGGACAAAGCATCCTGACCTCTCAGGTTACCTGTGCTAAGCTTCCTTAGTGTTCCCAGCATTACAACCAAGCACGTTGAAGCAGTTTTAACTTTACCCTAAATTCCTAAAACCCTCAGCTCAACAACTTTAATTGAAAGATGCAGAAAACAATAAATTTACTGCCATGCTTTTATGAAGCACCTTGAATTGCCAAGTGTCTGAGTGGTGCATCACTCATGTCACATCACTCGAACTTGAGCCTATAGCGATCAGCGTGCAGCGGAAGTGGAGCGAGAGGGGCTTGTGTATTAGCATGTGTCAAATACTCTGCGTACATATGTGGAGAACTGGAGTATATCTGCCTTATGTGACGGTCGAGTGTGAAACATACAGCCCAAAGTGCTTCAGGAAAAGCAGTAACAGAAAGAGCATGGAGCTGTATTTTGATAGCTAATGTTCAAACACATCACAGTAAGTTCTGGGCTTCCAAATAACTGGCAGGAACCCTTCAAATAAAGTGACAAAGCTCACAAAGAAGGAGGCTGCAGAATGCTTTTCCAGGTTAAACTTTAGAAGAAAATACCCTAAAATTCCTAAGGAAACTGAATTCCTGCAAAAACACGGGCCACTGGCTTTTGTTCCCCAGACGGTGGGACAGTGAAAGAGTCTATCAGCAGCAGGTCCAAACATGGCAGCTCTGTCTCAGCGCCCTTTAACCGCTGAGGCTGGGTATACACATGCCGGCAGCGCTGCCATCAGCGTCTGCAAAGAGGCAGGAAGTGAAAGACGCTGGGAACATGAAGAGAAACACCTCGATCATCCCCTTCAAGCTGAAATATCTCACATCTTTGAAGCCACGGTCGCTTTCTTGAAATGATGTTGTAATGTAAGAAAAACAGACTGTATTTAAAGATGGACGTAGACACCATGGCATCACTCATTGGTTTACAGCTCCTCATTTCTCAGCATTAGCATTTCAGCTGATGTCGTGTTTAGCTAGCTTGGTTAGCAGGCTGTACCCATTGACAATCACATAGACAGAGGCAGCTGCAGAGTATGAGTGCAGGATAGAAACCAGAGACTATAGAAGGTGACTGACCTTTCACGACTTCAAGCAACTACGGGCAAAATAGGTGCTGGTGATGAGAAGTGGGTGGGGCCAGAGACAAACATTTGTAACCCTCCAGGCGTTATTAAAACACCGACCAATAAGAGTGAAGAATACCCATGACTGATATATTACCTGGTAGTAAATTAACAAGTCGACCAGAGCCTGGATAGTGACCGCCAGCAGCTTCAAAGTGACTAAATCATGTCTGGTGTGTACGCAGCTTTAGAGATAGGATAAGGAGCTCAGTTATTTGGAAAGTTATTCCTCCACATCGAAAGGAGTCAGCCGAGCCAGTTCAGTATCTGACTAGGATGCTTCCTGGACACCTCCTTAGTGAGGTGTTTGGGGCAAGATCCAGGACACGCTGGGAAGCTTATATCTTTCAATTGGTTTGGGAATACCTCTGTGTCCCCCTGGAACAGTTTAGAAAAGCAGCAATGGATGGATGGACTTATTAAGGTGTATCTTTTTAAAGGTGTAATGTCGATGATTGATAGTGTCTGGTCTATGATCCTGCAGCTGTCTAATACAAGATGATTTCCTCCTGTGGGACGGAAGTTACAAAAACCCATATTTCTGGACAGATTCTCCAAAAAGCTCCAAGAATTCCAGGTCACTCAGATTAGAGGACGTGACACCAAACAGTCAGTGGCTCTGACTGTAACCACCAGTGTTACGGTAACACAAACATATCTTTGAAGGTTAACATCAGCTGCAGAGACTGAATCTGTTCTCACTATCGGACCGTAAACATTTTTATTTCTGCTGTAAAGTTCTCCAGAAGTGAGTCAATCCTGACTCACTTCTGAGTCTGCTTGTTTTTGTTTTACGTTACAGCCGGCAACTAAAACATTCTGCAGTTAATATTCAAGAATTTAAATAATATGCACTCAAACCATATTTATCCAATCAAGCTAAACCAGCTGTTTCTCCACAGTTCCAAGACTCCATGTACTCCCCCATGCACACTAAACTTCAAAGTGTCCATAATAAAATATACAAACTTTAAAGAGTTCCGTTAATGTGCTTGTGGTTGAACTGCGAAACCTGCCCAGATTAAATATGTAGTATGTAGCAGGAGCTATGATGTATCACTGCTGCCATCTGGTTACACTATAAATCTGCAGGCAGGAGATCACCTGGAAGGCTACAGTACAGGATGGAGTCGCGTGTGAGTGGTTGTAAATGACAGAGAGGCTTCGCTGGGCGCCGTGTCATGGACCGAGTCTGTTAAGCAGACAGGTGTCAGAGTATCCAGCTCCAGCAAAGAGCTTTTTCAGTGAAGCGGCGAGCTGACAGCAGAGAGCAGTGAGACGCTCGTTGACCCAACAGCTGCCTGAGACGCCATCCTGCAGACCTGTCGTCCTGCAGAGACTCACGGGATGACGAGCTCGTTTTACATTAAGGAGAAATTCTTATTCTCGGAAAAGGAAGAGATGTTAGCTGCACACATTTCTGCAAAGCTGTTGGAAGGTGTTTATTCATTTTTACCTCCTTCAGTTTTCTCATTTAGCACTGAATTCCTGGAGGTGCTGCGCTGTAACGCTCGGTGGATGAGGTTTAGACCAATGCGGGGCTGAAACTGAAACTAACACTAAAGTATTTACTCAACACACGCATCCACATCGAACTGCCAAAAATCCAAGGATGCAGGAAGTTGGGTTTCCCTGAGGGTAAAAAATAAAAGCATTCAGACCACAGTGGCAGGTTGTTTAAGGTGGACTGATGGGACCCTTAAAACAGAGCCACTGAATAAAATTGCAGCTGGATTTTGAATGGAAAAGTGAAAATCCGATGTAGGTCTAAGCTTGAACACAAAGCAGTGAATGCTCAGATGTGTGTGCCTGCTGAATGTAAAAATCATGTTAAAGTTCATCTGCACGCCGAGTGTGAGGATTATTAATCATGCACTGACACGCTGTCCAGACACGGCAGCGGCAGAATATTCAACTACAGCGCCGGCCTTTGTGGCATCGTGTGGCCACGCCCCCCCAAAAACAGTTTTTATAATACAAACCATTCAAGCTGTGCTGTTTGAGAATATAGTTAAACCAATAAAAACGGACTTTACTGTCCTTTCTACAGTTTAAAGAAGAGGAACACTAAATCCTCATTCACTGCTCTGCAGCCAGAACGCCTCTGAAATAAAGGCAATGATAAAAAAGCTTCACTGTTTTTGAGAATGACGCCTGAAAGTGTTGATCTAGTTTTTAGAAATGCTGAAAGATTTTATGATATTATCTCTATCTGACCTTTGACCTCCTCTCTGACCTCGTTGACCTTCCCAGTATAAGCTAATCAGTAATGCTGCAAAGAAAAATCAAGCAAATATTTTTCATTTTCTTTCACTGGAATTCTGCTTTCGGGCTCTGTACTCTGTATTAAATACATTTAACTGCTTCATGTCCCTAAAAGCTCATTTGCCCCGACAGAACCTCCTGCTGGTGAGCTACTCCTCCACATGGAATCACGCCTCCTGTGCACCTCCTACAGTAGGTGAAGTGTTTCGGGCATGTCCCACTGGAAGAGCTGAGGGAGGTGGGTGGGGAGAGGCTGGTATTAGTGCTGTTTTTCCCCCGTTACTTTATCATTATCGAGCCAAAGTCATCAACACTTGAATCTTTTTAGGAGATTTGATACCATTTAAATACTCGCCATGTCTGTGTCCCAGTGACCACTGAAATAAAGATCATTTAGATACAATTTTAAAATAAGTGCCCCAAAAACTGCCATTACCAAGATGGCTCTTGGTTTTCCACGTGGCTGTAGTTTAAGAGCTAAAGTAGCATGTTTACTGATGGGAAGGCTTAGGATTAGATAAAAGTACTGTATGACAAGCAGAAGAAGACTTGTAGTAAAAAGTGCTTTGACCCTTGACCCTGACACTTCTACCAGTTTATTCAATCATAAAAATAGTAAAAATATGGAGACAGAGTGGAGAGAAGAAGAATGAAAGACAGAAAACATGTGTGTGGATGAGAGGAAGACAGGTGGAGAAGTGAACATGTAAGGAGGAGGGACAGTGAAGGTGGATGAGTTTAAATATCTGTGGTCAGCCATCCATAGCAAGGACAGCGCACAAGGGAGGTGAAGAAGAGAGTGCGGGTGGGGTGGAGTGGGTGGAGATGAGTGTCAGGGGTGATTTGTGACAAAAGGAGAGCAGCAAGAGTGAAAGCGAAGGTTTATTAGATGGTAGTGAGACCTGTGATGATGTATGGTTGGGTCTGACATCAGGCAGGAGGAGGACTTGAAGATGTTCAGATGTTCAATGGGAGTGAGCAGCAATAAGTCAAAGTTAGAGAGGCTGAGATGGTGTGAGCTGAGGAGGGAGACTGGATATACTGGACAGAGGAGGATGAAGATGGAGCTGAGAGGCAGGACGATGCAGAGGGTTGGTGTGATGGAGGAGGATGCTGGGACAGGGTGAGATGGAGGCAGATGATCAGCTGTGGGGATTCCTAAAGAGAGCATTTGAAGGAGGAACAGCATTATAATTTTTAATATATTGACTGCTGTTGTAAAAGGATTTTCCAGATTTGGGATGAGCAAATATTTCATGTTAAAACTGAAGTGAGGTGAATCTCTGGACCATGAGGTCACTCGTGGCTGCAGAAACACTCCCTCCCTCCCTCCTGTCTGTCTGGACGCTCGGTTTGAGGACGCAGCTCCTCACACAGTTATGCAGATGTTGTTAAAGTTTAAAGAGCGCCTCCTGTCAGCGCAGACAGACAACCCGCTCTGTCCTGCATGACGAGCAGGCTGTCAGAGCAGCTCAGTCAGGGCTTGGCCAGCATCCCTAAAATGCTGTGACCCTAATCTCTCTCCAAGACTTCTGCTAAGCCCCGTTTGTGCTAATGAACCTCACAGCAGCGAGGCACGAGGGAGGGGAGCGAAAAAAGGCCATTTAAAAACGGGAAGCATCTGTCTGGAATTAAAAGAAAGCCATCTGTCATTGCAAGATGAGACTGCACCTGGCTGCGATTGAGCTCCAAATGGGCTAAAACCTCAGGCAGTTAAATTCAGACGTGAGCGAAGATGCAAGATAACAAAGAGAGTTTGTAGATGGGGCAGATTTCTACTTTTAATACCAACAGTCCAAAATCAAACCCCTGGCTCTGCTCTGGTGCGTTCATGTCTTACTTTGTGACGACTGTGTTTGCCGTTATCGTCTGAAATGACTTCTATTAGTGAGGCAAGGTGAACTAAAGCTTTCAGCCTTGGCTGTACCACACGGCTGCAGACAGAAGAAACATGTGACCTGTTAATGAGTGGCGAGTGGCCTGAAACGGCACGTGGCGACTGATTTCCCTCCGCAGCGGCCGCAGCGCCCTGCCCGCTGCTGCTGACACTTAATAAGAGCTGCTGATAGAGTCATAATCGCCTCCACCGCCGGGGCTCACCTGAGGGGCCAAGCAGGGCTCGCAGAGGCACCTGACCCAGCCTCAGTAAATAAATCTAGTAATAAAGCTGTAGGCCAGAATAGATGCGACTGCAGATGGCACTGTGTGTGTGTGTGTGTGTGTGTGTGTGTGTGTGTGTGTGTGTGTGTGTGTGTGTGTGTTATTGTCTCCTCACAAGGACAAATCTGGGAATAGATTTCCATGACTATCCAAAGAGCTCAGCAAAGACACAACAGAGAGAATTGAACTGCAGAGAAATAATATTTGACAGAGCAAGAAAGAAGAACTGGGTTTGATTTTGCAGAGAAGCGATGACGTAAACGTGCATGGAGGGAGTTGATCGGCCTGCTGTGTTAAGTCTTCTCCAGCATATCTGAAAGATTTCAAAGCTGAGGTGAATCTCTGGATTCATAATCTGAGCCTGCTGAATCCTGGAAATGTCCTCATGGAAAAATCCTCTGATAGAGAAACCTGGTAATTCAGTCTGTTCAGGTTGTCAGATTACCTCAACTTTGCTGAACCTGACAAAAAGAAGCGACCGCAGATCATAACGTGATGGTAGGAGCGATGCATGCTGGGTGCTGCAACTCACCTGCCCGTCCTCCAATGGCACGAAACGGGTAAATCTGGACTCAACAGACCAGGTGAGCCTTTTTTCATTGCTCCAGAGTTCAGTCTTCATGGGGATCAGCAAACTGAAGCCTGGATTTGGTGTTTTTTGTGGTGTACAGGTGTGCATGAAGCTGTGAGTTCTGCTGATTTTTTACGATTTGATTGAACTAAACCTTTAAATCAACATTTTTTCACTGCTTTGCTTCCAGGTTTGAACTGGTTTGAACTGCGTTGGACAGTTTTAACCCCATTGTAGTTTCCCCTTCTCCTTATATGGAGGCCAATAATGCTGTAAAAGCAGAATAACATCTTTCCCACGACCACGAGATACAACAAGTGTTCCAGTGTAGCTGTTGAAGAAATGAGAAGCTAATGGCAACATCAGTTAGCATTAAATAACCCGAAGCCTGCCGAACAATATTAATAACTGCAGCAGTCATGCAGTGTTAGCACATATTTGCTTATGTAAGAAAGCTTCTTTTGGGCCACTCGGTGTAAAAAATATATCACAAATAATAAGGCAATGTAAAGGTTTAATTTTTACATTTTAAAGTCTCATCAAATAAATCTTATTCGCTTACAGGCTGACCTTCACTCAGTAACACTGAGGTTTGTGCTTAACGGGACACATCGAAGAAAAATTACGCGACATGCCAGCATGAATGTGATAGTGTGGATCGGATCCATACAGACATTTGTAATGATCACTGGTCTGATAGAATATTAGTCCCAAACTAACGCGAGCTTGTTTGAGTGTTTATGCTGTGATGCTGCACAGGTAAAGTGTTTTTAAGGGAATTTTTAACCCTTTGATTCTCTGGGAAACATAATGTCTGTGTGAGATTTAAAGCCGATCCTTAAATGAAGCATAATCGTCAAAGTCATCGTGGAACTACAAGGAAAAAGTCCAGAAATCCCCAAATGTGTTCAGGACTTTGAATCAATCCATTCTTACAGAGTGAATGTTAATGCTCTCTATTACCTTTGACTACCAAACTAGATTTTGGCATTATAACGTCATTATCGGTGTCTTTATATGAAGAGAAAATCTGTCTGGCACGAGATTTTCAGTGAGAACAATCAGGTTCATGTGTGAGAACACTGCCCTGCAAAGACACGTGTTGGTTCTCTGGAGTTTTTTAAAGTTCAGGCAAGAAAAACATACACGGCAGGTCTAATAAAAGACTGTAGTGCATTAAAATAAACCATTTCAAGCATGGTAACGGGTCACGTCCCAAATTGCTGGAAATTTTACAAACATTTTCACTGTGAGAGGTCACCTTCGTACCCAGCAGCCTTCAAAAATCCAAACATTTCCTAGTTAATTCAAGCTGCCTGGAACCAAAATAATATTTTTAATTTGGATTTTGGTAATTTTAGTAAAAAAAACAAGAAAGAAAAGGAAATCTTGCATGTGTAAACTTGGAACGCGCGGCACTTTTACTAACATTATACTTAAACGTTAATTCAAAGTGAAATGAGAGAAAACTTTTTTTTAAAGGATGTAGAAAATTCATCAAAATCGAGTTTTTAATGAGAGACGGGAGTTTAATTCTGCAGATTATCTGACGCTTCAGCGGAGAAGAGAGCAGGTTTGAGGTTTTTGATTAGTTCTGATGAAGCCAGCAGTTAAAAAATATCTCCAAAATCACCCCAGGTGATCAAATATTTGCAGGCGTGAGGCAGCCGGTACGTGCGCTCTCTTCCAGCGCACGCCGCCGTGCTGAATAAACCATGCAGCAATTAAAAACGCTGTGAATTAATTAAGTTTGCATTTCCAATTAAAGCTCTGCCCCCAAACATGCAGGCACATCCCACATACATAAAAGGGCAGAGGGTAAATTAAATTACACCGGAGCAGCCCTGCTGAGATTGGAATTCAGAGGGGGAGGCTTGCTTCGATAATAAAAAAAGCCATCTCGAGTATCAATAAAAAAAAACTGGTGGCATGCTTCAGGGAAGATCGAGGTGAAGAGGGCTGGAAAAAAAGGAGATGCCAATTACCTGCAGAGCAGATACAAATACTGCCAACGGTGAGTGTGTGGAAGTATGAATGCAAGAATGTGGCATGACTGAGACTCTGATTCATGCATCCAATTCCAGGGAACGACTCTTAGAGTTGGAGAATGAGTCATGTTTTTGGACTTTTGGCACCGTGATAGGGCGGCACAGCGGGAAGGTTTGAATTTCAGCGATCTGGTGGTGCCGTTCTGGTTTTTAGTTTTGGTAGAAATGCATGAAACAGGTTCTGGACTGGCACTGGTGTCCCATTAGTGGTCCACCTCAACACCCACAGGAGCTACTCCACCAGTGACGCCTACGCCATGAAGCTCCCGGCACACAGTTTTTGTGCTGATGTTAATGCCAGAGGTGGTTTGCAGTTGGTCCCTTTCATGCATTCAGTGCCCCCCTCTGTAGCTTTCACTCTGTGGCTGAGTTGCTGTGTTTCCTAACACTTCCACTGTGATATAATCCACTCACAGCTGATCGTGGAATATCTTGGAGACAAGATGTCGCACAAACTGACATGATGCAATAATGGCATTCTCTCACATGACGTAACCACGGGCTGTAAAAAAGGTGGATGCAGCAGAAGCAGAACGCAGATGTAACGTCTGCTCCTATAGAAGGTCTATGGAAACCTTTCATAATGAGTTTATGGGCTCAGGCATCGTATTTGGATCAATTTTGCACATTTTCGTCATTCTAAATGTAACAAAGCTGAAGATTTCAGTCCGATCCGTCTCTCGTCACCACATAAGGTTTCAAAACACCAAGAAAAATATGATTTTTCTTTTCCACTAACAAACTCGATCAGTTTTGAAGTAACAGTTGATACAGTACATCAACCTGGACCTCCACCAGGGACGACAAGTGGAAATCAGCTTCCAAGTTTTTATCACAAATTCAGAAACATAACAGAGCTGATGCTGTAGCACAAAAGAGAAAGTTATGTTGTGTCACTTTGTTCGTGTGGTCATGCAGCGTATCTCAGCGGTTAATAGAATATCACGGTACAATAGAGACCAGATTTGTTTGAGTCTTAAATGTTTGACAAAAGGCTAAAGTCACCGAGGGTTAGGAAAGCAGAGTTTTCCTTCAAGGCTGATGCACTTCAGATGAATATAAATCATTTATTTCATTTATTTAACTTTTTTGTGAGTCATAAAAACCAAATATTAAAAAAACTGAAAAAGAAAAGAAACAGAATATCCATTAAAGCAGGAAACATTACAGCCTGGCCAGATCTCTGTAAACAAATATCAGAAACACAACTCTCTGAAACACAAGATGTAAACTTATGGAAGAAAAACAAAGAAATCAAACACAAAGAAAAGAAAAACATGGGATTGTAAGCTTGGCAAAACACAGATTGTCATTTTTAAAGAAATGGATTAATGCTGATGATGTCGGGCACGCTGCTCTTCAGATATAAATGAAAGTTTAGGTCAAAAAAAAAAAAAAAAAAAAAAAAAAGGCACGTTTCATCGCTGATCTGCTCACACACACACACACACACACACACACACACACACACACACACACACACACACACACACACACACACACACACACACACACACACACACACACACACACACACACACACACACACACACATGTTGAGTCTGCCTTCAGGTGAAGTATTAAACATCTTTTCAGGGTTCATGTGTTCGTATTTTTCGCTTCACTTCAGGGGATTGCAAACATGTAAACGGCTTCTAAACATCACCGCTCCTCCCTCAATCCAGACCGAAGCTGACGGGCGTCACACCAGCGCGACCCACCGCCGATATTTGCAATAAATTAGATTATTGGCGATCGATCTCGTTAAAGACGGGCGCGTTCTGTTGACGCCACAGCCGCCGTCACCCCTGTAACCTTCAGCAGTGCTGGACTGACGCTGCAGTGCCTTAAAAACACTCGAGTCACAGCACATTACCTTTCAATTTAAACTGCATTACAGCGGTTGATGAAAAAGCTGCGGCGCCTTTCGAAGCGCTCCGCGCTCCGCGACCCGCTGAACCCTCCCAACACCCTCAAACTGTGTTTGCATTTAAATTGACCACAACTGTTAATTCTTCTACAAGCTGAGAACAACAGCAACAATTAAGACCCGGAATAAAATACTTTCCCACAGAGTCTCATGTAATCATCCTGTACACGCTGCATGTACTGTAGGAAGTTTTAACTGTGCTTCGGACTAAAAGTGTGGATATCTTTGCCGTTTCAGCTGAAAATGCCCTTCTTCCTTTGACAGATACTCAGTTTAACCATAAAGTGGCCTAAAGATAACCAAAACCTGAATCTTTATTTTGAGATGTAAACAAAAACAATGTAAGACAATGTAGAAATGTTTTTACACAGTAAAGGTGCAGAAAATCCTTGTAAACCAAAACTATTTCCCCACTGGAAATACTTACAGACCATCTGATGTTCAATCAGGCTGACTGGGACATTTGGACTCTTACATACTTCAGCTTCAAACCAAATAAAAGCTCAATTTACCTCACATGTTACCATGGGTTTGTCCGCAAGGAGCAGAAATATGTATTTGTCGTCATTCTCCATTTGTTCCAAACACTGAGGTGTGGAGCCTCAGACACTCGCACTAATAATCCGAAATTAAAATCCACGGGAGAATTTCACAGCGGTACAGAGGAGCATGCATCCAGGCAGAGATAACCTTTAGGTGGTTTTTATTAAACTTGACCTGTGACTCGTTATATGCGCTTTTAATGGTCTGGAATCTGGAACCACTGAAATTAAATTTATTTAATTAATTATTTATTTTATCCAAACAACTGGGCAAAGACTTCAAGAAGGACTTTGGTGTTTGGTGTCACGATTTAAGCTTCTGAAAGTCAAAGCCTTACATAAAGGGAAGTAGTGCTAATCTAGAGTAAACCTAGTTTATTATTAGACTGGCCAGTCCTCTACATCCAACAGAGGGGGTGAAGCAGGAGATGGAAAGGGCTGCCTCTGTCACCCCATAACCCAGGTAAGTGGTAGAAAATGGACGGATGGAACCAAACTACATCAGCCAAGCAGAAATCTGTATCCATGTTATAAAGCAACACACCTCCCAGATCTACTTTCTCGCGCCTCTTACATGCTAAATTTTGTCTTTGGTGGCTACAAACAGTCACAAAATTGTATTCAGAAACTTCCAACAAAAAGAACAAAACAAAAGCTCCGTCACACTAAAGCAAAAATAGAAAAGCGACTGCAGATTGGTGAAGGATTGCAAATAATCACAGACTGATTCACAAACACAGTCTGAGTCAGTCTGCACAGATGTGCGTCTCTACGCAGCAGGTGCTTCACTCAGCTGGTGGCCAACGGGTTGCATTCTGGTTACATTGTTACATAAAAACAAAGGTTGCTTATATTACTGTGCAGTTAAGTTGCCGTCCTGCAGCAACTATGTTGCTATCTGTGGAGGGACTTCTGTTCCAAATCCGATGTTCTGCCTGGAGTCTGAATGCGAGTAGTCAGTGTGGGTTTCTGCGTAAGTAGATGCCAGGATGAGTGTAAAATGCCAACTTGACCCTGTCCAATGGCACACTGACTCCATTTTACTACCTTTTTATTTCCATCATTTATCCATTTATTTCCAGAGATGTTTGTCTCCAAAGGGTGAAAGTTCATCGCCCCTGACTGCATTAATCATGGGCAATGGAGGATCTCAACTGTTTTCCTTAAAGCAGGGTTTTGTTCACCGTGCTTCGCGTTGCGGCTGGTGCCTGAGCCTGTCATATGTCAGAGCCATCACAGCTCAGCTCAGAGTTGAGGTAAATTTAATTTGGGATCTGCCTGCTTTGTACTGCTGTTAGTTTGCATTTCCCTGAGATTCCTCACTCTGTGGTCACCACGCTGCTGGAGGTCGCTGCTGCTTGGACTGTGAGCACCGCCTACATTTGCCTGCAAACCTTTTTTACGTCACTATAAGTCGAGCATGAAGGTTTTTCTGGTTGTTGTTAGTCTGAACTTAAGTATTTCCAGATGATTTCCACTATAATGTGAAAATCACACAGACAGAATCATGCAACGGGTCAAAGATGGAAGTGTAAGGGCGATAATGAAGTTGGACGAAGCTGCCAAGTGTCAGTGAAGTTACCATTGGTGTAGAGTACAGTGTGCACTTTATGAAGCTGTGCAGTTGGCTCCCCTCGCTTTTGGCCGTGGATGCCTTCGTCACAGCCAGAGCTGAAGCGCTGTAGATCTCCATTATCCTGTCAGGTGTAGCTGCGTGATGGATACAGCACGAGGCTGACAGAGTCATGAATGGGTGCTGAGGAGTAGAAGACGGGAAGACATGCCCTGTGTGTGAACTACAGGCGCGAGTGTCAGGTGATAAACAGAGATGGAGCTCCTCCTGGAAGCCTATCTGTCAGTGGATCTGTCACGGACGGAGCTTCATTGTTCACCAGGGGGAGGCGAGGAGATTGGAGGCAGGCGCCGCTGAGGAATGGATGCACGTCAGACATGAAAGAGTGATCGTCCCCGATCCCTTCGTTTTTCTTCTTCTGTTGGTTCCTGTTCCAATCTCATTATCAAGTTTTGCAACAGAGCACAAGTCTGAATGTGACAGGCTCTTTTTCATGTCTGCTCTTCCGCTTGCTTTAATATATTTTTACTGGAACATTCTGCCCTCGAGGTCCGTCAGATCTTTTCTATAGTTTGGAATATGAATGAGGCAAACTTTAGGAGCAACCCACAGAGCTGTTAAGAAGCACAGCGTGTTAAGTAGCATGTTAGAGTACTCAGATTACCATACACCAATGAGAACATATGTTGCTGCAGATCAAAAGCAGCACATTTAAAAAGTTGTTGAGCCAGCATGATGACAGAGCAGACGCCCTTTACACTGTGGAATAATTCATATTCTTGTGTATCAGGGTGATACTACGTGTCAGCTGCTACTTTAGAAGCACCATTACTGTTGAAGAGGTGAACTGAACAAAACCAACCTGCTCTGCAACAGAGTCAGAGCTAAACGTCCAGCAGGCTACAAATCCTCCAGACAACAATACGATCAAGCTAACTGCGAAGGAAAAACTTCAATTTTTCCATCTTGTAGCATTCAGAATTACTTTGTTGCCCATAATGTTGTTGTAGTAATGTGAGTAACACCACCTGACTCTAATTTTACGCCATACGTTTGCTTTAAACGAAGCGTTTGCTGGAAGAACTCCAGTGATGGTTGTGTTGACAATTTTGGCAACTTTACAAAACCGATACTCGGACAACAAACACGGCGGGGGATAAAGAAGGTTTAAATGTCTTTCTCTTCTTTTGTGGTTTAAAAAGCCACAAAAAGCCCGTTGGATACATTTTTAAAAAGTGCAAAGCTTTGTGAAAAACTCAAACTCTCTGCTGTTTATTGACAAAAAATCCTATTAATAAATTCCCTTTAACTGTCATGCACTGTTCCAGCTTTAGTTTTGTGGAACATAAAACACGTGACATTTGGTCCCTTTTCAAAAAATATTTGATAAATTACTCTTAATTACATTTAATTTATGCAACAAAAGTTCAATAAAAAGGCACAGTGCCCGACCAGCAGCAATAAGGCTTCCTGTACGGGAACCACAAACTGGTCACACAGATACGAGTTCTCACTTCTTGGTGTCAGTCAGGATGATGTTGGCTGTGACAAACATGAGGCAGAAGGCAGCCCACAGCAAAACGAACCACACCCAGAAGCTGTGGCGGAAGGGTGACCGGTGCTTGTTGACGGCATCTCTGCCCATCACAGGCTCCAGGTGGCGCCTGGCGTAAAAGACGAGGAAGGCTGGAACAATGTACTGGATCCCTGTACCGGCATAGGCCCCCGTGATTCCCACCAAGGATTCCAAGTTGTGTGTGCAGAAGGCCACCACGATGGGGGGCACGAGCGTAATGAGGGGAAATACCACTCGGTCCACCACCCACGGGTAGGTACCTCCGTCCCGGTGGAACAGGGTCTTCCAGTTGTTTCGAAGCGTGACGGCGATGATGGGGAAGTTGGTGCTGATGGTGAAGACGGGGAACAAGCCGAGGAAGTAGCGCAGCACCGGGATGTCTAACACGTCGCAGTTGTCTGTGAAGTTCAGGGTGTACATGTCGTAGAGCAGCGCGCTATCGAAGCAGAAGATGGCGGTGAACGAGAGGAGCACGTAGAAGCCGAGGATGAGGATGTAGTCGAAAAGCACCAGCGAGCCGACGCGCTTCTTGTTGGAGATGGGCGTCACCAGGGACGGCAGCGAGTGTTGGCACATGAAGGAGTAGACGCACACCCCGAACAGGTTGGGGACCCCAGACAAGGAGGCGACAGGTGGGTGTCCTGCGCCGTGGTCTTTACCGATGCGAATTAATGCCAAGATGATCATCATGGTGAAAGCTGGAGGGACAAAAACAAAACAGGAAATAGATTTAAAAAACCCACTGATGGCAGAAAAGGTATAATACTATTGTACATTCAACCATGCTGGTAGAAAGGAGAACTATTCTGCTCATTTATAGCTCCACTTTATTTTTCTTGAGTAGCTATGAAAGAAGTTAAAGTTCAAAACAATCCATAGTTGGCAAATTCAATTAACCCTTGTATGGTGTTCGGGTCTGTGAGACCCATGCCATTTAGAGGCCGTTGCCCCTTTAGGCAGTATATACCATCAAAACCTGCAAAATATGGTATAAAGATATGTACACTTGATTATAACTGATTTTATTTTTTTTATAACATTTTATTGAAAAAAAAAAACGAGAAGCACATTAATTCATAAATGTGACCGAAGAAAGGTAAAGGGGAAAAATTAACCATGTTTGCTGTTCACATGGCTCGTAATTGGGATGAAGTAAACATCTGTTGAGTAATTTAACATAAAATTGTTTGATAGTGTTAATTGGAAAGCCAAAACTCTAGCGGGTCCACCAGACCCGTGAACACTGGCTGAGTAACAAAAATACGAACACCATACAAGGGTTAAGTACAGTTTTATTTATACAGCGCTAAATCACAACAACAGTTGCCTTAAGGCGCTTTATAGTGTAAGGTAAAAAACCCTACAATAATACAAAGAAAACAGAGAAAATCCCTATGAGCAAGCGCTTTGGCAAAAGCGGCAACGAAAAACTTCCATTTAACAGGAAGAAACCTCTAGCAGAACCAGGCTCAGGGAGGGCTGGCCGTCTGCCTTGACTGATTTGGGTGGGGGTTGGTGGGGGGGGTTGGGGGACACACAAATATTTGCAGACAAGTTGGAGTCCTCAGTGCAACTTGTGGGTGACTGTAGAAATCTGCAAGCAACCTGAACAATCACAGGGAGGTTTTCAGTAGTACCCATATAACTCTGTGCAACCAAGTAGTAACAGGAAGCACTTGGCAACAGGAAAATACCCGTTTTCCCTTAGTGATCAGTGGTTACTACGGGGTGCCTGACCGGTCTCTAGGGCTGTGTGACTGGAGCCTCAGTGTGGTGGCTGACAGGAGTAAAAGGGAAATGTTGACCATTACACTAAATGAGTAATTTCTCTGGGTTTAAATGCCGAAATATAAGTCAAATAAATCAAATAAGCATCTTACATCTATATTAGAGACTAATTCTTGCAGATTATATTTTTTAAAGATGTTTAACTTGAAACTTCAAACTTGTGCAAACTATTACAGTAAATATACTTCTTACACATTTTCAATTAAGTTATTTTAAACATATGATTTGGTCATCTGGCTTTCAGTGTTGTTCAAATGCAGCTCCAAAAAAATCTAATTTAGTTAAATATCAATAACATCACTCTAACATCTACAGGGTTAAATCTTCTAATCTTCCAAGTGTTATTAAAGATATTTAGATTGAATCTTGTGTTTGTGAGTGGAGGACTGCGACAGTGTGAGGGAGCTGTGGCTTCCTGAATAGTTATTAACTTTCCAAATAACAAATAAAAGAGATGAAAAATAGAAATGAAGGAGGGTTTATGTCAGCGTTTTTCTCACGGTCTCACTTGATTTTAATGTACTTATAAAACAGCAAAGTGTACCCAGTGTGCATGACAATGAGAGCTGAAACAGCCATGGGTCAGCTCGGGCTCAAATGATGAAGCGATCCTTTTTGTTGCTCCTCCCTAATCCAAACGCTTTTGTTCCTTTACATCCTCGACTAAATTTGCCTTTTACAGAAAGAGATAAGTACACCTTTTAATTAAACCCTTGTTTCAGTGCTAATCACTGACAAATTAATGTGGTATTTTGTTGCCTTTGTGCAATCACAATGGAGCCGTCGAGACAAATTAACACCCTCCATCTTCACATTTTTCCCGGGCAAACTGGGAACACCAAGCTGCTTTTTGCTCTCTCTCCCTGGTTTTGGAGCAAAATCTCTGAATGTTTTTCAGCATGAGCCCTGTTTGATCATTTGGCATCTGGCTAACTGTTTCCAGCTGGATTAAAACTCTGGCTCACCCAGTCTTTAACTATTAATTTGGTTTAAATCCAGGCTTAAATGCAGTTTAATTCAACTTTTTTAAATGAGGTATTTGGTGCATATAATCCACTCAACTCCAAATTGGCCATCAGATTATCTGAAAAGTGTGATAATTAAAAATAAAATATAAACGTGAAAATATCAGAAATAATTGTCTTTTTTATGCTTTTATTTTGAATTTTATTGGGCTGCCAAAAAACACACCATACATAAAGTTGAAGGTGAATTTGACTGATTTCTATAGTTATAAGGTGAATTCCGGATATGGTGACCACATTGTATTCTGGTCTCAGTTCTCTCAGAGTTTAACTTCATGTGGATAAAGATGGCAGTGCTGAACTGCCTTCCAGCTGTTTGTTCCAGAAACATCAGGCGTAAAAAACAAACCAGCGATCGTTTCAGGGCCCAGTATAAAACCGTCCCGCGGTTCCCACTGCAGCTCCAATTGATTTCGGGAGGTGCATCTTTGGCAGCTGTGTCTAAAGGAGACTCCTGAGAGCCGCATGCAGTCCTGTTACAGGCTAACGGTCATGTGGCCCAGCATGCCATCTCTCCTCCAAATGCGCACACACACACACACACACACACACACACACACACACACTATCAACCCGTGACACCAGGAGTTAGTCATAGCCCAGGCCAGGAGCCAGCTCCTCAGCTTTCATTATCAGCTGTCCTTTAAACACTCGGTGACATTTAGGAAGTGCCACTCGGACCATTATATGCTGCATATCTGCAGTAAAATAATTCTATACCTTAAACTCTGACATCACTCTAAAAGACTGAGACTCACACTGTCTTTGATGGGAATATCTAACAGCTGCAGACCAGCAGCTAAACTGGAGGGATGCAATATGCCACAAGGCAAGCTTTGTTCATCTACACCAGGGGTCCCCAATCCCAGTCCACGAGGGCCAGTGTCCCTGCAGGTTTTAGATGTCACCCTGGGTCAACACACCTGTATCACATGATTAGTTCATACCAGGACTCTGAAGAACTTCAAGACATGTTGAGAAGGTCATTTATCCATTTAAATCAGCTGTGATGGATCAAGGACACATCTAAAACCTGCAGGGACACCGGCCCTCGTGGACTTGGATTGGGGACCCCTGATCTACACTGTACAAGAGGCAAAGTAACGTGTCAAGAGGATCTGCTGACCAAAGAAGAACCAGGAAAAAAAGCTCATTTTGCCTTTGTTTTAGTGTTTCAGTGTGGCTGTAGAGCTTTACAAAAGAGCCACAAAGAGCTCTTGAGGATTGAGCGGATGAAAATCTGATCTCTGAAAAGGAATATTCAGACTTTTAATGTTTCATGAAAGTTTGGCACTTTTATTCACTTGCTTAAATTTACCTGCATGCGTAAAGAACGAAATCAGCACAGATTTCAGTACAACAAGGTATATATGTTTTTTATCGTGAACAATTTAAAAAAGGCAACGAGACAACACTGCAAGCTCATAAGGTAACGACTCATCTATCACAAAGCAGAGACACTTTAATGCGCGCCATACTTTAGCTTCTATTTTACTCAGAAAGTGAACATCATTTAACAGAGAAACATGGCGCTCATCATAAGCGTTTTAACTGAGGTCGAAAGTCAAAGGAGAAGTAGGCTAATTTTCTCATAGACCTTCACACAAACAGACTTCTTTGCAGAACCAGAGAGGTCGCCCCCTACTGGCCATTTCAAAGAAAGCAACTCCCAGAAGCTGTGTGCATCTTTTAGCTTTCTTTAAAGCTCCAAAACTCGGGCCATTGCCTCCAGAGGCTAAACTTATGAGATTATAACTGATGGGCCGCCTGATTGAACACTTGCTGAAAATGTAGCCGTGTCAGGAAAACACGACACAGCTACATTTCACACCCTTGTTTCACGCTTGCCTTGAATTTCACATGTAAGCACAAAGTCTGTAAAACCTGTTTCATGACTGTTCAATATTTAATGCATCTTTGGCTTAGGCCCAATGTAATCTGTGGCTCTGGGGAAAGCTCTGCGACTCCCCGCTACGACCTCAACCCTCTTACACAGAGATGTCAAACGAATGGGCAACACACCAGCTTTCAAGGACAATGACACGCAAAAAAGTTCCTTAATATATCTGTGCTGTATAGATACTCTCTCTGAATTGCTCTCTCTTCCTACAAAACATCTGCAATGTGTGAAAGAGTCATCACCAAAACCATCTGTCTGCTCCCTTTGCTCCGCCTGTCTTCTTTCTCCTTCAAACTCTCATCTTTTTCCGCCTTTCTGTCTGCACGAAGCTATGTGTGAAATAGCTGGCAACTATACCCGTCTGCCTGCGGTACACCAGGGAGACGGAGGTGCAGGGGAAGAGAAAGAAAGCTTTTCTCCATCTTGACACCAACACTCACAGGCTGCACAGGAAGGAAACTAGCACGGGGCTTTTAATTAAGAGTGCCTCAGGGTGGCTGGGCACGGTTACATTACCTAAAGCACCTTTTTCCAAGTCTGGCCAAGATTAAGATGCTGCAGGAGAGCCTGCAAGGACAATGGGGCTGGTCGTACTGGGAAACTCCCAGTCAAATCTTATTGAAGCTTAAAAATGAAATATTACTCCAAATGCTTTTAAATTGAAAAAAAAAAAAAAAAATCGATTGGAAAACATTTTTTTGGCCCACAATTAGAACATTTTTATGCTGATCAGAGACAAAGCACTCATTTATCCCACTAAAGTCACAGGAACCAACTCATTATAATTCAAAGTAACTGAAAGTCAATCAGATGGTAGAGAGGAGCTGAGCACTAAGAATAAAAGCCACTAGATTGAAGCCTTTCATAATGTGCTCATTTGTCACCGGCCCTCGCCTGCATAATGCTACACGAGGTGGGCAAATCACGTCCGGCCGTGACAATTTTATCGCACTCATTGCACCTATAAGCCATGAATCTCAATGCTGGAGCACTGTACAGCCGTGAAATGAAAGCATATTAGCTTTGATCACCTTAACTGAGTGTAGAAGTTTATTTACATAGTAAATTCAGTAAGGCCTCATAATTCTCTGGATTGACGTAAGAGGCGAGCATAAGGGGCATTCATTGCTCCTTAAAATGCATTATTCAGTGACAAATTACAGAGAACCGGGTAGCGCATACACATGACTCTGCTTTAATCTAAACCCATCATGTCTTCTTGTAGCCATTAACGCTCCTGTCTTCTTCTGTGGTTTTTATTTGCTCGCCGACAAGACTGGAAACATTTCGCACATAAACCTCAAATGATTTCAGGAGAATTAGACCCAAAGATAATTTTTACCAACTATGTGAGCGAGTAAAGGCCTAGATGTTTAAACTATTATTTTATTGCTCTATCGTAGTCTTAGCCAATCCTAAGACCTAAAAATGCCAAACCAGTTAACTGACCTGCATATTAGGTGTCACAAACATCGATGTAGTCCACACTTGCATGTATACACAACAGGAAATGCTGTGCGCCCTGCTGAAATTACTCCTTTTGGTTTAGGTGATGGATTGAGCGTGCAAAAGGCAATGGAGCTGTTAATGCTACTATTCGCACGTTGATGCAATCTGACATCTCATGGACTTTATCATAGGAGTGACTAATGTCTGATCTGACTGTATACTTGCATATCTACCAGTCATCAGCCATCTTTGGCCTCTGGGAGCTTATTTGGGCAGCTATACTGAAATGATGGTCACAGAGACATAAAAATGATCTGTATTGAATCACAGGTTATAAATGTTTGAAGTTAAACTTTCACAATCACCTTCATGGACTAGATTTCAGTGCCACGTCTGTGCAGTGCACATGCGGAAACGTGAAAACAACACCCGTCTTTCAAAGCCCTGCACAACATACCATCACACAGACAGGATGAGCCATTGCCTCTGCACCTACCCGTCGAGATATGGTAATTCAATGCGCCTTCACATAGACACACTGAGCCCAGCCAATACTCTCCAACCGCATTTGACGTGCGACAACAAGAGCCGAGTAAATTGAGCAACCACGTATCCCAATCCCCACGACTAGGCCCGTCCATCTCCTTGAGCCAGTGATTTATATTACCTGGATGGGAACACGATTGACCTTGTGAGGAACGCTTCAACTTAACGACCCTCCAGAGCAAGCTGGTACGGCTGTGTTGTATCTAGTAGCAAACATAGCAGATGCGGTTAGAGCCAAGGCTGGCAGACTCTCTCAATGCTCCAAGAAGTCATCGACTGCCTTGAGAGAAAGACTCCCAGCTGCTATCTGAGAAGAGATGGGAATCCTGGACTCAATTAATGAGGAGAAAATGGTAGAAGGTGAGAGGTGATCAATCTCATGTGCAGCGGAGCACAGGAAAGCTGAAAGTTGGGAGGTCCTGCTCTTTGAATGGAACAACGTGAGTACTTAAGTGTGAGCAATTCACTGATGACTGCAGGAAGGTCAAGGACTTCTGCGCTGTGTTTTGATGCTTAAAAAAGCAGCCGTGCTGAAGAGGAAATGCTGTGTGGTCGAATGTAACACGAGGTTCTGGTGATGCTGCTTGTTTTCTTGTCACGTTGGCCAATTTAAGCATCCTCCCTCTGGCAGTTTTAACGCACCGCAATCTTGCCATCGCTAATTAAGAGAGTTACTCCTTGAGCACTCTTGGATAATCTCTGCAGTAATTAGTAGCTCCGGCTCTTTGCCCAGGTCTCACCAGGGTTCCAGGAATTCTCACTGTGCCGAGCCTCCACCACATCAAGCCTATCAGGAACAGAGGTAGCAAGCTGCCGGGGCTGTTGAATTACTAGTATTTGTTGGGTGATAAGTGGCTTCCTCGCCTCCTAACGTGCTCTGTGATGTTGGATAGGGCTTTCTGTATACACGGCACAAAGCAGCGCAGCAGTTGGCTGCACCGTTTAGCACTCCATGCTGCAGCTGAGGTTCACAGACACGAGCCAGCCAAACCTCTGTTTCACTGATTTAAATGCTTTGATAAAGATGCTCAATTTCATTTTATTCATATAGCAACAACTGGCAACATCAGTCACCTCAAGGTGCTTTATAAAAAAGGAAACACAATATGAAGAAGTGGTTTAGTCTTCATTTAAAAAACGTTTAGGTCTAAAAAAAAATGACCATTTATCTGGTTCAGTCTATTTTCTCAAAAGAAATTAATAGATCTCTATACTTATACTATACTATGATATACTATGACATAAATATGTTGATGTTAAATAACAATGATGCTTTTTTATTGTCCATGTCTTCAATCGACTGAAAAGTAACTTATAAATTAGACTGTCAGGAGTAAAATGGTTTCCAGGGGAAGAACGACGAATAAATGTTAAACATCTCAAGTGTAACATGCAGTCATACGTCATCCACAAAACAACTCTGCTTCAATAAAGTATAAAACGACAATAAGAGGAAGTCCGTCTGCTATCAGTTTGCAGCTGAAAGGGGTCAAACTGGTAATGACATGCGAACTGTGATAGCACGGCAATTAACTGTGACACATCAGGGAAAATTTGCATAAACAGATATATTAACTCGCATTAAGAGTCCAGCCAATTATCAGAGTTCTGAAAAAACAAAAGCATAGCTCCTGTAGGACAGCAATCAACCACAAAATGAAAAAGGTGCTCAGATTCTTAATAAATAGAGCAAAACCAATTGAGCTGACTCTCCTGTTGCAAAAAGACATTGCAGAGTGCGAAAAAAATCAGCAAAGTTTTATCACCAGCTCAACACAAACTCCATGTTTGGGAAAAATCCACAGTGGATTTTGCTACTGATGTTTACGTTGCATATGTAACACTTTATACAGTAACTAATGAAGCCCATCTTACCAAACAGGTAAGTCAACCTCGGTCATTAGACTCATGGAGGGATCTCTCCTCTGGATAATGTTAGCTAATACAGGTATCCACGTTAATATTTAAAAAAAAACCTGTCTAGACAAGGTCAGTTAATTGAGTCAGACCCTCATTGCTGGTCTAATAACTTCACAAAGCATTTTCATGTTATTTTATCAGCTAATGTTACAAACTAACCATCACCAGATTCCTGCAGTGTAGCTAGGCTACAGCTAGCTGCTTGCTAACATTGTACCGTCCTGCTATTAGCTGCTTTGTCATGTCCAACCCTACTTTCTGTAAGTATACAGTATATCCACTGGTTTCCTAGTTGTTACCCAGCAGTGAGTGCGTGCAGTGGACAGTGTCAGCAGTTTACATTTTAATCAATGTTTTTAAAAAAGCCTACAAAACATAATTCTAATATTGCACCTAAGATTAAGGTCAAATGTCAAATAAACGACAACCACAACGCTAAGTGGATTAAGCATTAACGATTTTTTTTAACAAATGGCTGAAGCTGCATCACATTTTAATCACTTTAATCAAATCTTTCTGTGTAATGATACCACCTCTGAGGTAAACAAAGACCTGACGTCAGTGTCTCTAATCAAAAGCTTAGTTAGTGGATACAGCTGTATTGGATTGTGATTCCCGAACCACCTCAAAACCATCTCAGCAGAAAGTCAAAGTGGCCATCACACAAAGGAACATCAATGCTAAGCAGGGAAGGCAGGCAGACAGTAAAAACACTGTTAGAGCAGTGAAAGTGGTCGTGATCATATAACTGTTTAGATGCAAAAAAAAAAAGAAAAAAGTTCTTTACTCCTGACAACATGAATGTCACTGAAAGCCAGAGAAGGACTGATGCTTTCCAGCTGGTCTTAAAATGTCATTTTTCAGGACCTCTGAACTGTGATTCTGGCTGCGGTTCACTTCATTAAGACCAGCTCATAATTCACCACTCGCTCTGAATGAGCAGAACCTTTCCAGTCAACAAGCCACTAGAGTCCCCCTGACCTTCAAAAACAATATCTAAATCCCTCGCCCATTTAAAATGGCAGTGGGCAGCTGTGAGCATCCCTGCGGGGAATTTCTTAGCTCTTTACATTATGTTGTTGTAAACTAAGAACATTAGATGATGGAGAGACCTGCAGATCGCTGAAACTACCAGCATTTGACTTACAGCAAAAGTCAAGTTATTTATGAAAGATGAACTCAGGACACAATCTTAAAGTGTTTTAAATGAATTACACTGAAATCAAAAAGTACTATTTTTTTGGACAAAACTAAAGTCACTCCATCGCAGCCATATCCTGGTGCCAGCCAGTAGAGCTAGAGTTTAAATCTATGTTTTCATTTTTCCCAGTAATGGGAGATGTTTCTGACCCGAGTCAACAGTTTAGTGATCGAGGATGGCCAACCGCTTCAGCCACAAACATCGAGTACAAATCTTTAAAGGCTTTCCTGTTAAGTAAGCCTCATGGCTGTTTTTGGGAGCCCCAGGATCCATATGGCACTGACCTGGCTGTTAACTTTTTCCCTTCGTCTCATATGACTCAATAACAATTAGAGAAGCTGTGTAGCTGTAAGTGCTTGGAAAGTGTCCTTCTGGAGCACCAGTAATGATCCACTCTGCTGACAGCGGGCAGGAGGAGGCCGTCTGCAACAGGTTACAGCAATACCTGCCTTTACCTTACATTTATCAAGATTAATGTGGAAAAAAACAACTAAATATGGTGAAGACCAGTAATCAGTAACTAATTACTGATTACTTCCCCCAAAAGTAATCCCGTTACTTTACTGATGGCACCCACGGTGTGGGACGGAGAGATTTCGCAGGTCTTTCCTCCCCACTGCTGTCAGACTCTACAATAAAGACTTTTGCAGCTGATCAAACACACAAACCCACACATGTGCAATAAGACTGCTATATGTGCAATTCTTCTTCTGACGAAGTTGTGTTTTTGTATTTTCCTACTCAGTTGTATATAGTATTTGTATTTCTATTTTATTGTATTGTATATATTATTCTATTCTATTTTATTCTATTGTACATAGTATTTTATTTTATTTTATTGCATTCCAGTGTTTTCTAATTTCTGCTATATAACTTTGCACTTTTGCTGTAACAAAACAAATTTCCCACCTGTGGGACTAATAAAGGCCATCTTATCTTATCTTATTACTTATTTTCAAAAGTAATTAATTACCTAGTTACTTAGTTTCTTTTTAAAAACATGATTTACAACCTGAATAGGTAATAAACTGATAGATCTTTCAGCCCAATTCTACTTTTTCTGCATAATTCATCATACAAAATGTAATCAAATGAAAAAGTCTCTTTTTAAAACTTCTTTTATTAGTTTTAATCTTTTAACTTTATGCATCAAGCAAAAATTAAATTATATGCAACATTCTCTGACTGGAAGAAATTTGTTTAACATTTAAACCTATTTTCTGCACATTCCAGCACATAAAATAAAATATTTTTTGTGTTTACACTCAGTCTTTCAAATAAATGCAAGTGAAACACAGCAGAAAATAAATAAAATCAAAGACTCAGCGGTCCTGTTGCTCTATTTTCACCTGTATAGCAGGCGGATGTTTACCCTGGTGCAGGTGTGCCGCAGCGGTCAGTGGAAGAATCCGCAAGTTTCTCTGTGAATTTCCCACTCCGTGGTAGCGCACTCGGCACTTGCTCGGAAGTTTAGGGGGTTTTTCGCTGTAAAAAGAAGTTTTCTTCCCACGCAGTGAACAGCGGACGCTAATGTTTTTGTGACTTTTTATGGAATCAAACTCAAAGTAAGGTCAGTACTTCCACGCTTTAAACGCTGCACGCTCATACTCTCTCCGCATATATTATCCATTGTTGATCTGCACACAGCTGTTGTCACAAACGTCGCACTCGCTTACGTCATTGTCATGAGACACTCTCGCAAAAAATCACAGTCTTAGTAACGCAGTAACGCAGCGTGCTTACGGAAAAGTAACAGTAATCTAATTACCGTTTTTGCAATAGTAACCCCTTACTTTACTTGTTACTAGAGCTGGGCGATAAAACGATAACGATATGTATTGCGAAATAACTTTTTCTCGATAGAAAAATTAAACTATTGCGATAGACCTCATCTCTCTTGTCCTCTTAAAGAGAAAAAAAAAAAAAAAAAAAAAGAACAGCCAATCCAAATTAAGTAGCGCAGAGCCGAACCAATCACAGCCGCAGCGTCACGTCACGTGACTTGTTATGTGCAGCACAAGCGCCAAGGCCCACATGTGTATTTGTTTTTGCAGCCGGGCTGCCCGGGTAATGAAGGAAAGGAGTTTGCCGACTAGAGAAAAATCAACCGAGAGCGTGAGCGAAGGTTACCGAAGAAAAAACAGATGATGGTTCCAATGCTGGAGAGATTGTCAAACGGAAGGGCCACAGAAGTTCCGTAGTGTGAAGGTATTTCGCTATTTCAAGTCTGACAAAAACAGAGTAGCGCGCACTGTAAATTGTGCCGAAAGCAAGTCTGGAAATACAATAAAGCGGTGCATGCTCAATCTCTGACTGAAAGCGCTAATTCGTCATTCGGCTTTTGTCAGACTAAAGTAACTGTTAAAACTGTTTGAAAAGCTAAGCTATACAACAAGGAGAGATTGATGCTACGTCCACACGTACCCGGGTATTTTTGAAAATGCAGATTTTTCTATGCGTTTGCACCTTTCATCCACACGTAGACTGAAAACGGAAATTTTTAAAAACTCCGGCCAGGGTGGATATTTTCGAAAACTCCGTTTTTGCATTTACGTGTGGACAAGAAAAACGGAGAAAACGCAGCGTCAAAGGTGTGCGCCTTTTTTGACGTCACACTGTGCGCCACGTTATTGTTTCGGTGAAATGAATTTCTACAATACTGTTAATTGTACTCTCTGCAGTGTTTAAATGCTTACATATACACACACAGTTACTGTCCCTCCACACATACGACTCGGTTCTGCTTCTATGCCCCATCTTTGTTTACTATTTCCTACCGAGGCTTCTAGACTTCTGATTGGCCAACATTTCTACACGGTTAGGAATATATCGCCACCTGTTGCTTTGGCATGTTCCTAGCAGCGTTTTCCTTCATTTCTGCGTTTACGTGTGGACGGGATTATTTTTTAAAACGAAAACGGAAAATCTCCGTTTTCAAAAATACCCGTGTACGTGTGGACGTAGCCTGAGAATTTCCCTTTAGTTCTCAGTTTATTTGATATTGACAAAAGTTAGTCAATTTTGTCTGTTCTTCTGTAAAACGACCTAAGATTTATTTTTAGAATTAAAATTTTGTTTCTAAGTGGAATTGACAATTTAGTGGTCTGTTTTGTTTGTTCTATTTTGAAACTTAAACGCTTTAGCGGCTGCCTTTTGTGTAGTTTACAATATTTGCCTTTATCTGAAACTGAAGTCTCATGTTCCTTAAGTACATCTGCCCTGTTGAACTTATTATGGGAAATAAATATTTTAATTAAAACAAGCTGCTAATTATTTCACATTTTACTTGTGAGCAACGGCACATTTAAATCTTACAAATATAGTTATTTGGCTTATATCGTGATATATATCGTTATCGCCTGAAATGAAAAAAGCATATCGTGATATGAAAAAATCTTATATCGCCCAGCTCTACTTGTTACTTGAAAAAAAGTAATCGGATTACAGTAACGGGTTACTGCCCATCTCTGGTGAAGACACTCCAACTACATCTAACTGCAGCTACGATGCATCGTGTATATATAACCCTGAATATTCATATCCAAGGTGTGCACTGTGGTTCCTCCTCTCTCTCCTTGTCCTTCACCAACATGTGAGGTACTTTTGCTGTGAGACACGTTATCGCAGAGATGCAGATGGCCCTGATGACGTCCTTTATTAGTGACTATAAAGCATTAATTTAGATTTATATGGCACCGCTGCAAACAAGGTGACTAAATGACTGCAGCTAGGAATTCTGGGTTGTATAAAAGGTGTCACGCTGACCCAGGCTAATGGTGACTCTGCTGAATATCCCAGCATGTCACTGACAGCCGAGCAGCAGGCAGGTACACCATCACTCATGTTTGGTGTAAAAATCGGGCTCTCTGGACAACAAGGTGACTACAGTTGAGTGGCAACAACTGTGACAAGGCTGGAGCCGAGGGCGGCGGGCGGGGCACCGACGCACCGGCCAGCTGCTACCTCTGACATCAAACGCACCCCGTCCTCGCTCAGGGCAGCACATGTGACTGCAGGTGCATCCGGGGACTGGTGAGTAATGGTCAGGAGGGGAGGCAGGGTCTCCTGTCTCATGTGTTCAGTGTCAACGCTTTCAAATAAAGTGGATACCAAGACCCAGGGACACAGTATAATAAACAACAACACAACATACATTTTCCAGATGGTAGTATTACAAAACATGGGGCTACGAGTACGAGCGCCCCAGCTCGCAAACAAGCTCCTTATCGTTTATTTGTTCATACTTGTTAATATTCTGCATGCAGCCTATTTGCACCAGTGCATTCACTTCTCTTTGGTTGTTCTTCTGAACATCACACTCAACAGCATTCACGAAAAGAGGCTGAATTCTAGTGGGACAATACACTGACTTATCCTCAGCACGCAGCTCATGCAGAAATACTCCAACAAGCAATCTATAACTCAGACTGTGTCTACACACTGAGAAGGCTGCTCGGTGCTCCGCACGAAAAACAAAGATGCACAACTGGACAGAGCAAAGAAAAGGAACCAGGCCGATAATAAGGATTGATGGTGTGATGGACAAAGTAGGCCACGACGAGGGCCAAGACATCTGTGCACAGGTCAGCATGTACTTGGACTCTAAATGTTACAGAAGGTTATTAAGTCCTCATTCTAAAGTGTAATTCAGGGTATTGAAAGTGGAACGTTTATTTATTCTGTCCAACTTTTCTCACATGGCAGGTGTTTAACAAAGTGGAAACTACTGGATGTAAAACATGAAAGACTCGACGCGAAACTCAAAAATGTTTTAAAACAGCACTAACGCTTCAGCCGTGCTCTCTCGTAAAGAGGTCGGTGAATTTGTGCTGTGCTTGCTTCTGGATTGTTGTAGAGCGCTTTCATGTCTGAGAACAGTCCTGACTTTTACAGACACCGTGACTGATGTGTGCCGTTTGTGTAGTTGACCAAACGTACGCCACTGACAGAGCTGTTTGGTATGAATGTCAGCTGATAGCCGGCCTTTTCCCCCAGTGTATCCATCTGTTTATGCATGTCGGTAGCTTTGAAGGGTTTTTAACTTTTAGCATGTCATATCAGTATTTATCCTATACTGGTAATATGGGCAGCTGAGAGGCCCGTGCAGTTATATTTAACTACTCATTTTAGCATTTCTTATTTCACATTTTTATCCCTCTAAGAGCCGGATAATGACCGTGATCACTTTACTAGCGAGCAATTCATTCACTCTAATGTTCAGTAATCAGCTAGCCTGGTCTCATTCAGCTGCTCCCCCAGCCCAGCACGGTGACGCAGAAATTCATCCACAGGACGAGAGACTCACTGGAGACGCAGCTGATTTTGATGCTCACGTTAAAAGAGAATTATTTAATAGTTAGTTTAAGAAAGCACATCTCTCTGCCTCTCATCTCTGTCAAAACTCTAAATTCTTTGGAAAACGGCGCACGTTTAACCAGATTCAGCGCTGCACATTTAGCGACCTAAAGTACAGCAGATCAAGAATATTATAAGTACGACAAGTTTATCTTTGGCTTTTATCAACAACTTCAAAGTGGTTTCCATGGTTTAGCTCCTGCCCTACAAGAAAAACAGGCTGTTTTTTTTTTAACGATTTGCTGTTCGAGTATCTTCCCTCGTCCACTGGAGCAGTTTTAAATCATTAGCCTGTGTTGTTTGGAGCCCTGCAAAAGTGACACAACCAATCAATTTGCAGAGCCAGGGGACGCTGAGATGAGGAAGAGGGAAGGATGCAGCTAAAACCTGCGTGTTATTTAGTCAGACGATGGACAGCACGAATGCTGTTGTGTCTGCGTGGCGTTTACGCGAGCAAGCGTGCGGTCGTACGGGGGCGGCGGGAGTGCCATGATTCAGTGGTGTTGTGGTTTTAACAGTGGGCCCAGGACGGGCGGTTTATTTTCATCCGTCGCCATGTGAGTGACGGTCCAATCAAGCTTGGGACGGGCTGTCAAGCCTGTCAGGCTGAGGAATGAGAGGAGATGGGAATCAAAGACACAGAGCAGGACCAAACCATGATGGACGGACCTTAAACGCAGCAGCCACACAGGCAGGTGAAGGCAGGACGGAGGGATGAAAGAAACTCTGAGGGAGACGCCGATAAAATGGAAATATGCGTGGGTGGAAAAAGAGCATGCAGAAATAAAGAGGTCAAAGAAAGCGAGGGGAGAAAATAGTGAAAAGAAAAACAGAACGTAATGAGGGGATATCGTAGGAATGTTTTCTTACCAATCCATCGCATGAGTGAGGTGAGAATCTGGAGATACTTTGTCTTCTGGGCGTTGAAGAAGGTGAACGGGCCCAACAAAACAGTGAACACGCTCTGCAGGAAGATCAAATGGGAAAGCACATTTAGCTAGCTGAATAAGGCTTCAGAAGTGCTTTACATTTCTTAATTAGGTCAGAAATCAATCACAGTCATGTAAAAGCTGCCTTTGAGTGCTTCACTGTTAAACCATAAGAGCTGAAAAATACAGAGTATTAGACAGAAGCACTTTTTATTAACCCCCAAATTAGAAAAATAGCCACAGAAAAACCACCAATGCAAACTAAAACGGCCCATTACAGCAAAATCACTCAATAAAAATAAATATGTCAGAGGAAAAAAGGTCAATAATAGAAGTAGAAATGAAATGACTCAATAAACTAGAAAAAATATATCAATAAGGAAAGTGTTTTTATAAAAAACATACAATCGTTCTAATGAATATGTCTATTATATAATGCAGAGTAAAGCAAACAGTGCAGGATGCTGAAACTAAACCAAGAGATTAACAGTAAAATCACATTTTCTGTGTTACATGAATAATAAACTGTCAATCATTCTGTTAAATGAAAGAAAATCACTTCCAACGTGATGTTCTGCTCGTCTGTATTACTGGAAGCTACTGCAGTGTAAAGTATCTCTTGTGTTCTTACACTGGGCCACAGTTCACCTTCTGTCTGATACAGGTCGTTTTAGCTCCTCCCCCTTTAATCAACAATATTCTGATTGGCTGTCACTCGTGAACATGTTTGGGCTTCTCTGCTCACAGGAATTACTTGCACATACACTGACCCCATTATTTGAAACTGTGGCCACCATTATAACGAGATATGTCACGGTTTTCTTACATATGAAAAGCAAAAATACACTTTTAATTTTCAAATGACCAAAAAGAACCATCTGCCCATTTTAAGCCAGAAAAATATCCCATATAACAAGAGAAAGTAAGGAAATAAATAGATCTGCTTTTAGGCTACGTTCACACTGCAGGCGAAAGCGCATCAAATCCGATTTTTTGACCCTATGCGACCCATATCCGATCATGGTATGACAGTGTGAACGGCACAAATCCGATATTTTCAAATCCGATCTGGGTCACTTTCGTATGTGCTACTGAATCCGATACATATCTGATGTTTTAGAAAGCGACTGCTGTTTGAACGGTCAAGTCGCATTAAATCCGTCTTTTACATCACTGACACAACACAGACGCCAATTATCAGCGTCAGAGAAGACATCGCGAAGGCTTCCTGGCCATCCAGTGTAGATGTTAGTGAAACTGTTGGGAAGACAACGTGAACATTTTATTTGTACTGTATTTTCTGCAGATTCTGACAGAAATCTGCAACTATCCTTTGAAGCACCGCTCCTCTAAAACAGCAATAAGGATAATTATTAGGTTATTTGCATTATTATGTAAATAACAAAATAACTTAAAGCAGAAATTGGGAAACATAAAGTCCGAAGTCTTTATATTAAGGGCCATCAGTCAAACAATATTGTTTGCTCTGGGTCTAAACAGAGCGTGTTGTGTGTGACATCATCTTTTGTGCATGCGGGCCGCTTTGAGCGTTGACACTAGAGCGCGTTTGCTGTCACATTTTATTTGTAGTGTGAACAAGCAGACAAAAAAAAATCGGATTTGATCAAAAAATCGGAATTGAGCATTAAGACCTGCAGTGTGAACGTAGCCTTAGAGTCAGGGTATTTGGGACCACTGAACAACGCTGAAGGCGCTTCAGATTTAAAGAAGAAAAAAAAATCTCTTCAAAGTAAGTTAATTTAGTTCTGTGTATAAACCTGGTAAATGATAGGAAGTTACTGTACTTGAATAATCAAGTGAGCAAACTGGTAACTGGGCTCTCCTGTCGTTTTTCTTTCCTTTTCTGTTTCATAACCTGAAAGAGGCCGAGTGGTTAGGACGTATACCACCCTGGTAAAAAGGCCCCACTTTACAGCCAGCTTTTGGCTCCAAGTCATTTCCTATTTTGCTTATTTCCTTTATTAATGACATAAATAATCATCACGACTGTTTGCTCAGTCTAAAGCATTTATAGGAAGCGTGTCCCTCTGGATATGGGTTAAACGACTTCTTTACCGTTGAGAGGTTAGAGAAAACCAGCTAACTGCAAACTCTTTCTGGCTTCAGCATCGCAGCTTTTCCCAACTCCTGAGTCGGACTGATCCTGCAGATTTTAGCCAGCAACTCTTTTTTGTCTTGCAGTTGTGACACTGACATGCAATTCTGAAACGCTATCGAAGACACAACATTCCTCAAGTGCTGTCAAAATCCCATCAGCGCTCTCAAAGATGGGTGAAAAGATGAAGAGGTGGTCCAATCCATAGCACAACAAAAATTTCAAATCCTCCTAGGCCACAGCTCTGATTGCCTATCAGATACTTTCTTTATCAAGAGCTGCAATCAGACGCAGCTCAGCTACTGTAGCTCCAATCCCATCAGCTCCCATCACTCCCTCTCCCCCACGCCTGCAAACGTATTCCCTTCATCCGTCTCTTCCATATCCCCGCTCTCTGACACTCTCAGGTCTGACTGCACAGTTTGAGTGGCATGTGATCTCCGAGGCAGTCGCTTGTGTGCTTTTTCATCTGAAGAGCAGCCTGCAGGCTTTCAAAGAGAGGACCTCGCCCTCCCATCAAACGCATGCAGACAGACACACACCGACACACACACACACACACACACACACACCTCTGTGAGAGTGCAGGATTTCAGCCCAGCAATGGGGGTCTACAAAGAGGCTGCTTAACACCTTCCAAAGTACTTGAAAAATAAAAAGAATGAGGCGAATTTGGCACTTTTAAAATTTTGATGAAGAAGACACCGAGTGCCACCAGAATATCCCTGAACGAGGACTTCACTGGCACAAAATCAAATAATACCAGAGTTTGTATAAAAGGGTGGGTGGATGGTAACACAAAGGTGCTTTTATAATTTTTGAAGACATCGATGGAACTGCTACAAATGGGTTTCTTATTTCTTTGTTTTTTTTTTAATTTTCAGACCTTTACCGCCCCCAAAGGATGGGTGATAATGACTTCAGTGCTATTCTTTTACAGCAACACAAGTTTATATTAGTTTTTTCTCCATACGTATTAAAAAATGTCTCAGGAACTACGTGATGGATTTGTTCAGACACTGAGAATGAATACAACGACGTGGGCTGTCCACGTCCTATTGATCCAAATGTACTAAAACTGGCTGCAATCCAGGAGCACCTGCAGTCCTCAACGGAGTGAATGAAGCTGAAACACTTTACATCTGCTACTAAACATAAAAAACTCCCAGTTTATTTTAGTTTTCACAAATTTAACATTGACTGCATGTGCAGTTTTATAAAAACAATGGTAGCATTCTGCTAATGTATGCTAACTGGTTGGTTAAAGACTCATCACTCCCTTGATGGTGCCCGTTTCCAACTATAGACACTAGAAGGATGGTTAAAACAAACAAAGTCACATGTGTGTATAAGAAGGAGTTTGAGTTCTCTTTGGGTGCTTCGGCATCCCTAATACTTTTCTAAAACTAAAAGCTGATGAAAGAAGGCTAACAGTTATGGACCTCCTGTGTTGAACCCCGCCATCAAAAACACAAAATGAAAAGACACTTTATATATTTAACAAAATTGTGGGACTTTTTTTTTTTTTCACAAATCTAAACTGATAATTGACCATAAAGAGAGAAGATGGTTGAATATGTCAACCAACTAACTAACCAACTAACTAGCTTTACTAATTTGCACTAATGTGTGCAACTCCAGACCAACTTGTTGGTTCAAAGGTTCCCAAGGAGACCTTCAGCAGGTATGTCAAACTCATTTTACATCATAGGAGTTTCAGTAAAAAAGCAGTGTAAAGAACTTTAACCATAAATTTAATCCCTGATATATTTTAATATAAGGAAAAGAAACAATTTCAGCAGTACATGTTGGTTTTTCTACATGATAAAGAAATGCTGCTGTAGTAAATGAAAGTGTGTCAGCACGACTCTTTGGGCGAAAACTATTTCAGTTTAGATTTCTTACAATGTGTAAAATGACAAAAAAAAGTTGGTAGCTCATGGTCCCGAGTGTCCTATAAGAATAAAATGAAAAGTTTTTCAATTTTTTTTATTTGTTTTGTTTTGTTCTACTGTGAAGCCACTGCAAACATACATTTCTATAGTAGATGGTGGAAAAAGAAACTTTCTGTTATTTAATTGTTTATTTGTTATTTACATTGGGATAGTATGAATGACCACTGGTTTGGTCTTTAGGAGAAAACCTGCGAAGCTGATGAAAATATAGTTGGAAACTTATAAAATACACCCAAAAGTTGCACCTTAAGTGGCTGTAAGCGACTGCAGCTTTCAACCAGGTGTCGTCAGGTGGTGTCCAAATATCATCAGGCATTTCGACCCTGAACCAAAACGCCCTCAGGTCAGCAGCGATGACCAGTCGCATACTGAGCCACTTACGGAGGTGTTTGTTTACTTGCCTCTCGATACTTATCATTTATATCCTACTTCACATTTTCCAAAGCAGCTCAGTGGCTCAGGTTGGAGCCTTTGGCAGGCCGATTCTGGCCCTCGAGTCTTAACTTTGACACCCCTGCCTTACAGAGTTTTTCCAAAGTTGAAATCAATGAATGAGGAAACAAAGGAGCAATTTTAGACACAGTAAGAGCTCAAAAGATGTTGAAAAGGACAGCTGGGCTATCTGTGAGTTTGACAGAAAAACCCCCAACAGCTTTTAATCCTCCTGAATAATGATGATGCCTATGTCTCTATATATTAAAGTATTACCAGCTGTCCCCTTGGCAAAGTGCAGTCTAAGCTCGGGCTGAGCCAAAGCATAAATCTGCAACAGCCATTGGAGGTAATGAATGAACCATTATGAAGAGAGATGTGTCTGAAGAAGAAAGTGAAATTAATGGCAGCCGGCTGACAGAAAGCTGTATTTTAGCCCTGAAGCATGGTCGGCCGCTCTCCTGTTCCTTTATTTTCTGTCTAAAGATCACTTTGCAAACTACAGAATGACAATGTGAGGTCTAATTTTAGACTGAATTCATCTATGGTGTGTTTGTCGCGATGGACGACAAAGGCTGGTTCGTATCTATCTTAATCTTTTTCTTTGGATTTTGTGGTGCCAATGATGAAACTGTGCTTAGCCTAGTTTGCATATTAATAGGCACAAAGTTCACCAATCATGTGTGCAATCTGTACAAAATATACCAGCATGATTAATTATAAGTGACTTTGCATGGGCTTAATATTCTTCTATGACTTTTAATTGAAAGGGTAAATGTAACGTTTCCGTTAAAGGGGTTCTTTGATTGTAACACTTGTTTCCAGATACAATAAAACTTGAAGAATTAAAAAAAAGTATTCATCTACAAATCCTCTATATTATGTGTTTGGCTGATTGCATCCATCTAGTCAACTAACTCTGACTAAGTTTGATTTATGTAGATTATTTATCCCTCAGATGTCTTTGAGCCTGAACAATCCTGTAGCACTAAAGTGCCTCCAAACCAAATTCAATTAAGAATTTTAGAAGCTGCATGACTGCAAACAAACTCCGTGGAAAGGGTAATCGGACAGTTTGGCCAGGACGTCATGAAGCTCCATCATCCATCAATTAATGTGCAATAATAACAGTGTGCAATACAAATACACTTCTTTTTTTTGTTACTAAGTTAATATACTGTGTTGTGTTGTTTGTGTTGCGTTGTCATGTGTCGTATCGTGTCGTGTTATATGTAGTGCTGGCGTAGGACAGTTTTCCAATTTCATTGTACTATTGTACTATGTGTGACTGTGCAATGACAATAAGGAGTTATCTTATTTTATCTTATTAACATAAAATCATGCATAACTTTCCAGACAAGATGTATTGAGAGAATACACCTATGATGCCTTCATAGGATCAACAAAAAAAAATACTAGACATGTACGGTGGCAATGGCCAACATTTGTTTGTTTAACATCGATTATTTTGATAGCTAAATAAATTTAACATTGTACTGAGAAGAGACGATGGGTGTCACAATAGCTCTTAGGTTCTACCTCATTAAGGTGCATTTCACCAAGTCATGTGATTATTTTTCCACACAAAACAGACCAATCAATCCCCGCCTGCTTCAGTCAGGTGATCTGGTCACGGAGAGTTGTGAAGAATAAGGGTTGTTTTAAAGAAGACCGCCCCCAATTAGGGCTCTAAAATTTTAAACAGTGATTTCTAAAAAAAGTGCAAAACCTTCCAAATATAAATGCTGCGCTTGAAATCATCACCAGTCCTTTAACCTGCTTATTTTATAACGAAATAAGTAAGAGTAGTCCCGTACCTGCAGAAAAACAGCTGTACTTACTCATTGGTCAATGTCTAATCCTGTACTATGAGTCCCTGTGATCTTAGATTTGTAACTTGAATATTTTTGGTAAAGAGATAAAACAGAAAGTGTGTCAGCGTCCAAAAATGTGCAATGTACTCCCTCAGGCGAGATTCTATATTTGTCTTAGTGATGACAGCATCTGAACGTGACCTCCTTCAAGGCAGTTCAGATGTACAGCATCAGTTACTGTGGCGATCGAGCCAGGTACAAGCAGAGCCACCTTTGTGACTCCGGCTTTAGGCAAAACGTGTCTTCATAACCCATTAATTTCACTTTGCAGTGCATCCCTCGAATGTGGCACAGATTCAGGTAATATCCCTGAGGCTTGTCTGTTGTTGTCTGCGTGGGACTCTCAGCAGTTTTTGGACTGATCGTGACTCAAGACCGCGCCTCCAACAGCCCGAGGACACCGGACTCCACTCAACTGGGCCTCAGCTACAAGAGTACTACAAGAAAACAGTCCAAAAATGAAGAACTGCAACACATCTTTACTGGCGTTTCCAGCTAAGGTTTGGACTTGCATCTGTATTTTGATATTTGGTGGTTTTTATCCCACACTGATCATAACCTTCAAAACATTGGTCTGAATTTATGTTCATCTGTTTAAAAAAAAGAGAGAGAAGAAAAAGAAAAAATGAGTGCATTAACTGGACAAAAATGACGAACCTACTTCGACACAATAACAAGCTCTTGATTTTGGCAGATTTGAGATCTCAGGAAACAGAAGACTGGAAAGATGACAGGACGTGAGGGAGCGAGAGAGCATGGGAATGGAGCAGAAGAGAAGGAGAAGTGAGTGGGCGAGGAATCAGATGCCATGTGTTTGTGAGTGAGTCAGACCCACAGAGCTGGCATGACCCACCCAAAAGGAGAGAAACTGGTAGGGTCACACTTCACAGTTCCACTTTAAATAACACCAATCCAACCATGGACTTTATCAGTTTACCTGTAACATTAGCAAATATGTCTGAGCAGACCTTCCTGTTTTATGAATGTATTTTATGAATGCCATTTGATATTCAGTCCGTTTTAAAGCACCCACATGTCACACAGAGATACTCCGAGCTCTCATAACTGCTCCGACTTTTCTGGCATTTTTTAAGAAAACTGAAACATTAATGTTTCCAATTCAAAGCTAAACAGCAGCTCAGAGGCCCTGACCTTCTGCTTCTCAAGCAAACACGCTAAAAATGATTCATTCAGTGATTTACACAGGAGAAACTTAACATCAGAGTGCTTTACAAGGCCGATACACAGCACATGACTCGAAAGAATTAAAAGCAACACATTACTGAAAGATTCTGAAGATTCTTTGAAATTAAGGTAACACAAAAAGAACTAAAAACACACAAAAAAGAAACAAAAAAGAAAGGTGAAAGCAGCTCAAACACCAAGTACAAAGCCAACCTGGTGTATGAATATAATGCAAATTCATGTTGACAGAAACATGTCCTTAGTGACTGCCTCACAAGCTTGTACACCCAGGTTCTCGGATGCCACACGTATTGTGTTGTTTGGTTGGTGTTTTACTGTCATTACAAGCAGTGGTCCATAAAATAAATAATCTTAAAGTTTTTAAATGTTTTCATTACAAAGTCATCTCGTCATGCACGCGCCAACAGACTCGCTCTGCTCGACCCGAAGAATAACGAAACAAAAACCAGCATTCTCCATGTTCACAGGCCTTACCAACCATCGAATGACCGGGTCGCTTTGAAACAGATGTTTGCTCTCTGTGGAAGTTCTGGGTTTGTGACGAAGCTGTCAAACATGTTTGTCCAAATTTAAATCAGGTAAGGTTTAGATTTTTCATCCATTCATTCCCCAAACGTCTGGATGACACCTTGTACAGCAGCTCAGAAACTCTGTGATCAGTTTAGGCAAAAACAGAGTGTCAGTGGAGCTGAACACCATCTTTACAGGTAAACTTCACCCTCAGAGCAGAGCCAGTTTTCTTGTTTGGTCGTGTCAAAAAACAAAGTGCACATAAAATTGGTGCTGAGAATGAACCGAGGAGCTGCTGCACTACACCAACGTGTTTTCCACTTCAGCACGTCCTGATGTGGAAAATAATTCAGCACCTTATATAGCAGATAAAACCGAAGCTGCACACTGAAGAGCCATCACTCATTGTCCTCTGATTATGTTCTCTCTAAACAGCAGTAACTGCTTTCAAATCAGACAGAACAGCCTCGGTGTCGTTGGAGTGTACATGGCCTGCTTTAGCTGGAAATGTCCACCGGAAAAAACAAAACGGCCAGACAGCAACAGATTAATATTACCAGGATTTCATAACGCAGACAGATTGAATGACACTTGCTTCCAATGCATTTATTCATTTAATACTTTGTTCGGGCTGCTCCAGCAATTTCATCCGGCTCCTGTTTGTAGGGCCAGTCTACAGATTCTGTCGGTGTTTTTGCTTTCTCGCCACAGAAACTGCTTACGTTTCACGCTCACTTTAATAAATGTCACAATAAACAAAAACAAATTCTGTCAGGAGAAAAGTGGCATGAATCAATTTAGTCTGGACGCTCACCTCACCCTTCCCACACTCAAAACCCCTGCGT
Source organism: Oreochromis aureus (assembly GCF_013358895.1). Taxonomy (NCBI): domain Eukaryota; kingdom Metazoa; phylum Chordata; class Actinopteri; order Cichliformes; family Cichlidae; genus Oreochromis; species Oreochromis aureus. The sequence goes on along the minus strand of NC_052945.1, from coordinate 3,435,154 downwards.
TCCCTCCTCTTTGGCAGGCTGATGGGTTTTGCTCCTCCGCAGCACACCCGTCAGCTATGAGCGATTCGGGTTTGACAACAAAGACATTCTTAAAAATCGTCCATTTCTCCTCCTCAGCACGACACAACACTCTCAGCCTACTAGGCTGGCTGCAATCACACACTTCAGTGAAATGCAATAAACAGCAAGTCTGAGATGAGAAACTGCAAAGGTGACCAAAGCGACAACTGACACAAACACCGAGATCTGTCCTATTATGTCTCAGTGGAGAATACTGAGTGACGGTGCACGACTAAACACTCAGGAAAAACTGTTTTCAACAACCTGAACGCACAAATATGGGGTCAAAGCAACTGTAATGGTAAAAATATTTAGGGGGGGATCCATTTTATTTCTGTTTTTGCTGTATCATATCTCCTGTTTCAGTGCTGGATGCTCATTTAAGCAAGGCCAAAGGTCAGTGTATGTACAAGGAATCCACGTGAGCCAGAAGTTCACGCAGTTTATCACATCTTTTTTCTGCTCTTGACTCTGTATGATGTCAAAGAGAGGGGATATGCCTAATATGGTCATGTTTTGTCTATGAGGGGCAGCTTGTTTCAGACAGAGGATGAACTGATGGGGTGGAATAAGAAGGAGAAGAAGACTGAGGAGATGGAGGAGGAGGAGAAGTAGAAGAAGAAGAAGGAGGAGAAGATGATGAAGGAGAAGAAGTAGTAGTAGCAGCAGCAGTTGGAATAAGCACATTTTACAATAAAACTTTCTCGTGCGATTAGTTACATGAAAATGATTTTCATTTTTCATGTGTTTTTATAACATGTATCTGAATGTTGGATTAAGTGAAGATCCAAATTCTCTTTTTCTTATTCACATTCAGAGAATCGCACATGTCCACTGATGCAGCACTTATGTAAACAAGGTGGAAAGTGGTACTGAGTACGCAAAAAAGTTTTTAAGAGAATTTAAAGTCATGGATTGTAAAATCTGACATGCTTTTTTATTAGAAAACGCAATTTACAGAGGAAGCTTGGTAGCTGATTAAACAGATTGTTGGAAATTTTCCTTTAAATATTTTTTACCGGCGAGTCACTATTTTTTCTGCAGTTTGGATTTCATTAGATCAAGCTGCCAATAACCTGCACTGTGAATGAGGCAGACTATTTTTATAAGAATTAAAAAATGATTGTAATGAACCTTTAATAGTCATTTTATAGTGAGGTGTTTTGCAGTGTTGTGTTTTTCTCTCCCCACAATCAATATCTAATTTTCACAGTAAATAGTCTCAATTTTTTAGCCATCTTTTGATGATATAATCAGATTTATAGCATCCGCTGACACTGAGCATGCTCAGTCAGACCACCTCACAGCTCATCTGGTCCACTTACAAAAAAACAAGAGGCAAAACAGCAGCTCAGCTTAAAGCTTTTCAACAGGACTTCACTAACCAACAGGTGGAGTTATGGCGACTACATCATCCATCAGACTCACACTGTAATGCAAACATACGTCAACAACACGCATGTTGCCATTCCTCATCCTCGTACCAAGGGTCTCATTAAAGCCTAGGACCCAAATCATAGTAAACCACAGGGATCGGAGGGTCCTACAGCCTGACGCCTCCTGTTTTCTTAAACTAAATGTCCCATTTTCCGCATTTTTTTTTTTTTTTTGCATGGCAGTCACAGTCAGATAACAGAATGCTTGCAAATCTGATCCAGGAAGAAAGTCTCACTTAAAAAATAAAAATCTAAAACAGGACCATAACAGCCGCCTTGTACTTTATGATACTGACCATGTGAGCACAGCAGCTGTGATGGAGTCTGACCGGAGATGTGTGTTGCACATCGTCCCCCTTCTCCATTCTTTCTGTTCAACAAAGTACGAAACTTTTCAAAGTGAAAAAACCCCACTTGCACTTTGTGTTGTGCCACGAAACAAAGTTATAATTTGGAAGGAGGAGATTAACGGGGCTTAGATATGGTGCATGATCTCAGTAATGGCGAAAACCCGCCACCAACTGGCAAACCAGACGATAGCTGTCAATCACTTTGTTTTGGATTTGTGTGGCTGAGAGAGTGCAGGGACTATGAAAAGGCATTTAATTGGCGGTAGATTGCGTAACTCGGCGCTCACGAGCCGTTCCACTGGTCTCTTTTAATCACCACATATGTGAGCGCCTCTCCTGAGCCACGTGTCACTTAGGCTCTTCATCCATCACAGTTGGGCCATAAGTCAACCCCTGACCGTCCACCCCATTTAAGTAATTAATCAGCATATTTTTCTCTTCTGTTGGGTCAGCCAAACACTCGTGGCACAGATGTCCTAAAGCTCTGTGATGTCACTGTAGCTGAATTCATACCCAGAAGAGCCACATGAGTGCTTCGTTCACGACTGCCACGCCGTCAGGGATTGGGTAATTGCAGATATTGCGTGATAAATAATATTGGTCGGACGCCTCATCAGACTCAAAGCGGGTCAGGGGGAAAATACCCCGAGGACTAGCAGTGATCACCTCAGGGAGAAAGTCCAGCAGTGAAAATCCTAAGTGCCCTGATGGTCCAGCCTGGGCACTCGTAATCCCGCCCCCCCACAATCAAACAGAGAAAGAAGGATTATGATTCCCCGCCCCCAGAGTCCCAAGCCCCCAGGCCATTTGTGTCTGATGTTAATCTTTATTCTGAACAGATTTCAAACAGAAAGCACTGGTACCGAACGTCACCACTCATCCACACTTTTATTATTATTATTGTTGGTTGGGATGCAAACACAAAGTTAAAAAACAGCTTAAAAATCATCCACCCACGTGAGGAAAACCTATGCTAAGGTCAAACTTTTACTTACTTCCTATAATTTGTAGATTCCAGAGAACGCTTAAATTAAAGTTTCAAATAACGACGTGAGTGTATGTAAAAGTAATCCTGCTGCTGCTCTGAAAACTCTGATTTGTCTACTCTGTGTGTTGTCAATAAAACGGACAGAGGCAGAACAGCAGCAGAGTATGGTATCGAGTTATCATATCTGAAAACTTCGGTGTCCACGCCGCCCTCCCACCCACCAGGTTCACAAGAAGCTCCAGTGTCCACCTTTAAAAATCAGGTGATCCTGGGCACTGAATGCATTTCCGGTTGCAGCTAGTTGTGCTCTGTGCAGTCGCACGCTGCTGCTGCTGCTGCTGACAGGGGAAAGATGTTAGTGTTGTTTCTGCATGAAACTCAAGTTTATCGTCCTCTCAAACATCCCCACCTGCTTTTGATTGATTGAGCCATTCCCTCTCAGTTTCTTTGCCTCCACCCACACACAGCTGCCCTGATTAATGAAAGCAAAGTGAACGTCTTAAGTGATTGATTAATCATTTTCATGTGTTGGGCAAAGCCAGACAGGCCCATCTCATCTCATTATTATGACGTTTATGATGACCTCAATCAACATGTAATGCATACCAATACATATACCTTTGATTTATGCACATATGTTAAGGTGAGGCAGCATTACACACTGCACTGCACAACTGTGATCTATTTTCATCAATCTGACTGTAGATATGTTACAAAAACAATGAGTATTATACTGTAATTATACAGTAATGCCTCCTGCATGGAGACTCCAGCACTAACTAACACAAAGATCTGTATTTTTCTCCCACACAAAGACTAACTTTATCTTTAAAGGAATATAAAAACAGATTTATATTTATTCCCATCTGTAAGGAAGATCCGCTTGCTCTTATTTTGAAAGTTTGACAGCTAACCAGCTTGCTGCCGTTTTGGTGGTCCTCGAAAATCATTCAGCTGCCTCCCAAGAGACTCTTCAGTTGTCCTGCAGTTAGTTTTGATTCCACTGTTGTGATCTGCAGCTGGAAATCGTAGTCTTTGTTCTGTTTTGGAAACCTGCTGTGAGCTGGAGGGTCACGCACTTGGAGCAGGTGAAGTAAGGACTAGCATCTGCAGCTGCAGTTTGACTTCATTCATAGGATGAGGACGCTTCTTGAGAGGCAGCTGACTGTTGCTCCATTATTTACAGTCTCCTATCTCCATCAGTCTGGCCCACACGGTGGCTTTGTAACACGTGGAAACTCTAAAATGCACAGATTTTCATGATGTGATGATGCCAGCACTTGTCTTCTAAACACAAACGGAAATGTAAGGGAAATAAGATAAGCTGTCTGAATCAAGATGTAAAATAATGTCAGTGTTTAGTTTTTGCTATGATCTGTAAATTATCACGTACATCTAATAACAGCAGACTCCGTGAATTTGGAGGATTGTTCAAACTGTACTTATGTTCTCTTAATACATCTTACGTCTCTGTTTTTGTCCCAGTGAGAGCAGTGCATTGGTTTTACTGGCCTGACCCTGTTGAGATCAAACTCGTCTGCCATGGCTGGTAGGATGTAATCTAGAAGCCATTCACCAGCAACCATTATTTTACCAGTGCATTACACTGGTAAAATGTGCACGGCGCAGTGAAATTGGATGGTACCAAAACAACAAGGGCTGGAGACTCTTTGGGATGAAGTCGACAAAGAACAGTGAGCTAATTCCCGGGGAATTTTAAATAGTATTTTTGCTTGAAATCCTCAATCCTTTCATTTCTTACTAATGTTTTTATGAAAGTGTGCGGTCAGATTGCACCTCCTTCCTTTATAAGAGGTTTCTCTGTCATTAAACTTATCAGATGAAGATGTAAATGTATTTTTGCTAGTTACTCTGAACAAGTTTGTCTCATTCATAGATACCTGCCTTAAGAAATGCATGAAATGTTATTATTTTTTGCTTCAAATTTTCAAAGTGTAACACTTGAAATGCCAGCTTGAATTAATTACAAGATGCATTTCACAGCAAACACAGTTAAATAGCTGCAATGCAGACAACTCAACAGTGTTTGAAATGGAGCTGAGCTGCTTCCTCTGCAAAACTGCAATTATTTAAGACCTCAACAACTGCAAGCATCATTTAACTTTAATTAAGACCTTGAGTTGAGACCTTGAACGTGTAAATCTAAGAGGTTTTTTTTCAACCCTCTGACAGAAATTAAGACAGTGCTCACATTCACTGTGCGAATGAAGCGGTTTTCTTTCCATTATGGCAGACTGAAATTAATCAGCAATAAAAAAACGATTCAATTATTCAACATACGTTTAAACAGCTCGACGCCTGAAGACATGCTTTGTATGTTCATGACATGAATGAAAGCAAAGAAAGAAAGATTGTTGTTTCCCGGCAATATTTAACCTTAATGATGCACAAGAGAGTAAACCACTCCGTGACTGAATGATGCTGGAAACACCACTATGACTGCATCTTACATACAGACCACGAAGAAAAATGTATCCATTGCTACGATCCTGACATGTATGATATAAGACGTGAGGACACCCCGACAGGCAGCGAGTAGAAATGGCCTGAAATAGTCCATAAAAGCCCAAAAGATACATGCAAATCTTCATGATAGCAATAACGAGGCGAATGATTTGCTGAATATACAGGCAGCGAGGGGGAGGAGAGGCAAGTAAGACAAAGAGTGTTGGAACATGATTATGGTGGAGGTGGTCGAGGGAGAAACAGATAACATAGATGGAGCATGGAAGAAAGCACTTTATAAGAGTGTTCGTTCAGCACCATTAATCACCTGAAAACATCCCCATCAAGCAAACGCATGTTTCATCACATTAAACTCAACGTGCTTTACATACAAAACAGGGGAAAAACATAAGAAAATGGATAAAACGGACACTCGTTAATCAGAAAATAAATGCACAAATAAATTAAGCTGACCTGACGTGATTGGAGAGTTATGTTTACAGCTGAATACAGCGTGTGATTACACAGACATAGGTTTGTATTGCTTAACCCATTATTATACATTATCTTCTTTCTTTTTAACACAAATGAAGTGACTGCATACAAAAAAAGGATTCATTTTAGATTAATTTAAAATTTGTTTCCCTTTATGAATCAGGATAAAAAAAATTAAAAAAAATCACAGACTGTATACAAAAGATGTAAGCATGAAGCCCATTAATTTGACTATTTGAAATCATGATTTTCACACAACTAGCTTGTTGTCATAGCGCTGCAACCAAGACCAAATGAACCACGCCCATCAAGCATCGCCGCCTGATGAGCTCAAACCACGATCACACTTGTTAACTAAACTTAACATTGGGGGGTCAAACTGCATATATATGTGTGAAAGTAGGGACCGCTTCTAATAATTACACTGAGAGGAACTGGATGTACATTAGAGAACTAGAGTTTATTATCATTATTAATATTATTATCATTATGAGAATAACTGCCTGTGTTTAGCCTAAGAGTGTAGATAAACCTTGTAAATTCAACACAAAAAAACCACACTGAGGAATGAAATGGGTTCAAATTCTGCAGGAAAACATTCCCAAAGTAGACAAGTAACAGTTTTTGTCAATCTAAACATAAATATTATTAACAAAAGACAGATTCAGGGTCAACGTTATGCTAATTCCTCATTCTGTGTGTGCATATTTGTGTTTTGTTAGACAGGATTTTGTTTGTTTGTTTGTTTTGTTTTGTTTTAAAGGTGCTCATCTGCTGAAAGCAGAAGTGTCTCCATCCGTGTCTTATGTCACTGTCTCCATCAGCCCTGGATGCTCCTTTCACCCCTCTGAGTCTTTGGGCCACCATTTGGCTTCATATATTTAACTACACATTCTGCACCAACACAGAGAGTATTGGTGAATATCTAAATATATCATTGTGTCTTTCTCTCAACACGTTTTACAAAAACAGGCTTCTGGAAGTCAGTGAACAGGCCTCTGTCAGGCCAAGGGGAGGTAGGAATGTGTCTGCCGTGATTAATGAAACTAGAACATCGAATATTGTGTATCAATAATGGCCTCAATAAGATTACAGTGAAGAACGCAACTATTTAACACCATCTATGCTCTTCAGTAAAGGTCTTTTTAAATTCTGCTTTGCTTAGACTGTGTTACTTGTTGTCCGCTTATACTAATTGAGGCCATGTCTAAAGAAGGAGCGACTTGGCCCAGGTTAGATTTGGAGTCACATCTTCAAAATCACTCATCAAACAGCAACATGAAAAACGAGGAAACATTATTTTGATGTTCTCAAAAATCCCACAAGCAACTCCAGATTTCCTTCAGAATCCAGGAGTCAGTTCATGCATGATGTAGAGGGGTTTACAGCCTTAGACTGCTCTCGTTAGGAACACGGCCCTGGAGACCGCCATACATATACAATTAAAGACAGGACGACAAGGAGGTGGAGAAGTGAGGACAGAGACACAAGGAGAATGGCTGATGGTGTTTCCTGCGACAGCACTGCAGAGCGGGTCATTACATTTTAAAGAGTAAGTGAATATGCAGCACAAACTAAAGTTCAGGAACAAAAACAAACAGTGGCTGGTTTGGGATGTGATTCTGACCGAGGTCGCCGTGGAGAGAGGGTAACGCTGTCTGAAGTTTGGATAATATCGCCCAACAAAAAAGTGGGAAGATTAACTATGTGACATTCAAGTTCAGAGCGCAGAGCCAACGTGATGGAACAATATAGAGCAGAGACACCTTTATTTCACTGCAGTGCTCCTAAATCACACAGATCTCATCACTGTCAAACAACGACTGTTGCAATATGCAAGCGCAGTAAACGAGCTGGCTGGACCGTTTGTGGCAGAACTCGTGTGTAAAAGTTAATCACACATCGGTCATCTGCAGAGTGATTTAGAAGGTGATTAGGATGTTCCACTTCCACGATTTCAATAACAACAAAAGGTCTTTCGACAGACAGCGCTTACCTTCGGGTAATGGGGTCACATTTTCCTTGCATTCCGCTGACAAACTTATAATGAAAACTAAACAAAGACAATTCAGAAAAACAAAAACTAATGCTCCCATTAACATGGAGCATCTCTGAGGCTGTACGTCACAAAGTGATTATGGCAGTTCCCCAACATTACGCATCTGGCCAATCACCAAATAGCAAATGTTAGATTGTTGGTTTCAGATAGAAAAAGTCGTAACACCAGTTATGACATTAGAAAAATGTAGAAGGAGAGAGTTACGGGTGTTGCACAACCATCCAGCAAGCACTTCTATTGGAATATGCTACCATCTTTGGCCTTATTATTACTGTAGAGCCAAATACATGTTTCTTGAATGCCTCCAGTCATCATAAAGATGGCTTAAATTGCTCAGAAGTGTCAACTGAGTACAGAGATAAAAACCATAAAACTGAGCCATCTGAAAACACAGAATCAATCTACAAGCAGAATAAATCGGAACAAACAACAGCAATGGGAAACAGAAAACAAACACTTTCCAGCAGTAAAACAAACGTGAATGAAGAATGATCAGTGTAGAGAGTTTTTAGCCTTCATGACTTCACATTGTTTAATCATCAGTAGTGCTTGTTCTAGTCTACAACCTCAGTGATCTCTGCTTGTGCTACAGGCACAGAAAACAGTGGTTTGAGATCGCAGCACAAATGAATGCGACTATATGCAATGAACTCAATCTTACTGCCTTTGAAACAGGTGATTTAACCAGGTCTGCAACCACTTGCAGCCTGTCTTAAGGGCATAAAGACATCAATAAAACAGCAACAAGATGAAGTCAGTCTGCTGTGAGTCAATCTGGCAATTAAAATGAAATCTGTTCGTCATGAATCTGTTCAGAGTCGAGCCAGAACCGTCATCAGTCCATCATTATTTGGAGACAGGCTTCCTGCTGTGTGATCAAAATGTGGTCGCTACAACTACTTGCAATCATTCGTTGAATGTGAAAAAATGAAATGCAATTACCAGATAACCCCAACCAAGAACAGCAAAGTGATGGAGTTGGTGCATGTCCCACTGCAGGACAAACTTTGTTATAACTTTTGTTTTTTGTGAAAATTTGATCAGTTCACCTGTTTTAACCCCCATTATTTAAATGCTAAGACTTAAGGTATCAAGGAGGTAAGAGACTATAATTGCTGCTGAAATAAAAATCAATAGACTCCAGCAAGATAAGTTCCTTCTGGAAAAACTGTGTTGAGGAGTCATCTTTGTACTTTAGGAGTGCTCTCTTCTGGATTATTTTGGGAGGGAATTAGTTGGTTTACTTGATAAAATATTTCAGGTACCCAGGACACCATTTCTGCCCATCCATTGGACTATGAGAAGTGGCAAGGAGCAGAAAAAAGTAATATTGCTGGTTTAAAAGTATATGGAAGTCAGCAGTTAAAGGAAAACACACAATAGACAAGATAACTTTTCAGCTGAGTCTGGAAAATGTGCAATTCAAAGAGTGATGTTATCGTGGTTAGAAGTGATGAGAGAGCTGGTCGAAGATGGGAAACTTTCATGTCTTATCGATTTACAAGATTGGGCGAGTCAATGGTGAAAGAACAGATAACTGCATCTGCGCAAGTCAGTGTTTGGTTATGATGCTGACACGATTCTTGGTGTGTGAGATCGAATTTTTCTGGTGCAGGATTTGAGTTTTTTATTTTTTGTTTTCTCTCTTTGCTTTTTGTGCAGTAGAGCTCAAGGGGTAAATGGTGGTTATTGGAATATGTCTCTGACATTTTAATAGTCTGCTCTCAGCATTGTTGATTCCAACCATCAATCCACGAGAGGAGCAGGAAGTAGAGCAGGGACACAAGGAGACGACACTGAATGGGCTTCAGTTTAAATTAGACAAAGGTTTTAATTCTTCTAGACAAAGCTGCAAACTTTTAATCACTCCTCATTAATGCGGTGGAGAAAAAGCTCAGAAAAGCAACAGCAAATGTAAATAATTTTATAATCTTGCTGGCACCACTTTCCTTTATGAACACCCATCCGTCATTACAGAAATCTGAACATTTCACACATCAGGCAGTGTTGGAAATAACTCTCAAAGGAATAATTGCTCTTTTGTCCCATAATACTCCTTTCTACTGTCAAACCTGTTTGTATTCAAAAACATCAGGTCATTCATTGTGAAAGAAAATGACAGTAAAGAGTGACGTGCGTGCATTTGCTGCAGGCTTTTACGGCTTTGAACAAGCTGCTGTTTTGGAGACATTTTCCTAATTAAAACCTACAAAATGCAAAACGGCCTCTCAAGAAAGAAACCGTTAAACACCTACCAAGGTAAAAATAACAAGCAGCAGGGCACAGTGAAGATTTATGACGAGCTTGAGACATATCTGGGGGGACATGAGAAATGATTATTTGCTGTTGGTTTATTAGGACGACGACCATTTCACTCCTCCTGCCATCACGAGTATTGGAAAAATGAGAGCAAAGAGAAGGATGAAGAAGTAGGGATAAAACAGATTGCCTCCAAAATGATAGACAGAAGAAAAGAATCAGAATAAATCAATAAAATAAAGCCTTACGTGGATTTTTCTTCATTGAAAAAGACAATTGCTCAATGTTTTATTTAGCGAGGGGCATTATGGGTCAGTGGACAGCATTTAAACAGATGCTAGAGAGAGCACCGTGACCCAACTACCCAATCAATTCAGGACACTGGAATGAACTGCAGTCTTCAGCACACGATCCCCCGAAACATGCAGCAGGACACGTAATGAGCTCAAGGTTATACCAGGTCTCAGTGTAGACAGCTATTGTTAACCTGTCTGCATTTTAATTGCAGCCAAGTACTCCTGTATGTTTGATGTAAATCACATTCATTCGCCTTCAGATCCCTCTGAAACGTCCTTGTACCAGATAACCGGCTTTAGACTCCTCGCATTCTGCATGTTGATTTCCTTCCACTTCACATGGAATACAGCTCGATGAAGCAGTAAGAGAAAAAACAAAGTATATATGTAAAGGTTCTCATATGATGTCACGCACACTTTGCCCAACAATACGGCTCCTAGGTGAAAATGTATATTCCTTACTGGCTGGCAATGGTTGTAGGAAGTTGCTGGGTAAAAACTGCTAAACCAAAGAAAAAACAAAAGTGCTACTACCGCAGTTGCCTGTAGTTGTTTTACTTGCTTTGTGATAGTAAAACTTGAAAAGTTATGATGCAAACCAGTGACGGAGAAGGTTCACCTTCAAAGTAAAAGTTGTCCCTCAGCGCTGAAGCAACACGTGAACAGGTTGTTTTTCTACAGCTCAGAGAGAACCTGGGCAATGTTTGCAGAGAAGTCAGTTTTTACTATTCAAACTGCAACTAGCAATATGGTAGGAACCAAAGCAATCACAAGTTTCAACATTTTCCCCAAGCAACCAGAGTCGCCCCCAAGGTCACTCACCGGTCCTGCATCACTGTGGCTTTAACAATCATTTTCCCAGCGAGTGCCATCAACCTCCATCAACCACTGGCAACACTCATTTGTCTGTTACAACTGATGGTTGCAGACGAGTCTCTAGGTCTGTGTAACTTTATTTTATTTAATTCACTTCACTTCAGTGAAATTTTATTTCTATTGTGCCAAAGTACTTGCTTTAATGCACTATATATCAGAGGATAAAGACCCTACGATAAAACAGAGGACCCCCCAAAAATCAGATGACCTCCTATGAGCAAACACTTGGTGACAGCGGCAAGGAGAAACTCCGTTTTAACAGGAAGAAACCTCAAGCAGAACCAGGTTCAAGGAGTGGCAGCTATCTACTGTGACCTGTTGAGGGTACTTGATCCTACATTGTTACCAAGACTCTCATAATTTCAAAATGGTTAGTGGTCACATGATTAACATCACATGGTTAGTGGTCATGTGCCTATAAAAGCTCAGAAGAAACAATTGCACCACATGGGGACATCATATGACTCATTTTTTTCCTTTTATGCATTTATTTTCCATCCATCTGCAAAAATGTACCATTTACTACTCCGTCTATCTAATAAGAAACAAGAATCACACTGCAACATTTTGTTGAACCACTTGATTTTGTTGTGATCTTCTTTTACGACACATTAAACTTAAACTTCTGACTTTTTTGCATTTACTGAAACAAATGATGCTTATTCTGTGAGGACAGTCTCATCAGGTCCCCCACCCTCACACCCTCACACTGCCCTTGAACATGCTACTGCTTAATAAAGGCATGATGCATGAGTGTACAGTACATTATCTCTCATAAACAAGTCCCCATTATTAATCATTCTGTTTATCAGGCTACATGAAAATGGCCTGAATAACCATCTAAACCTAATTTTAAAAAATTTAAAAAAGGTCCATCAGTTATTCCTCAATGACCTCTATGTCTCCTTGATAACTGCTCCCTCCTCTCCAGTCTCCACCATTCAAACAGCACCATGCTTTCCCCCCTCCCCGCTCTGATCCGCTGCTCTGATACGGCTTCCTGCTGTTGCATGGAGTGGACTCCCCCCCCGTGGATCGTAGCTCCAACACTTCATCCCGCTGTGATAATCCCCATTAAACCATCTGCACTGCCGTCTCCCTGCTGCTCCGGCCCTGACTGGGATAGCCACTGCCATTACATACAGTATATATCTGTCCTGTACAAATCAAACACGACTGCTTCAGTCATGTGCAGCAGATCAGCAGGATGGAAACTGCTCTTAAATACTAGGCTCCAATATAGAAATGACACGAGCTGTCAAACTTCAAGGATAAGGAGAAATGAGCTCAGACACTGTAAAAACATCCGCTTTTTATCAAGTTCAAGTACACATTATGTGTCATTTAGAGGTTTATCTAGAGTGAGTTCACAGGGATCAGAACCAGCCCACTGAAAAATGTAAACAAGAGCTGAAACTGGGAACTTTAAACTGGAATAACATCATAAGAGTCTAAACTCTAAGCTTTGCAGACTTCTTACAAAGCCTACATCTCACAGAGTAAATAAGCAATAGATGAGCAAATAAACTGAATATTCTTGGTTAGTCTTCCACTGAATAAAACAGAGGTTTTTGATTTTTTTTATTGCATGTTCACCGTTAAAATTATTTAAAACTCAGCATTTTTGGTGAATTCACAGAAAACATCCTCTTTTTTTTAAATCTCAGGACAAAGTGTGAGTAATACTTTTTCTGTAATTTTAGGGATTTATTTCTCAGAGTTTAAGTCTGAGGAAGCATGCCGACGGCTTTCTTTGATTTACTACAGCAGCATTTTTTGTAATGGCATTAAACTCAATGAATGTGGAAAAACTGAGACACATTATTTTTCTTAAGACATCTCAGGGTGTTCATCATCACTTTGTTAAAGTGAACTTTTTAAAAAATGCATTTAAAACTTCTTTATGCTAAAAGAAAAGGTAATTTTAGTGGTCTGGTCCACATTAGATCAAACTGAGCTGTTTAAAACGAGCTGCTTTTAATGCAGCATTCGACTTCATGTAAAACTTGTTTTCAGTGTTGGGATAATTAACTGTCACTAAAACAGTTCAACAGAGCAAGGAAAACAAACAGTCAGATGATCACTTTAAACAAACCAACAAACTGTGGCAGACAAATGTTTTTAGAAGAGAACAAATGCATAAAAGGGAAAACGATCCCCCCAAACCGTGCACAACCATCACAGTCTGCAGAGCTACAGCCCAATAATACACTGACAACAACTAATGGCATTTTTCAGTTTCATGTCTGAATGAAGTGATTTAGATTATCAGGACAGTATGAGCCTGTTTACAAGCACTCAGTTATCCCACTACTTTTTCACATCCTGCTGTTTTGCCAGACCTACGGAATAAACGTATAAAAAGTACGCATTTATCACACTGCATTTTGTCTTTTGATATCAGGTCCAAATTTGGTTTTAATGAAAGTCAAACTTTTGCTCACCACTGTCAAGGTGCATGGAGACAACCACAAAGAATGCTATACATAACTATGCAGAAAAACCTCAGGTCTGCAGAGACTCCAGGCTGCTCTAATGGTTTTCTGCATGACTTTATCAGGATCTCACAATATGACAGATCTGGACTTTGGATCATTGCAGAACCTTCATTCTTTTCTTTTTCAATAATTCAGTGGGAGACTTGCTGCTGTGCCTGGGATTATTGTCCTATTGATGACCAGGTTGAGCCGAGCTTTAGCGTAACATTTCACTGTAGAATACGTCGGAGTTCATCGATGAGCACACATCCCTCCACCATCATGTTGACAGTCGGTTTGAGAGGTTTGAGCTGATATGGTGAGTTTGGTTTTCTCCAAACACAGTGCTGTGCATGATGGACAAACATCTCCTCTTTTGTCTCATGTTCAAAGGACATTGTTTCAGATGTTTTTTGTGGTTAGTTGCAAACATTAGTTGTGCTGCCATATTCTTTTTAGAGAGCCACCCAAGCCATCTTTGGTATTTATTTAATCTGAACAAGCCCCTAAAAACAGTCAGTGATCACTGTCGGCCTCTCTGTTTTTATTACCACTGTTCATTTTAAAGCTCAGTTTTTAAACCCTTCCGATGTAACTACAGCCCAGCCCATGCAGCAGTATATGAATGACTAACCTCGTGTTGTGGATGGATTATCTCAGCTGTTCTCCTGACTGAAGTTTGGTCCGTTTACAGCATCCTGCCATGCGATTGCATTTGTCCCTAACCATCGGGAACCCTCACGTTAACTTTTATCAAGTGGAAAAAAGTTAGCGTTCATCCTCCAGCTTCACTGTGTTTATGTTATGCTAGCATAGCTGTGTAGCTAGCGATCACGTAGCACATCATTATATAGCAGCTAGCCCAACTTCAGTAACCCTACAAACGTCACTGCTGTTTAGTTTTCTGTCTTCATTTATGTTGGAAGTGATAGCAGAGCTGTACGTTTGAATGTTTCAGGAATCTCTCAGTCAGAACATGCTATATCATGTTTAGCTGGAAACTAGCGAGCTAACTTCCTGCTAACTTCAAACTCCGTTAAACTTCCTAAATTCTGTTTTCATGGATGCCTGGATGTTAAACTTAATTGTTACACCTGGTAAAGCAGCAACGCTGATCATTTTATTGAAGATGAAAGAATTTAGACAGTTTGTAACTCTCAGTGATGCCGCAGTGTTCGTTTGACTTTGGGACCTGAAGCGGAGTTTGGACCCGGAAACAGCTAATGACGTCAGACTTAAAGACCGGATAGTCAGGTTTTTTTCCCCCCACTGCATAGAGTCCCCCTTAGGCTACGTTCACACTGCAGGTCTTAATGCTCAATTCCGATTTTTTGATCAAATCCGATTTTTTTTGTCTGCTTGTTCACACTACAAATAAAATGCGACACCAAACGCTCTCTAGTGTGAACGCTCAAAGCGACCCGCATGCGCAAAAGAAGATGTCACACACAACGCACTCTGTCTAGACCCAGAGCAAACAATATTGTTTGACTGATGGCCCTTAATATAAAGACTTCGGACTTTACGTTTCCCAATTTTTGCTTTAAGTTATTTTGTTATTTACATAATAATGTAAATAACCTAATAATTATCCTTATTAGGGATGCAACGATACCAATTTTTTCAAACCGATCCCGATACTTGGATCTGAGTACCTGCCGATACCGAGTACAAAATCCGATACTTCTACCACACACAAGTTAAACTTAACCAGTAGTAAAGAAACGACCCCAGACAACTCTTTAACCCAAACGAAACGTTTACTGAACGTAAGGGCAGAGACAAATACTGTACAACACATCCCTTTTTTAAACTCAAATGATATTCCAATTCCTTAACCAAATGAAATACACTGTATAAATGACATAATTCCCTTTCAAATTATATTAAACAACCCAACTTATGTTATCACCTTTTGGTAAGTGACTCACTAATATACACTCCAAAACACGTTATATAAATCCACTAAACATACAATATTCACACATGGGCCCCACACACACTCACATTCACACTTGTTGCAGGCCTGTTTGCTGCTCACGCCGGACGATGGAGAAAAATCCTCTTCTCCCCAGTAAGAGCACAAAAGTCTGACTTACAGTTCAGCTGATCGGTAGGTCGCCGTTCACCAGTCCCACACTAAATCCACTCCCTGCGGACCCGATGCTGTCTCTGTTACAGCGCGTTAGCGAGTCACTGTCCAGCTCTCCGACAGTCCATAGCGGCTGCCTCCGTGGCAAGCCAAGCAGTCCGGGCTAGCCTTTAGCCTCGGCGGTCGTAGCTGGAAACACAGCACGGTGGTGCGACCATTGAAACAAAAAGTCACTTCACCCACACTCTGTTGTGAAGCTCTCACACGGTCAGCTTTCTAGTCACACACTCTTTTGTGCTGGTTAACCTCAGTAAAACTAGCCGAGTCTCTCACTTTGGTTTAGTTAACCTCGTGCATTTCCCCATGCAAGGTCCCGTTTTATGCTACCTTCACAGGCCTCCAGAAAATTAGAACTCTGAAAAATATTTTAACTCCCTTCAGAGTTACATACCATAAAATAATACTTTTATGATTAACATAACAGTTTGATTGCTCTAATTACCTGTATTTACCTTGCGACATATTACAGGGCAAATTATATTCAGGGTAGAGTTACATCACATAACATCAACTGTGAACACCTTATGTTACCGTGGCGTTTAAGTCCATGGGAATTATGAGTATCCACTCCCAAATTCCCATCCGGGCTACATTAGTATCGGTTCATGGTATCGGTTAACTTTTACGAGTACGCACACATTTTACAGTATCGGCCCCGATACCCGATACCAGTATCGGTATCGGTGCATCCGTAATCCTTATTGCTGTTTTAGAGGAGCGGTGCTTCAAAGGATAGTTGCAGATTTCTGTCAGAATCTGCAGATTATACAGTACAAATAAAATGTTCACGTTTCTCCAACGTTGTCTTCCCAACAGTTTCACTAACATCTACGATGGATGGCCAGGAAGCGTTCGCGATGTCTTCTCCGACGCTGATAATTGGCGTTTGTCTTGTGTTAGTGACGTAAAAGACGGATTTAATGCGACATGACCGTTCAAACAGCAGTCGCTTTCTAAAACATCAGATATGTATCGGATTCAGTACCACATACGAAAGTGACCCAGATCGGATTTGAAAATATCGGATTTGTGCCGTTCACACTGTCATACCATGATCGGATACGGATCGCATAGGGTCAAAAAAATCGGATTTGATGCGTTTTCGCCTGCAGTGTGAACGTAGCCATAGTGCATCAGGGTAAAACAGGGAAAAGAATGAAAAGGATGTTTTTTTTAATGACGTTATTCCGAGTTATTCCCACAGATATGATACTGTTGTTGGTTATATTTGTTTCCAGTAGTTTGTTGGCGTTGCCACCATTTTCTGTAGTTTGTACTACCAAAACCAACCAGTTTTTCCTTTGTTTAACAACATCATAATTTAATTTCAGATTTGTGTTTTGAACAATTATGAAAACAAGATCGCTGGAATAAAACCAATTTAGCTTTTTTCACTACCCTGCTTGCTACAGTGCATTTCCACCTCTCCACGAAAGCTCAGACTCATTCACAGTTCAGTGCAGCGCGATTAGATTCAGATTACTAATAGAGAGCCTCTCATCAACTGTATCTATGCAGACAAAGTAAAACCAAGTTTGAATATGAAGAATACAATTTCTCTAAAAACAATAATTAAGAGTCGTATGATAAACCAGTGCTGTCCTTTAATTCACTCGAGGTGGATCCTGTTTTCACAATTAATTCTAAATAAAATACAGAGAGGTGTGCAGCAGTTGACTTTATTTTTTTTTGTGGCGTGGCAAAAACGAAGCCACGGCTTAAAGGCAGGGTGAAGGAAACATCTTGTTTCAGAGAGAAGATGAACTGAGGGGCTACACCAAGGCCATGTATAAGAGAGGGATTATTTTGAAGTGTGAATCATGCAAAGCTCTCTAGTAAAAGTTACTTAAAGTTACTTGTTTCAGGCTGTAACAGGCTAAAGTACTGCAGTAACAACAAAGTGGGCGGCCTTCAAGGGGAACAGCACTCAAGGTCAATGAAACTCCTCTTAGAATAAATCTTTATTAGTCAGTTAATTAATCAATCAGGTCTGTATTGAGGAAAGTGGCAGGTTGGGTCATTTCTGAAGCCGTGGGGGACAGGTGAGTTAAAATTAACTTTATTTCAACACGTGAAACTGTGTAATTGAAATATCTGCATGACAATAAGCCGTGAACAATGCAGCGCAAGCATAAACTGCCTCTGAGCTCATATACCCCATCGATTTTCCATCACTTCCCACATACTGAGAGAACAATAAATCAGCCATTTAAAATGTACTGGCCGTCCAGCAGGGTGGAGTGTACCAACCACTGCTTGGCTAGTCACTGTGACACAGACCCTGCGGTGAAATTCAGAAAGAAAACTTATTGGGGGACAATCAAGGACAGAGAAGTTTAATTGAGGTCTCGGGAATCTCTGCTGGAGCTCAAGCAAAAAACCAGAAAGACCCAGCTCTTTCACGGCCGCTTAATCTTTTCAATCAAAGCTGTGTAAAGGGCCAGGATCAACACTGTGTGCTCTGTTATGCAATGGCCTCTATCGTCTCCCCTTCACACCCCGGAGCCAACAAATACTGCCAGGAAGGAAAAAAAGAACACATTCAGCCATCCATTTATCCATTTGGGTGGTGAACATGAGAATCAATCAGCAGGAGAGCAGATCGCAGGCAACAGCTTTTCAGAAGTTGAAGATGAAGCAAATCGCTGTCACGTCACACCCACAGCTGATAGTGCTGATGTGCGAAGCCGATACCGATTAAGGAAAAGATGTGACCTGATAAATTATCAACCGGGCTGCTTTCAGGCCTTATTATCGTGAAGTAATTAGTCTGTCTCTTTGTGAATTCTTCATAAAAATGAGAGGTTAATGCACAATAAAATATTCACATCACACTGAAGTGGCTTGTGGCTGAGTGAAACTAAATATGACAATGCAAGATCACAGGCAGCATGCAGCTAATTTAACTCTGTGCACTCGACAAACATCAGCCATCATCTCCCTGTGGGGAGAAGAGGCGTCGGTGTCAAGCCCGTCACTCTGGGTGACTGACAGATGGTTGGAGAACAGGCCTAAGGTGAGGCGCTAAAAACAAACCATAGGGCCTGAAACTCCGAGGGGGAAGAAAGAAAGGAACTCCGAATCAAACAGCTTAAATTCGGACCCGTTTGATTACAAGTGCTGCCAAAACTCAAAAACTGAACCAAAACAGGTGTCATCCTTAATGTTCTTCTCATCCCTCCTCATCTCTACAGCGCTGCTGGTAAAGGTCTAATCATCTGTACGGGGACAGCTGCTGTCAAACCTAAAAATAACCCACAATCTGTTGTCCACTGCAAACAAAGCACCCCGAGTGCTGCAGACTGTCCGTCTGGGGGAAAAATCTGCCAAAACTGTTCAACAGATTCACACATAAAAATGTAACAACGCAGCGCCCGGGCGGACGAGACGCGGCCAAACAAACCGAACGAAGCGAAGCGCCGTTAGAAGCCCAGCTGCTAAACTGGTCTCAAAGATAAGATGGATAAAAGTCTATCAATCAAACAGTAAAATTACACATCTGATATTCAGATTCCTGCTTAAGGTAATCTGAATATTACTTAATATAACTCCCTTTTAAATAACTCAAATGTCTTTATTCTCATGACATGGTCATATTTGGTCATGGAAGCCTTAAAACTTGGACACGGTTTAGTAGTCCAGAAGGGTGTTAACATACATACATGTCAGAAAGCATTGTCCTTTTAGCAGACAATGTTTGTCAAATTTCCAGGAGGGACAAGATTAGAAATGAGTATATCAGAGGGACAGCTCAGGCTGGGATGGACAGTGCAGAGGAGGGAGAGTTGATATATTGGGCAAAGGATGTTTAAGATGGAGCTGCCAGGCAGCGGGTGGTTGGTGTGACAGAAGATGACAGAGATAGGGTGAGATGGAGGCCAATGATAGGCTGTGGCGACAAACAAAAAAAAAAAAAAAAAAGATTTGTTAAACTTGAGTTTAAATGAAAATTCAAAGCGAGCACACTTATAACTGTGTAAAGCACTTATTACATTCTCAGGTTAAATGTGACCATGAAATGAGAATAAATACATTATAAATGTTATTTAACAGAAAGTACCTTGGAGTTAGTTGATTTTGATTTTTATGCATTACCTGCAAAGAGCAAAATAATATGAATCTAGTAAATGCAGCTCCTGAAGGGCTCTTTACCCTCAAAGCTGTTTGTGCTGCTTTTAAGTACATGATGATCATTTTATCCTGTTTTCTGTCTAATCCTGTATATCGTTTGGTGGAATAACTTCTAAGAAAGATCAGAACCGTTGGTTTTTTCCAATATTTCTTAGTTACAGTTATTTTTCTAAGGTTTAAAACACACATACAGAGTATATTTTTAAACATGTCCAAGGTTTCAAATAATGTGTAACGCTTCAGACAGAAACACGTAATGGTAGGTACATTACAATAAAGAAATAATTATACTGTAATTATATTATAAGTAACTTTAATACATAATTTTTTATGTATTACATAACTTAAGGTATTATACAGGAAAGAAGAAATCATTTTTAAGTAAATGTGAAAACAAAAGTAAACTATGAAAATTATATAAATAATTTAAGTAGTGCCTAAACTGCGTAATTTCGCGGAAAAACAAACATCCATCTGACACTGTACGTAGATATATTACTGGAAAATATTGTTTGTAGGTAAATATGATCAAATTATACATTGAAATTCCATTTATTTACGAGGCAATTACGCTCTTAGTCGGAGGTTGTATAATAAAGTCCTACCAGCTTTTCTATTATTCGTTTTGTAAGATGTCAGTGGGATCAGATTCTTATCAATATCACTTCAGCCAATCAGGAGACTGTTAGCTTCGAGGGAGGGTGAAGGAACCTAAAACGTCTCGTTTCACTCAGCGGATCAGCTGCAGGGTCCGTGGTATTCAGGATTTTTAAAAAAGAAATGCTTTGAGCTGTGAAAGCCACTCAAGCTCCAAAGGTACAAACGTGGAGGTGGAAATGAGCAGAACAGGTCTCCTTTAAGAGTGTGAGACGAGAACGTCCTTGCAGCTGGTCTGGCTTTAGTTAAGTATGTATTATCTTTAAAACATCAAGGTTACAGAAAGATTCATTTAAATGCACAGCTTTGGTATTTTACGGTGTGTCATTTGATGCCAGTTTCAATTTAAGAGAATATCTGTCCTCTAAAAACTTACATTAAAAAAAAAAAGTGTGACCCATTAGGGTGGATGTGTGCAGGCAGACTGGAAACGCTTTTTAAAAAACATACAGCAGGAAGAAGATATTTCTACAGATAAATAAAGGTGAGATATGTATAGATATCATAAAACTCTGCCTTTCAGATGCAATTCTGAGCATAGCTTCCTGGGTGACCTGCCCTAAACTTGGCAACTGAGTGAAAGTGGTGGATCCCAGAAATAAACTCCCAGTTCAACACGATGGAAGAAGAAGGGCACCTTGAACCCTGCAACTGAGCTCCCAATGCAACACTGGAAAAGACACTTCTGGTTCTGGGTGGGGCTGGCTTTGATGGTTCCCCCTGCAGGCTAAAGAAGAGCTGATAAGAAAGAGTCAATTATTTAGAGTCATCAGTCTGGGTAGTGACTTTAGGCTAGAGCCTCTGACCCCACACAGACCTGAGTGAAGACGCAGGCCAGCCACTGTGAGCCGACCACGGGACTGTTTTATCCCCCCTCACAGAATTATGACTTATTGAAGATATGAAAGAAAGATCTGATGGATAAAAATATTGTTAAAATTATATTCCTAATGAAAAAAACAAATAAAAATGTAACAAATTATTATTTGTCAGCTGTCAGCCCATTATGATAAAGATCATATTATTTCTAGTTATTTCTAACTTATTAACACACACACTGAAAAATCTAACCCAAGGTGTGTAAGTTTAACTAATTTAGATCAGTGTAATGAACAATGAATTAAGTTTGTGTCATTACACAGATTTATATACAGTTCTCTGTTCCTCTTCATTTGTTCAAACTGCAACTTTTTGCTAGACAAGACTTATTCACATAATCCCACGCACGCACACACACACGCACGCACGCGCACACGCACACACACACGCACGCACGCGCGCGCACGGCGTTGACAGGTATAATTACGTGAAGGTTTATTGCCACTTCATTTCTGATAGAAATAGACGTTAAAAGTTAAATCTACTCTTTCGGTGTTAGAACCCTGATGTCCATTCAAAGCGCTGTAACCGATTTTGTCTTTATCCGGCGGTGACCTCGAGCTCGCACTGAGACGGTTTGCTGCTAAGTGTGAAGTGGCTAGGATTGTGAGTTAGCACCTCCGAGTTTGAAGCTACGGGTCTGGAAAAGGGCGGAGGGCGCGCTCAGGGTTGGGAATGAAGCACTGCCCCAGGTGGAAGAGTCCTTGCTCTCACCCCACCTGTGACAGAGTGGGAGACTGACAGATGGATTGATGCAGCATCTGCAGTCACTGTCTACAGTGGTGTGGACGCTGTAACGTCCTACTTCAGTAAAGAGACACTTGAGCATGAAAGTGAATGTGTTAAGTATTAATTAATCTATGTCTTTACCCTCAACTACGGCCAGAAGCTGTGTGCAGTGACCAAACTATAGGTTGGTGGATAAAATGTGGCAGAAATGGGCTCCCTCTGAAGGTTGGCTGGGCTCAATCTTAGAGATAAGAGGAGCTCAGGGTAAAGCTGTCACTCCTACAAAAGAGCCAACTGAAAGGCTTTTGGTATCTGAGGATGAAACCTCCTGAACAGCACCTAGCTGAGCACTTTCCAACTGCGGCGAGTCCCCGACAGACCCAGGACTGCTGGAGAGATCGTATCTCTCAGCTGGCTTGGAAACAACTGCTTACATGGTTAGTTTGGTTTGGTGGCTGGACAGCATATTTTGTGCCTTTCCTAAACAATAGTCCATTGTTGCAAGTTTGAAATACCTCCACAGACAGCACAGTTTTCTTTTTAAGCATTTCAAAGCAACGGATAAAACTGCAGAGTAGCTGTTATTAGTGTATGAGAGTGTATGTCTTATAATTTATAGACATAATTCTGTTATTACTTAGCCATAAAAATCTTTTTTTTCTCGTCTCACATAATCATGATTGATTGTAATGAAACTGTTGAATTAGTCTGCAAAACTGCAACTGTAAACGAAAAGTCCGGAGATCACAAATCAGCATTATTTAAATTAGTTTTATATAATAAGAAGCTTCACCCCAAAGGAGACAAAGGAGGGAAAAGTTCACTTATTAGGAAATTATTTTGTCTGCTCATTCTGTTAAATATAAGCAAGGACTGGACGAAGAGCGAGAGAGAGAGGAGAGAGAGAAGAGAGAGGAGAGAGGCGAGGCTCCGAAATTATTCAGGAGAAGATCAGCACATCGATCACTGTCTCAGTGCAAAGTTAAAGCTCGAGTGGAAATCACAGTTAAGACTTCAAGGACACAAAAACACTTCCTGTGGGCAGCTGAGGTGGGGTGGGTGGAGGGTGTCGGGGGAAGTTTGAGTGAAGACGAGAACAGAAAATGTTGTTAAGATCAGAGTCTGACAGAAATGGAGGCGAGGCTGGGCACATTACGGCTTGTTCTTATGGGAGATAAAAATATCCATGCAGGGCGTACGAACATGGGCTGCTTGGGCCAAAAGAATATTTTTATCCAGTGCCCAGTGAAGTCATCACTGTGGAATACTGTTCCCTGGAAAACATGCTGTACTTGCACTGCTGAACAAACCGTATCTATTCAAACCTCTTGTACTGTCTTTGCTTTTTATGCCAGAAACAAACAACAAAGTCCACAAATTCACTGAAAGCAGTTTTTTCCTCACATGTGGTTCCCACATTTAACCACTGTCATGCTGTTTGTAAATGCAACTTGACTGAGGCAACACATCGAGCTGAACAGAGCCTGAGGGGACCACGAACTAAGGGGTTAGCAGGAAAGTTGTTAGCGTCTCAAAGGTCCAGAGCTGCAGCTTTAACTCCACAGGAAATACAAAATTCTCACAGATTGTTTATTCATTAACTCTTTATTACAATAAAGTTGTGTAGAAAATGCAAACTACATGCAACAGATTGCAGGTGATGCAGAAAATCCATAAATATATTTTTATGTTTACTGATAACAAGCTGCAGCAATTAGAAAATGGATATTGATGAATATTCAATCCATACAATTCATTTCACTTTGATCTGGCCACAAATTGATTTCCACATCTCCTTCATTAGGGTATGAGACAGACCTGAATGCACTCAGTAGCCTGTTCTGTTTAAATAAATGAGAAACCAACCAACTCTGAGAAAGCCCCGAGTGATAAAATATTACATATTAACCCATGAATTCAGAAGAATGCTGATTTTCTGCAAACATTGTTCTCTTAATTTGCTTTGGGTCTTTTTTTTCTTTCTTTTTTTACTGAGACAGGCGGCATGCATTTTGTGCTAAGGAAGAGTCAAGTATCTACTTTTTATGTTAGCATGCTCAGAGCCTGAAGCAGAAAGCCTGAGTAACAAAGAGAGGCTGATAACCACCATCATGCCACCTCTCATCTCTGACTGGACTTCAGGTTTTGTTCCAAATGAAGCTTGAAGCGGAGAGGGTGAGCAGGTTCAAATACCTGGGCATCTATATCAGTGAGGACCTCACCTGGACATTTAACACCACACAGCTGGTTAACAGGGCCGAGGAACTTTAATATGTCACCTAAGACCCTCAGAGACTTCTACAGCTGCATGGTTGAGAGCATCTCAACACAGCAACGCCAATGCTACAACTAAACTGCCCTCTCTGCAGAGTCCACAGGACGCCGGCCTCCATCATCACAGACCCACCTCCAACATGGACTGTTCACACTTCTACCCTTATGTGGAGGTATGAAAGTGTGAAATCTAAGATGTGCAGACGAAAGAACTCTTTCTTCCCGCTGCCATTAAACAGAAGTTAACCTTGGCCTACTTTCATCTACGACTGTCTGCATTTCTCAGTTTGCACACTCACTGCTGTCTGCTGCACATACAGCTGATCAAGTACTCCAAACTGCATAAATATGCACATAACTCATGGCAGCTCAGATTCTTTCATTTTATTTCTATAGTTCTATTTTTTGCACATCTTATATTTCAACTACATTTTTCATATGCTTTTTTTTATAATCATTTTTTAATTATAATTTATTCTACTTAACTGTTTTATATGTGGATTTTGCTGTTTGCCATCTGTTGTGGACATCAATGGAAGAATGGCACAATTGTACATGGAAATGACAATAACACTTTGAGAGCAAACTGAAAAGCCTGGTTGGGTTGGACTTGTACACCAGCCAGGTGTATTCTGTTGTTGCTAACTTTTCTCAATTAGATTTTAAAAACATGTTTGACAGTTGCAAAAACCGCACATGAGACAAACAGAGAAATGTGAAAACCTCTGTGGTGAAAGCTATCCACTTCTTTGCACATTTCAGCCGGAAGACAAACAAAAAGAACAAAGTTCTGCATGTCCGCTGATCCAGAGGATACTTTCAGCTGCTATGAATACAGGCGTGGCTTTAAATTGTCACACCTTTTGGTGTGTCCCAAACAAAAACACACTATAAGTTGAATCTTTAGTTGGTGGCTTGCACCGGTTAGTTGGATGTTGGAGGGATTTGTTAGAGCAGCTACAGTATGCCAGCTCACCACAGTTTGGCCTTAGTCCTAACATTTTGAGGTCAACTGACTGTGGCTGCAGAACTGGGCTAAGTTCCACTTCCCGAGGCTTGAAAAGTGACCGTTAGCTGGAAACTGATAAAAGTAGGGTAAAAAATGAATAAATAAACCCTTACCAGAAACACTCGGTACGCATCTTTCCTCGTGACAGAGCCCCAGCACGGATCTGTGTCGTTGTACTTCACACTTCCAGCGCTGCAGGAGTGGTTTCCACTGCAGGCAGTCACAAAAAACAGAGCTTCATGTTAAACCCCGTCACCTGTCGGCTGTGTGAAACACCCAAACCGTCACCGCGGCTCTCACTCTGACTTTTATCAAAGGTTTAATTTAAGATGTCTGTGTTTACACAACATCAGGGACGAAGATCTCCGCTGAAGGACAAGCTTTAGAGCGTATCACTTAAGAGTGATCACTAACCCTGTCACTGTTGTGTAACTAAGCAAGCGTTAGGAAAATCATCTAGTTCTGTCAGTGTTACTAGGAGGTCTCCAGTTTGTGCCTTCAGGCGAGGCACACGGCTTCTGAAGTCTCAGTTACATCTCACATTCGTTCTAGCTGGAAGGTTAGCAAGGTTGGGACCACAGTGAGGAGAATTTAATACAACGAGACCGCATCAGCATGCCACACCCCTGGACAGGATGGGGAGGTCAGTTTTGTCATCACACCAATTAGAAGAGGAAAGGACACATTTAATACTGTGAGCAACTGTGAATTTTAAAGTTATAAATTGATAAATAAAAATATTTACATTAAAATTTCCCTTCAAACTTTAAGAAAAACAAGGCAATCAAGTGTAAAGTTCATCAGTCGTTTAGTCTTGCATCTGAATGATGTCATTGAGAGGGGGCATCCCTTATATGGTCACGAGGAGAAGCCATGAACTTAAAGCGAGAAAGAAGGGAGATAAAATGACTTTTTTCATCCAGATGAACGCAGAGGCCCAGTTTAATAGAAACAAGGATCATTTTGAACAGGAAATCATGCAAAACTACCCTAGCAGAGTCAAAGAACAAAAATATGGAGCTGAAAATGAGAACAACAGGTCCCTTTAAGCACATGTAGTATGTTTTTCCTTCTACTTCCATTTTGGCTTGTGTTTTAAAGCCACCACACTAGGACTGGGCGATATGACCCAAAATTCATATATCGATATTTTTAAAAAACTCGATATATCGTCCAGTCCTACACCACACCCGTTTCCTTTACAGTAGCCCTTTTTTTGCCCCCTCTCTAAAAGCCTGAATGTTTACCAAGGGTTGGATTGTTCCCCCATTAATAGCTGAGAATAGACTGCTCTCAGACAGCTCAGTTTTACACTGCTGTTGATGATGATGACATGTTGGTACAAAAATAAGGTTCAGACATTGTAATCTTTAAAACTAGGGTTAGACGACTGGATGGATGTGTTAGCAATCCCAAGTGTCCATCACAGGTCATTTTCTTTTTTCCATCATAATCATTTGCTTACTTTGTGCTTTTTGAGAATTCAGCTCAGTAAAGCATTCTGTTGTAAAGCACAACTGTTAAACGGCATGCAAGGTGGGGGTTCATTCTTTAGAAAGAGGAGATTAAGACACTTTTAAACTTACTGAGATGAAAATGATCTCAAACCGACACAGTGTAAGGTGACCTCAAACTCACAAAAAGTCACTGAAATAAATCCGTTAATAAAGGATTCTGCATTATAGCTTCCTTAAAACTTCTTTGAAACTGCCTGAAACTATTAAAAAAAAAAATCACTGTCAGAAACTGTCACAATCCACAAATAATAAAACAACACTGAAGGCAGAATGACTATTTCTGTGATCTGGGCTCTGAAGGGCTGAGTCCACTATAACTATATATGAAATACCTCATTTTCACCCAGACACTCGCAATAAAAACCTTTCTGGAAGCAAATCAACACGACTCAGGCGCCAGCAGCACCGGTATGAGGTGAGCAGGCCTAAAGGTGAGAGCGAGGCTTTATTGTCTTAATCTCTGGTTCAGCAGGTCACAACAGGACTAAAGAGAAAGGACAGAGGAGCCAATGAGAAGAAGACGGGCGTGCTTCATTGTGCCAAAAGTAAAAGCACAAAGGTTATGAATACTTTTCATGAAGAATATGACAAGTAATCCCCAATTTTCAGCTTCGTATATTTAGGCTTGGACTCTACTTGAGCAGCTTTGCCACTTTAGCCCCACCCCCTTTAAGGCTGCACTCCCTATTAGCCAACTTTGTGATTGGCTGCCCCTCAAAGAGATGTTCTGAATGCCAGGTGGGCGGGGTTTCTGCACTCAGAACAGCCAGAAGTGGAACAGACGGCGATCACAAGATAATGTTTAATAAAGGAGTAATTTCAGCAAAATAGCTGAAAATTTATTACACTGGCTCCTACACCAATGTCCAAATTAATTTGAGTAAATGAATGAAAACAGTTTCAATAATACAAAAGTAAACTGAGTATTTATGTGCTTTCAGTTTTGTTATAAAGTCAATACCCATAAAAGAATTGAGACTAATACTTATTAATAGTCCCGATAAGATTCTACAACAGCACACACTCTTTTATTGGCACGCGTTTCCAAACAATAGGAAGAAATTAGAAGTGAAGTTAAACCACAACAGAAATGTCCACGTGTTTAAAAAAACACAGCCGACTGTGGTGGTTGAAGGTAGCTGCTCTCAGGAGGCTGCTCCCAGAAAAATGCTTTGCAGTGCTTCACCACATGTCTCAAAGCAAAATGGGGCTTGCAGCAGAGAGGACCCTTGTTATTCAATGTTAATTAATTCTGTACAACTTCACAAGCGCCTCCTATGAACTGGCCCTATGAAGTCCAGCGAGTAGAAGTTCCTGAGTATTTAGAAGTCTGACCTGAATGAAATCACTAAAGTGAGAAGAGATTACCTGTACATACACTGGCCTCTATGGTTTGAAACTTTAGCCATGTTTAATCTAGAGAATAAGGACAAGCAGAGTAGGTCTACTTCTAATATCATCTCTTTATTTTGAAATAAATCCAAAAATAATCCTACCAGGCAACTTCCATCAGCGATATCGGCACAGCTGCTGCGTAGATGGCCAGGTCTCCATAAAGATAGACTATGATGCAGATGTAGAACATATTGACACCGACTGAAAGACAAAAACAAAAACATTAATGTATTAATGAGTCAGGGATGTATTGTACTCAGTGCTGAGAAAAGCTACGGACGTTAGTCATGACCAAATCCTGACAAATGGTTTGGTCAACCAGACCAGGTTAATTGATCAATCTAAATTGCCCATAGGTGTGAATGCGGGAATGAATGTGGTGCGAATGGTTGTCTGTCTCTGTGTGTTAGCCCTGCGACAGACTGGCAACCTGTCCAGGGTCTACCCTGCCTCTCGCCCTGTGACAGCTGGGAGGCTGTCATAGGTTGTCATAGGCTGTCATAGGGCGCCTTTTTTCAAGGTCGCCCCCTGCGAAAAAAGGATAAGCGGAAGCGCATGGTTGGATGGATGGTCTGGTCCACCCAATAGAAGAACTTTATCTTGCTCTCGTCAAGTTCAGAATGAAATAAGAATTAACTCAAATCTGGTCCTTCAATCTGGGTCCAGAGCCTCAGTAGAAGACACCCGTCCAGGTCCAAGTTTGAGTCAGGGGGCAGTGGTTTAGACAGAGTGTCAAGGCCTCCATCTCCCTGCTCAAGTCCAGGAGACACTAACGCTACGTCCACACTAATGCGTTTTCGTTTGAAAACGCATCATTTTATCTCCGTTTTGGCCTCCCGTCCACACTGAGACGGCGTTTTCCCCAATGAAAAAAAAAACACAGCATTTTGGAAACGCTCTCGAAGACGCATACATTTCAAAAAAAGCTGTCCCGTCGCAGTGTGGGCGCTCGAAAACGGAGACTTTCTAAAACGATGACGCATTTTAGTCATGTGATGCAGGCATGTGACCAATTAAACAAAGATAGCGGAGGGTATTATACAGCGGTTGTTTTGATTGCTGATTAATTCTCACTCGCTTTTGCGCATGCGCAGGACTGGAGCGTAAGCGTTTTCATCCGTTTCAATGTCGACGCACAACTCAGTGAAAAAAGACTGAAAAAGACTGGACGCGGAGCGTTTTCAGACGAAAACGCCGTTTTCAAATCTATCCGGGCTAGTGTGGACGTAGCCTAAGGCATTCCCTGGGTCTGCACCAGGGCCTCCCCCAGCAAGAACACCTCACCTAGGAAGAACCCAGCAGGCATCATGGTCAACTGGCTCCTCGAAATATGGAACCAGCTCTACTCTGAGCTCCTCACCCTCTCGCTAAGGTGAGACATCCTTCAGAGGCTCAGTTCCACCTCTTGTATCAGCAATCTCATTCTTTCCCTAACCAAAGCTGACGTAGACTGACCTGTAAATCAACAACTCTCCTTTCATAACAACAGACCAGTACGACATCCACGCACTGTGGAAACTACCTAGAACTAAGGATACTCAAAACTGCCATAAATATACTGATGGGACATTTACGTTTGAGGACAGGAGTCTTTTTCAGAGTTTCTGACACAAAGAAGGGTAGAGCGTTGATGGACGGTTGGTTTCCAGGTTGGGTGAGGTGTTTAAGGACAACTTGGATCCAAACTGAGTGCAGATGGCAACTCAACAAATGATGGACTTTGAAATGCGCCATCAGGGATTAGCAGGCAGGCGGCAGACACGTGGACAGAGCCACCACAGCCTGGTGTGGGTCACTCCTGTGTGCACGTACCACTCCCCATTAGCTTAGAATTTGGTAATTATGTTTGTGTGACGCAGACGATCTTTACAGATCACCAAAGCACGGCTGGTTTCTCTACGCGAATGAAAACAGCAAGTAACACGAGATCAATAAGTGACAAGAAGACGCAGTTTTCATTTTTAGCAGCCATCTGAACATTTCATCATGAAATATGACCGATGGACCACGAGTGAAACTTTGCCATCTCTATTAAAATGTACTCTCATCTACACCTCTGCTCATTACATCCCTCCATCCCTTTTCTGGGACAGCGGCCTGCACAGCGTAAGCACGTCTTACTGGTTCAATGAAATTTATTAATAGCGTTAATCAAAAAAAACCTAATCGCTCCATGAAGGGAATTTTCCTCATCAGCCTTTACTCTTTACGAGTTCTTTAACCATCTGTCCTCCTCTCGCCATGCAGCCAAGATCGAGAGCTTTCACCAGCAGACACATCAACACGGTGCCCCACACATCCATCATCCTCTTGAATTCTTAGAAGGGGTTTCGACCGTCCAACCGGACCCCTCAGCTAATTCATTACTGCCAAGGAAATTAGAGCATACAGTCGATTAAAAAGAAATAAAAGTTGACAGATTTACGGCTTTAAGGGCTACACTGCTTCTTTTAGGGCTGAGGGTGCCCATCAAACAGTTAAATTAAGCAGTGACAGAAGTTGGAAACACGAGGAAGTGGCAGCCTAATAAACAACCATTCATCTCGTTGTAATTAAAGCTGTCAGCTGACTCACAACAGTCAGAATGCAACATTAGAGTCTGGAGCCCTAAAAGAGTAATCCGAGTCTAATTTAGCCCATACTCTATTAGAGTGTGCTGGTTATTATCATTATAAGAAAATGAAACAATTAATCATGTGGTCAATAAAGTGTCAAAATGTAACATACCCATTACATTTTAATAGCATATGTACCACGTATGTCACGGTGAACGGCTTGTTCTGTTAGAAACAAAGACGCAGTCACGTGAAAAATAAACAGGACGGGGTTTTGCAGGACTTTACGCAGGCCTGCACAAAGAACACCCGTACTGCAATTAAAAGGGGAGCAGCAGCCAGGTGCTGCTAATCAAATGCACTGTATTAATTAGTCACCAGTAAATGTGAGAACCTCTATAAAAGCTGTAGTTTTGGCACCCAAAGATCTGACCATGCAAAAAACCCAAGAACTGCATCTCGGACTCCACAGGCCTCAGTTAGCACGTTAAAGGTCAAAGTTCATGAAAGCACAATTAGAAAAAGCTGAACAAGTACGGCTTGTTTGAAAAAACATGGCAGTACGGACAAACCACAAGACTTCTGGAACAATGTCCTTTAAAGAGATGAGACCAAATTGGAGATAACTGATGATAATGAACAGCACCAGAAGTAGAGAAAACCAAACACAGAACATCAATAAAAACACATACAAAGGTGATGATTAGAGCACCTTGCAGTCACCGAGTCGCCCATAAACTCCTCAGTATACCAAAGTATTCTAGAGTCAAATATAAAGTTAAAGCTTGGCCCAAACTGGATCATAAAACAGGACAATGATCTCAAGCACAGCAGCAACTCTACAGCAGAAAAGCTGAAAAAGAATAAAAGGTGCTGCACTCTTCCAAAGTCCAGACCTCAACCTGTGGTGGGACTTCCACAAAGCTGCAAACCTCAACGACCTGAAGCAGCGCTATAAAGAAGAATGGGCCAAGGTTGTGACAGACTGATACAGTCATACAGAAAACGGTTACTTCAGGTCATTGCTGCTAAATGTGGTTCTGCATGCTGCTGGAATATGGTGTGAGATTAGATGTTAACCTGCTTGCTTTGTCTGCACTGAGTCTGGCTTTCACACCAAGGTCACTGTTCCTTCGTATTGTAATATGTATTGTAATACTACAGAAAGTACAGGTGCAGGAATTAAACGGCAGGTATTTCCACACAATCCCAAGTTCAGAATCTGCTGCAAACTAACGACAGCACTGTGGTCAGCACCTCGCACTATGATGACCTAAAAATGTCTGGGTTCAGACTGGACAGGCATTAATAATTTGAACATGGATGAGACTTATCATTGAGAAACAGGTAGCAGGGCATTCTGCTGCTGCAGTCGGTAAATGATAGCAAGGCGAGCGCTCCACATGACCACGGGTGTGCAGGCCTTCGCTGCACCGCAACTAATTTTTCCCAATTACCCCGAGCCGCAGGCAAGCGGGCTACAAAATGGGCCTTCATGTAGGAGCTGAGGACTCCATGTAGCTGTGAAACACCACCACCATCCATCAGCACATTTCCTCTGACTGACAGCAGACATGAAAACCTGCCCGCGAGGAGCCGAGAGAACAGCACAAAGACCACATTTAGTTAAGACTACAAGGAGACTTTGGAGGGATTTAATACCATTTAAGTCCTGGGATAATATTTTATTCGTACTGTGGTACTAAGCCACCTGTGGCCTGCTCTTTAAGGTGAAGCGGTTTCGTTTTGTGATGCCTGAAAATGAGCTGTCACCTTATGGAAAACCTCTGAAATAAAAGGAAGAGAGAGAATCTTAACTTTTATTCGGACCTCTAGTCACCCTCTCCTCAGATTCCAGTTCTGTGAGATTATCAAAGGGAAATTCTGATGAACACAAACTACAAACAGTCACTAATCAAACTGATATGGAGACATCACCACCATTAAGAGTCTGTTTCCAAAGGTAAGTAAACAGAAATGGAAAAATTAGGTCAACACACGACTTCTGTGTGATCCAGGTAAAATCACACCAAACCTGTCAGCACAAAGTCTTTTAAACATTAACACACACTTTAATCATGTCTATATTGATTTCTGTCTGAAAATGAGGACGCCATGTTTGTTTTTTTACTCTAAATCAGGGATGTCAAACATAAGGCCTGGGGGCCTGAATCAGCCCAGAAGAAGAGAGAAGAAGAATATGTTAGGGCAGACGCTCCTGGGTTAAAATTTTACTAAACATTGTTGTAGTGCCTTCAGTCCCAACTACACTTTGCCATATTTCTGTCACTGGCACAGATTAACGTGTCCATGCAGTTGAACCTGCAAAGCTCCAGTTGGTTTGGTTTTAAAAAAAACAGTAACTGCGATAATGAGTCCATGTTTTTCAATGGATCCTAAATGCTTAAATTTACTTTAAATGACACAAAATTTAAAAAATGCTCTCACTAACAAAATGCACACTGATTATTATGTTTTGTAATAAAGTAAAACGTGATGCAAAAAAAGTTTTACTTATAATCTTTTTGTCGAAACACAAAGAGACAAAATTCCTGAGAAGCTTTCATTGTTTGGTCATTTCACCTGCAAACTGTGGCATTAACACAACGTCATAAACGTTCACTCCTCGAGGTGGTTTTCTAAATGATTGCTTACTATGATATTCTGCAGTAACAGCAACAGGAGTAGTAATGTCCAGGAATTACATTAAACACTCGGCTTTCCATCAGTCCGATTCCATGAATCAGTCTTTCGCTCCTGCACTGATGGACGGTTGTTTGTCTGTTTCACAGATTACAAACGCAGCGAGAGGGCTGGAGAGCATCAGGCCACGGGTGAAGACAGCTGAATGACAATAAGGACAACAAGACAGGAAGTGCCGGCGCTAGCTAGTTAGCAAAATAAAAGTATTGCCTACTTGTGAATCTCTAGGAAAGCGGATGGTTCTATCACATGGATGAAACCACTGCAAGTTACACAGACAAAGGTATGCAGTAGTACAAGGGGGGATAGAACAGAAATAAAGCCTTCCTGGAGCAGACCGCTTTCCCAGGACTGAACTTGTGCCGTTGACCAAAACTTTGAAATTAACTTATCCTAAATCTGTTACAGGAAACAGGCGTATGTGCGACTTATAGAAAATGATCAGGAGCCATGCTGGAGCAAACGTGCCCATTCATCTTCCCAGTGGCCCTGCTGGTTTTCATTTTGCCAGAGCTCTGCATGCACAAGTATGACATTTAAGTAAAAGT
Source organism: Oreochromis aureus (assembly GCF_013358895.1). Classification (NCBI taxonomy): domain Eukaryota; kingdom Metazoa; phylum Chordata; class Actinopteri; order Cichliformes; family Cichlidae; genus Oreochromis; species Oreochromis aureus. The sequence goes on along the minus strand of NC_052945.1, from coordinate 3,400,843 downwards.
CACTCAAGTATTAAAAATGGACGTGCCCATGTTTGGCTCTCATTAAAGACAGAGGTCTGTGTTACGACAGATAAATCAGTATTCATGTCCATGGCCCTCCATATGTCAGGGGAAGGACGGCAATCGTTCTGTTTGCAGAGCCGTGGACAAACGGCAAATCATATCAAAAGTATGAAACGCCGGGACGAGACGCTGATGCGAAGGCGGCACTCCCATTCGCCTCTCTCTCTCTCTGCCTTTGTGACTTTAGCCAAAGTCGTCTCCTAATCAACTTTCGAATCGTCAATGTGAAGGTTATAGTAGCACCTTTCCACAGAGGTGCAGATAAACCTGCCTCCATCAACATTCCTGTCAGTGGCTGCAGGTCAGGCTGATACGATATCCATGGCCTTATTCCAAGCCTGCCTTACCGCTGCTGCCACCATCACGTCAATTTCAGCCCAGGAGGAAGTCGAATGCCCTCTAAGAGTGCCTATTCAACAGCAGGAGAGATGCCTTTTAATTGCTTGCTACGGTGCGGGACAGGAAGACAGTGTGCAATCACGCCTGCAGGTCTTTGAAGAATTGAGGGAGGTGATAAAACTGTTTTAAAGTCCTGTAACTTTAGCACAGCGTGAAGGCGTTTGTTTGCACCCATTCTTGTTAATAACGCATGAAGAGCGCTGAATGCGCCTGTCAGTAAAGACTGCAGTCTGCCCTCAGCTCATTTTGTTTTACTCGGCTTTCCAAGAAAAGACAACTGCCGGCTGTCAGATGTCAACATCTGTCCCCTCACGCCCATAATCCCTCACAACTTAGGGTTGGGGGTTTTTTGGACTTGGTTTGGATTAAGTTGTCGCCTCGGAAAAGAAACAAAACTGCTCAGCCCAGGCATTTCCCTACAGACTATAAATAGTCCCTGAAAGACTGGCTGGGATTGTGTTTCATTTACATTTTTAATTTTAGAGAAAAACTGTAAACTCTGAATAAACACCGACTGACATACAGAACCAAAAAATAAATACGTATCTCGATTTTTCCCTCATTATCAGATTATCTGCTGATTATTTTCATCTATTATAGCAAAAACAATCAACTCAAATTTAATTTATATTCATATATAAAGACGAGAGACAAACACACTGTTCAGCTAACTTTATGTGTACCTCAGTGACGAGTGTTTCCTGGCAGTTATATCAGTCCTCAGGAGGTGTTTACATGAATTCAAATTAGCCTGAGCATGTAAAGGTCACGTGAAGTAAAGTGGCCACTGAATGAGTCTGTCAAACGCTTTCCTTACACTAATAAACAATGCCCATATCAGGATTGTGTTATTTAGGTTTTTATTATGGTTTTATTATGAATTTAAGAAGCTTGCAAAGGATAAAGTGCTGCTGAAGGGCCTGAAAGATCCCTTTGTAGTCACCTTTTGTGGCTCGAGAGAAAGCAGATCATGCAATAATCAGAAGGTCTTTGGTTTGATGAAAACCTTGACCTGCAACCAGGGTGTGATCAGTGTGTACGTATGTCTACGATCAAAGTGCTGTATGTGTGTATTTGAATAAGATTTTGACTTTTAAGCTGGGTTTAGACTCCTTTATATCGAAAGGCCAACAAAGGTTCAGAGTTCATGTTTGGAATGAAAATGGGCGTCGTGGACAACACTCCATTTAAGTTCCCAAAACAGTTCCCTTCTGTTATGCTGACTGGTGAGAGTAAAGAGACGTCTGCTATCGGTGTCAGCGGTGAGGTTTTTGTTTTTCCTACCACTCAGTCCAGCGTGCTGGGGCTAGTTCACTTTTTTCAGGAAACTGGGAACACACAACTCGACGCAGCGTCCCTGCAGCAGCAAAGAGCCAAACATTCAGAAGGTGCTTTTTATATTTATGACACCGATTTGGTGATTTAGGAATATGATATTATTATAGAATGTAATATTTCAGACACATTAAAGTTAAAGACATTTCTAACTTTTGCTGTGTGCAGATTTGTATTTGGTTGTTGTTTTTTGTCCGTGGGGAAGTTACAGGTTGCTTTTTGGTGGCCAAACGATGCATCGTCAACATTCACAGCTCAGTTTAGTTTAAATTTTTTATTTATCAGCTGTTATAAATGCAGACATCAACAGATTAGCAAACAGAGAATATTGGCCGATAAATAAAGTCTGTGCTGCACTTTTTCAGTGAACCAACCCTGGAAAAAACGCTCCCACCTGACTCTGTTAGCATCAGTTTTTCAGTGTGTTAAATGTAAAATTTTACCTTCACTATGAAAAATGATCTGAACTGGTCCGTTTGTTGCTTTGTTGTCTGTTAGTCTTGTGATTGACAAGCTATCAGCCAATATGCACACCTTGGACAATCCTGTTTTCTGACTAAAATGACGGAGGTCAACGAGCAAACACAGCGAGGGAAGCTTTCTCACGTCTTTGTGACCCAGGGAGTCGCTCCCTGCTGGCCATTAAACAGAATGCAGGTTTAAAGCGCTTTAAGACGTCTACAGGAGACAATGTTTGAATTTTTATTGACCCATATATTAAAAAGTCAATGACTGCTTATTATTACTGCATGACTGCAACAGACAAGAAGTGGATGAAGTGGACAGGAAGACTGGCGAGCAGGTAGAAGCTGAGCAGGTCGGTGTAATCGGGACAGAGAAAAGAGCTCCGTCTCTTTCCTCGTCCAGCACGTGTTGGGCCAATTCATTTCTGATCAGAGTCACTGGGCTGCTTCTCACCACATGAGGGAGAGAGAGGAGGAGAGAAAACTCATTTCCTTATTACCAGTCGATACCTGCCCGTGTTTCACCTGCATGGAGTCCGTTTCGTGGTGGGAAAGGTCGTCAGTGAGCCTCGTTTTTATGGGGTTTTTTAAGCACCATAACCAGGCAGAACAGGCGAGTGAGTGACGAGCAGACTGGACGGAGCACACTGCAGCTTTAACAGCATGAGCTGCATGACGGCATGCATGAGTGCGTTCACACGTGTGGGTGTGAACATGGGCTCAGTGTTACACTGAGTGTGTGCCAAGTGCTCCACCTGGTGCCGAAACGCTGAAGGACCGAGCGTGTCAGTGCGATGATGTTGTCAGAGCTTTGACCTTTTGTTGTTCCTCCTGCAACAACAGGGACGCTGCAGACTGTAGAGGCACCCGCGCCGGGTTAAGAAGAGCCGGCTGGATTAATGCAAGCGGACAAGAGGAGCGAGGAGACGAGGAGACAAGGAGACGAGGAGAGGAGGAGACGATAGCACTGATATGAGCCTCGAGGCTTTGTCTGTCTCCGGTTCAAGGTGATTCTGCTTTTAATTCAACGGCAAAACTTCACAGAGAACTCATTAGCCCCCAAATCATTCAGGAATGTGCCACAAGTGTAGGTTATACCCTCACTCACCTACTCACCCACCCACAAGCAAGGCAGGGAGATTAACAACCTTGATAGGGTCTCAAACAGGTAATTAAAACCAGAGGCAGTTTTTCCATTTATAATTACATCCAATTAAACTGCCAGCAGTCTTCCTTTTGTAAATGTGAGCACCGGACATTAAAAAAATATCTCTGCTGAATTATCCCACACAACCCTCACTACTCCTCCATATAAATGTTACACATGGCTAATGATGGCGACGTCGAAAGTTAATTGAATAATAGCTGAATAATGGGCAGAGAGAGGAGATGAAGAAGGAGCTGGAGGCGAGAAGATTATTACCTTTGTTGAAGAACATGGAGGCCATCTGACCCATCTCCACCCGCTCCACGATGTCAAAATGATCGGCCTGCCCTGATCTCTCTGTGAAGACAGGAAGCAGACGGCGGGAGTAAAGAACACGCCTCGTGCTGGGAGTCAGATAAGCCCAGACTGATATTAAAAATATATATATATACAGACAAAAAACGCTTTGGTGTTTAAACTGGCCTAACATATAATAACTTCTTTATACTCTATTTAAAATGTGCTACAAATTTACTACATTTATTTAAAGAATTCATATTAAAGCATTTTAAAAAATTTAACTTTTTTCTCAGAAAATACCAGAGATGATGATAATTGTACTCAGAGGCTGTTCCACCCGTTTCATTTGTCAAATTGTGAAAATCTCACAAATATTTAATATAAAATTGCATAAAACTGACAATTTTTTACATTTTTGTTTGATAAATGACAAAGTATGAAATTCATGTTGTTAGCCAGTCATTGGAGCACCTGCTTGAGATGCCATTTCTCTACTGTTTCATGTTAATATTAACTTGTCTGTGTTTGCACTGCTGTCATGTGACTTGCTGATTAAGAGGAGCCTGAGACGGCACACCTCGACTTTAGCGCCTGGATCCAGAGCACGATGAATTTGTGATATATTAAGATGATGTCTCTTTTACGTGGATTTGTGAACACGTCCTGCAAAATGAGCAATTTTGCCCAATTGCATAAAGGTAACCTGTGCTAAGCAAGCCATGCAGATACATCTGTAACGTGTAATAAAGCCCTCGGTGAGCGTATTTGCAGAGGTGAAACCTTACAACGAGAGAGAAAGCCTGAACTAAGCGTGTGGTCTTGATGTAAGACTACATCTTCTTTCCTATTTCTCTAAAGAGAGCGACACTCACGAACAGACAAGATGGGCCTCGTCTCCGGCTCCGATCGACCCCGGCACGTGACCTCGTCGTCGTCTGAATACTCGGACGTGGAGTCGCTGTTGTCAACCTGTTGAGGACGACAGGAGGAAAGCGTGACTTCCTGTTTTCCTAATTTCTAAACACAAACAATCAGCAGTCAGCTGACGCAGAGGAAGGTAACATCTGGAAACTACAAGCAGCAGCTGGGAAACCCCATGGAGGATGGAGGCAATCGCGTGCCCACAGATTCTCTGCAGATTAACATCGATTAGGTGTCGCTGACGGTCAGATCTGTGCGTGAATTAATGAGTGACAGAGGAACAAAGAGCGGACGAGCAGTGACAAACAGCAGCTACGTGGCCCGCCTTACAGCGACAACCACAGTTTAAACAAGAGTTCAACAAACACCAGACTGCAGGATGTGAAGCCCGCTTCCATCTGTGACAATTCATATTATTAAGTTATGATTTATCTTTGGACAAAACCAGCAAGCTTCCTTTTAAATGATGGTTAATTCGTTTCTTGGACTCCAACTTTAGCCTCACCTCACAGGTTTTAGGCTGTTTTCACACCGACAAAGTTTGTTTGCTCAGGTTCAAATCAGTGATTTTTGTAAACTCATACATTTTTTCTGTGGTTTAATTTGTTTTCAATCTCCAAGTAAGCCAAAATCTTCGGTACAAACCATCTGAGAACATTTAATCTGCCTATTGGTCAGATGTGTTGGGGGCAACAAGAGTAAATACAGGAAGAAGGACAGAGACCACCTCCTCCTTCACAGCCTGCACCTGAGTGTGATCACCGTGTTTACAGATTATAGCATCACTCGGATCACCTGACCCTCCTCCTAATGGATCCCAGATCTTAAAATTAAATGTGATCAGCTTCTCTAAAAGCTTCTGCAGGTTGTGTAAAAAAAGAATCCGTTTCAGATTCTTTCATACACTAACGGGCCAAACATTTATTATCCTTCCTGAAACTCTAGGACATGTTAATCCAGTTACACTCCTCCTAAAACACCAGCAGAGGGCAGCCATGTCTCCCAAACACCCGTTAATCAGAACATCAAGTGTCTGAAGATGGAAGATGACCCGTTACTTGACTTTAATACCTCAGGTAATAAAAAGTAATTGATTGATAACAGCTGGTGGTGTCTGATAGTTTTCCTTGCCTTGAAAATGAATCCCTTTGAATTCTTAAATGTTCAGACAAAAAAGACATTTGAATGAAACCCTTTTGAGGGTTTCACAACTGAGCCTCCAGCCCTGCTGGTGAAATATTTTAAGCTTTGGTATTGAACTGGTATTTAATGGCAGTTGGTGGGAGCACAGGTGGATTCAAGCAACAACATTTTTGTGCGGAAATATTTTGGCGTAGCACCACAAAAGAGCCGTGTCCTCAAAAACTGTACTTCAAACTCAGTCCTTCTCTAATATATAAAACACTTTAACCTACAAAGTCACAGTGACGACAAGCGCTACGTACGCTTCATCATATCTCCTCATCTTAGCTTTCGGGAGACGTTCGTTTGTCCCGTTAATCGCTCTCTCTCTCTCCGCCTTTCTTTTCATCACTGTTAAATATTTTTCCATTTTTCTTGAGAGTTTGTTTACTGCACTTCATAACTCCTTCATATCTCCTGCTCTGTGCTGTGTGTGTGCGTGCTCAGTGTAAAAGCCCTGCCACCTACCGTAGTGGATGTGCAATCACACTCTATTCTAGTACAGCAAAAAAAGCATGTTCCCCGTGATCACACGCCCCCCCCTCTGACATCGCGCCCCACTGTTTGAGAAAGCCTGCAATAAGGGATCTGTGTTGACTTAAAGCTGGGAGAGTATGGACTTTACACCTGCTCTTATCATTAACCGTCAAAAACATTTAATATAAAGAGGTTAAAAAATTAATAAATAAAAAACAGAGAAATATCACAGCTTAAGATCAACTTATATCCATCCACCAATTATTTTTAGTGAAATCATTTAACAATATGTTAACTGGCACTCATTCTCTCTCCTTTTTCCCATTCCAAACCAGTGGACAAAGGTATGTCCTGTGTTCAGTGTTAGAGTTTAAATACAGTGCACAAGAGAGCTGAAGGATGGAAGCAAGAGTGAAAGGAGAGGTTTACAAGACAGAAGTGAGACCTGCTGTGATGTGTGGTGTGGAGATGGTTGCACTGGGAGAAAGACAGGAGACCGAGCTGAAGATGTTCAGATGGTCATTGGGAGTCAGCAGGATGGACAGGATTAGAACAGCTCAGAGTCAGAGAGGCTGAGAGGGTTTGGACATGTGCAGAGGAGGAGGCTGGATATACTGGACAAAGGATGCTGAGGATGGAGGTGCAAGGAGGAGGAGAGGAGGAAGACCACAGAGAAGATTCATGGATGCAGTGAAGGAGAAGATGCAGTGGGTTGGTGTGACAGAGGAGGATGTGGGGACCCCTGAGGGACCTACTGCACGAACAGTTGAAGATGATGTCATTATTCTGTTAGCTTAGCACCCACTGAATGACCGAGGCACTGAAAAATGAAGCTGATGCCAAAGGACAGTGCATATAAGCTTTCTGGGGTGTTTTAAATGCAAATATCTCCCCTGCTGTGTGCTCGGGTGGATGAACTTCATTAGTATTTAATTAGCGTGTAGCTTGGCACTAATTAGCAGGTGTCTGTGTCGCCACCTCTCATTCAAATACAGTAACTGTCAAAAAACCAATGTGGTGGCGTCCAAATCAGTAGTGCCGAGTCCAAAATCAATGGGTGACATTTTCATAAGTGACATCCAAACATGACAAACATGCACCGGTGCAAACTAAAGAGCAGGTAATGGTGACTGACTGTTCTCTGGTTTTTGCTAAATAAACTCATTTTGAACCTGATGTTTTGTTGTTAATAGGTTTCACTCATGCAGAGGGAAATAAAGTGTTGAGCAGCTCTCCCGTTTCCATTAGATGGAGGGAAAATGCTGAGCAGTACAGCAGCCATGAATCACGGCTGAGTGTTTGAGGCTCAGTTCGAGCCGAGCTATTGTCCTCGGGCTCATAACTCCTCGACTGGAAACCCACAGGCATTAAGCAAGATGACTTCTGTACCCAGGGAGAAACAAAAAAGCAAAGGCCGAGCCATTTGGAGTACACAGAGATTTTTTTTCTAAGGCAAAGTAAAAATGATTTAAGACTCTGTTGTTTCCTCTGGTAATCAGTATCGTTCTACACCGACGGCTTCATCCAAATTGGGTTTCTTATAGACGGGTGGCAAGAGGCGCATTTCACTTCTGCTAGGATTGGGCAATAAAACAACAACAGCCCCCTAAATAAAAAAATACAGCTTCCCTTTTAAAAGAGAGAACTTTCAGGCTTTAAACTTTAAATATTCTACAGTCAAGTGATTTTTACTGGGAGTGAAATGAAGACAGTCACCGGATCTATAAAGAAGGTCCAAATGTCCGTGTGGTGATAAACTTCGGCTCAAATAAGGAAGACGTCAGTCGTGTTTAAAGGTCACAACCCTCTAAAGTCAGACTGTCGTTCTCAAACAGCGCGAGCTTCTTTCATTCTCGAGTCAAATGACTGCACAGTACAGTGGACACTTTAATCTTCAGAGCAGCGCTATATCACAGTTACAAATTTGACTTGTGTCTGCTCAAGTAGAGCCAAATCCTCAATCTAAAGAGAAGAGCAGGGTTCCTGCTTCGTGTCAAAAGTCTAAATGGATGCAAATATCCAGAAAAAACAGAAAACAGATTCCTGCAAGACGACAAACCCCGACGCTACAGTTACACTACAGGAAAGAGTGGTTGTAGTTGTTGCTACAACCAAAATCACTGCAACCGTAATGAACTTGCAGTCTTGTTGCTTTTAAATGGGTGCTGAACACAACAATAACACAAAGTTTGTCTGCTGTCAGTTTGAATGGTAATTACACGCAACCTTTCTGTAAAAATAATGCAATAAACGTAACAGGGAAAAAAAAAAAAAAAAAAAACAGTGAAAATCGCAAATCTGTTGCCATCTTCATCTCCGTACGTAGATTTTTCACATCCACTGACTGCACTCAGAGTACAGCCAGAGCCTCGCAGGTCGCTGCAGTACGCTGATCAAACTGAAAAATGGCACAAGCGCTCGCCAACTTTGCAATTATACAAGAATAACTAGAATAAAAAGAGCTGGTAGCCAGTCGAGTCGAGTTCCCTACTTCCTACCTAATTGAAAGCGGTCGCTGAAGGTTGAAGGTGTTTCTCACTCAAACTCAGGCGGATCAACTGCTAAAAATTCAACGCAATCACTGAGTAACCACCAATTTCTCCTAGTCGCAAGAAAGTTCCCTCCTGATTTTACTTGATATGACTGAGACATTACTGGCTTTACATTATGCAGACCAAATGTGCAAGGAAGCGAACGCCTCCTCTGACTGCTATGTCTCCCCGTTTTATCTCTGGTGTCTTTTACTCTCAGTGTTTACTGTAAACATTTTACAGCTTTATCGCTGTTCAAGTTCTGCTGCTTCAACATGTCAGAATGAGACCTTAATCAGAACTAAGAGCTCGAAACATCCCTGCACTGCTTTTAAACACTAAACATTAAACATTACTTTCACCTTGCTGCAGGGTCGCAGCTCTGTTTGGCTAAGTGTCTTATTAAACTCCCCCTGACAGGGAGGAACATTTACTTCTTTAATATTTGGTTTGTCTGACACACATCCTCACAGCAAACGGAGAGCGATCTGTCCAGCACACATCTTATTAAAAAGGATATTTACATATAGAGTAAGAGCCTGATCCTTCTGACACTTTATCATCTCACCTCTTCCTGCTCTCTCCTCTTCCAGCGCAGCTGAGCGTTGGCCGCTGCCATCACCTCGATCACGAAAGTGGTGGTCATGTAGCTGTAGAGGAGATGATAATCAAGTTAACAGGTCATATTTTTAATGACAAGGAAAAAAAAGAAAGTCTGATCCATTATCAAATGCTGCCGAAGGTTTTCCACAGTGCTTTCACCACCTTCATTTATTACGCCTCCGCAGGCTGGCGATGAAAGGAAAGCACCAAGTTTCTGTGTATAACAAATGAGGGATTTGTGAAAGCTTAAGATTAGAAGAAGTTTAATGAAAAATTTGTTTAAAAAAAAAAGGTTAATATTTTTAGGAAAAGCCTACACTGGGCCTTACCTTATAAACTTTCTATATTAGCAATGACAGATTGCAGAGTTTGGATGTAACATTCCCATATTTATGCAGGTTTGGGTGTAATCCCAACTCTGAAAAACTGATTCAGTATCAGTAACATTTCTTTTCCATGTCATTCTGTGTTTACTATTCCATGTGTCTGCAGGTATACACCAGCTACTAACATGATGTGGAAGAAGCAAAGTTTTATACACATTTATTTATTTGGTCCTTATTTCCCTAGTGCGCCCCCTATAATTAAAATCTCTTATTCAAAGCACACTGCCAACAAAACAAAAGGGTCCAAAAGCTAAAAAATGAAGAGACAAAAATGAAGAAAATCAAACCAAACAATTACAAAAAAACAAAGTCCAGCTCAGGAATAACACGCTTGGAAACTCTGAGCTCTTCCATGGAGATGAATTTCAGCTTTAGTGTGTTCTGCAGATTGCTCCCTGACCAGGGTGCACAGTGAGTTTGTTCTAACAAACGGTCACCAGAGAAATATCTTAAAATATATACACAATATAAAATATTTTATACTTGGAGTAAAAAACTCAAAGTTCACAACAAAACAAACCAAGAAAAAAATAAAGCGATTCCCCCTAAAACAGGGGTGTCAAACTCCAGTCCTCAAGGGCCAGCATCCTGCTGTTTTTGAGATATCCCTGCCCAACCTGCTGCTGATTACCTGGATGAGGTGTGCTCTGCCAATAAGAAGCTACAAGGCCAGGTTAGTTGGAAAACAAGCAGGACAGCGGCCCTCGAGGCCTGGAGTTCGACACCTGTGCCCTAAAACATACTTTGGTGTCTCTGAGCCTGAAACTCAGAGCGCTGATGTCATCACAGTGATTATTTCTTTTTATTTCTCCACCTGCTCCTCTCCGTGTGTGAGGAGGTGCACTCAGCAAAGACTCCCTGTCATTGATTTATTAATAAATCCCAATTCAGTAAAGTTATACTGAATTTTTTCATTTTTTATTATTATTAGTTGGGTAATCAAACCCTGATCCGACCTTGCACAGAAAGAATTACGTCCAGTGTATTCTTTACTTCCTGACTCCAGCTAACTGGAGGCTAGTTGGCACCAGAAGCTACACATCCAGGTCCAGTGTGCTGAACTATGAAAGCTCCCTGCTTCCTGCACTTGTTTGGTTTTTTTAAATAAACTTCAGCTCCCTGAGTTACTACCAACAACCACTGAAGCAAGCCGTGCTCCACGCCACGACGCTTTTGTTAATTAAATAGTCTTTATATATTTTTTAAATCAGATATTTTTCTACATAATATTCTAATTTTAGGGGCAGAGTTTGGCACGAAACACTCAGACCTACAAAAGAAATGATCATTTGAAAACTCAACATGACTGACCCTGCACATATTGTGCCAATAAAGGCTGAATAATTGCAGTGCATGAACATGTCTTTAATAAACAGTGCTGCAATCATTCGGCCGAGCTACTTCTCACTCCGTGGGTTCACTGATAGGGACCAAAGGAAGTTCAGTGTCATGAAGTCATTTGAATGAGCACTTCTCATATTTCAGCTACAAGCTCCTCTCTCTTGCACTTAACTACCAGCATGCATCTGAGATGTTTAGGCTACATCTGTAAATGGAAGATAAAAAAAAAAAAAAAAAAAAAAAAAAACAGGGCTGCACGGTTTCACTTGATTACAATTTTGGCTTCTCTCGGTTAAATCAAGATAACTGACCAATACTGAAGGTAAGTGCTAGAACATAAAGCAAATCAAATCCACCTGCTGATGTGCCTGCATGAGCCAATCACAGCTCCTCCCTGCACCGTGCAGTTTTATGTTTCCAGTAAACAGTCTGAACGTGTAACGCTACATTAAAAGACGATAAACAACAAAAACCAGACAAGAAACAAATCGAGAGCTTGTTCCTGGAAGCAGCTCAATCTTTCAGATTCAGGGCCAGCGATGTTAACCACGAACAAATTACAACCGGCATAATTGGACACACCAGTGTTTTTAAAATGTGCTGTGTTATTAGTGAAAGAGGATGTAAAAGGCGGCCTACTGGGTGGCAAATATCAACCAAAGAAAGAAACCCACGTTTACACTGTTCCCTGTGAATGTCAGACAGAAAAACAAGGCGAAGGTGGAAGTCAGTGACTATTATTTATTTAACTAAGGTTGGATCAGAGCAACACTCACCTCATAAATCCTAAAAAGGTGATGAGAGTCAAACTGACCACCCACCCAGCTCGAGCGAAGGCTTTGGGCATCGTCAGAGCTCCAGTCCCCACAATCAGGTTGAACATGTACACCAGCCCCACCTGGAGAGGAAACCACGGGAGGTAAAGACATGCACAGGTGTGCTCCTGATAAATACTAACATAACGCAACCAAATCCCCCGCACAAGCTTTTTATTTCACCTCTCTGCTGACCAGATCTCTCTACAGACATTCCATTATTTTCTACTATTGTGTGATAATATTAGAAAATATTATTAGAAACCATTCATGGTTTATTTTAAGCCTTGTTCCCCAAGTGCAAAACCTCAGGCACCACAGTATCAGGTGCTCCTTGGCACCCGGGCTGATACAGATCAAGCTACTTGGGTGGAAGAATGGGCCAGTGCCAAGGGAGACAGTTGGGCTTAATTGGGCAGCACTTACACTATCGGATAGCTGAGTGCTTTAATCATTCAAGGCTTTTACTTCCTGGAAAAAGAAAAAAAACAAAAACAGAAAAACATCTGACCAGCAGAGCTGACTCTTTGTGGCAAAGTCATGCTGAAGTAAGCAAAGTCAGGGTATTACTAAGTGAGCTGTCAAACTGAGTAAAGACGCCTGACGTGACAAAAAGAAGAAAAGAGGATGTAGAAGGATCTTTTAAGCTTCCTCTTTTTTTATCACTGCACTTTCACACATAAAATTTCTTTTTACAAGCAGACTTGATGAGCTATTTTCACTAAAAGTCATCTCAAGACCCTTCGTTTGTAAGAATATTAGAGAGAGAACCAACAATGAGATGATCCCCTGCGAGCAGCACTTGGTGACTGTGGAGAGGAAGAACTCCATTTTAACATCAAGAGACATCCAATAGAAGCAGGATCAAAAATGGAGCATACAGTGAACATGAACAACAACTAGTAAATATAACTACAAGCCTGCAGTCTGAGAGTGAAGTTAGTACTCTCACTGTGATATTTTCAATCAACTGAAGACTTTTCAGAGATCTTTTAGGACAGCCTGATAATAAGGAAGTACAATAGTCCATTCTAAAAGTAACATGGATACATTTCTGAGGCAACTTGACACAGACGTGTCCTAACTTTATGAAGTATTTAACGTGGTTATTCAGCTCACAGGGTTCTGGGTTTCTGAATGTCAGGGGTTCACTCTCAGGCCCTGTGACAAGGTTTTTAACCCTCTCTGCTTCAAGGTGCTTTGCTCCACTGCACTGTCGTGTTTAAGTGACAAACAAAGAGAGGCACATAGTTCAAACAAGTGAAAAAGGTTGACGATAAAGCAACAATACTGCAACTCCAGCATTTTCAAAGAGCCCCGTCAGGTGGTTAAGCATGTGCCTGACCTTAAAAGGAGCTCTGACAAAGACAACAGCTGCGGCTTTTTAACCGGGATTTTAACCTCAGCAGTTTCAATCTGTTATTTTTTTATGTCAATTTTTCTAAAATTTGAAAGATCATTGTTTTCCAGTCTTTGGTTCCTACAGTGACACCATCACACACTCCAATGTCCTCTAATTTTCTATCCAGGTCAAGTATATCATTCCCTGGCCGTCATATAGCTGCTGTGTTACTCTTTCTTTGAAAACACTTTTAATTAAATTAAACTATCAGCACTGGTTTTGTGTTTAGGTGTCCTTACAACCAGGACCATTTTTTTTAGCTCCTTTAGTGACTAAATGCATCAGCTGCTTCAGGACAGACGTGAGGAGAACACAGCCACGCTTGGAAGTCAAACAATTTCCCTCAATTCTCCTCTTTTCATTGACAGGAAAGCTGTGACTAACACACCTTCCTTTGTTTCCTTTAAACATCAAATTACAACCAAAAGCAGCACAGCATGGCAACCTTTATGTGTTGAACATTAATCACCCTTTCATGTGTTCGTAACAGTGTGCTTTAGTAGGAGAGGCTGTTTTAAACCAGCAAAGGTGTGTTTCAAATATTCAAAGAAACTCCTGCATGCTGGAAACTTACAAATGGAGAGTAGGGCTCTCCTGTGTCTGTAATTCCACCTGCCATGGTTGGTGATCCTGGTTCTCACCTCTCACCTGGACAGAAAGAAAAAGCAGTCAGGTAGCTTACGAAGCCTGTTGCGTTACTGCCATGATGATAACAATTATCTTCAGTTTTTAAAAAAGGTTCAAGGAGTAAATAACAAAGAGATTATCATTCGAAGTGCTAAATCTGTTCTTACTTGCATGGAAACAAAAACCCGGTAACTTATCGTGCAATTTAGTATTTACTTTAACAATTCCATGAAGTATATTGGCACAAAATCCAACTCGGGACATTAATTAATTTTTAGGAGCTGCTTTGTAATTCGGCAGAAATATGACGCCTAAATCTGAAGGTATGTGCTCAGTGTCACATGTCTTCTTACAGCTGTCACTGACAAAAACTGTACTGCCATGGCCACAAATATGACCTACTCAATGTTTGTAATTCAACACGTTAAGTATGTGTATCTTTACTGGCCACTTTGCCTTCATTTAGTTGAGTTTATGTAATTTCAGTGAGCTCATATTTGCATGGCAACCGCTCCTTCGGGAAGCATAACGTCAGACTAGCACATCTATCACGTACGAATAACAGCATAAAATAATTACTAATAAAAAGAGATAAATTCATCAGGTCATCCTGCAGATATCTAGCTGCCACAGAGCTGTCATTACTGGAAATGAAAATAAACACTGCTCACCTCCCTCCTCTCAGGTTTGTGTTGCTAACTTAGCTGCTAAGCTAGCAGGATGCTCGGGTTCAAATCCTCACTCGCTACCCGAAAAAAGCTCACTTTTCCAGCTCAGCCAGCACGGACTGGTTCGCCTTTATGTGGCAGCCTGGAAGTCGGTGTAAAGGGGAAAATAAAAACACATTTCCACAAAGAAATACGTCTCTAACACGGCGCTAACTTCAGCAGTAAACTAACCGAAACAGCTGACCTGCTCCCGCACGAACCAGTCAAAATACATCTATCTCTGACGCAAGCACACATTTCCTGATTTTCAAAATAAAGGCTTGTTTACCCTAGTTGCAAGGCAGCCCGTTGGCTGACAAAATAAAGCTTTTATTTTGAACATTTTGCCCCATCTTATTATCGTTAACTTGACGACCCTGCTGTAAAATCACGGTTGAAATTTGACTCCATGTTTTAGAGTTTAATATCACATATTATTTATATTTATTTTTTACGGTAACCTTTAGCCTATTGTGCATCACGTTTTACAAATACATTTGATAAATTTGTCTTTTTGAATTAGCCACTATTTTTTACCCGCCTTTTCGGACTGTCAGGGTTATCAATATGAGCGACCCTTCGAGCGGCATGTACACGTGTACATGTCATATGACAGGCATACCTGTCTGTGCCATAATAAAGCAGAGCCTCTTGGGCTCACACTGAAATCCCAGTGAATGAAATCCATCTTTTATTGGCGTTTACAATTCTAGCATCAGACAAGTGAGATTTGGTGTAAAATTACCACGGATGCCAGTATGAACCAGCGCCCTTCTATAATAATCACATTTACTGGAGATGAGTTTATAAACGTGTCGCCTGACACAGTTGTTTTTACGTTATTTCAGTCCACAAACTGAGCTGAACTGGCACTTCCCTCTCAGGCATTTAAACACACCCTCAGCTGCAGAGGTGTTAAATGAAAAGCGGTTGTAATCCATCAGATCCTCCTGTGTCTTAACAATCGAGCAGTGATTCTGAGAAGTCTGTTAAATTACAGCCAGCTTTGTAGCTCTGCAAATATGATAGATTTTATTAATACTGTAGCTTAGGTCTTTTCCATACTGCTGACCAAAGCACTCATTGCAACACAGTCTCACAGCAGTTGTACAATCGTGACTGCACACTCCCACAGAGCTTTGAAAACTCTTCACTCACACACACACACACACACACACACACACACACACACACACACACACACACACACACACACACACACACACACACACACAGAGCTGCTGCTTTAACTGCTTTCAGTGTGTTATATGTGTTTAATCTCTTGATATTTTCTAATATTGTAGTTTTAATTTGCTTTATAAAGTCAATCCGCCCCCCTAGGCTCATCTGTGTTTCTGACTGGTCAGCTGCTCTCAGCTCCAACCATGTGAACACTAAACTGATTAACCCTGTTATCAAGTTGATAACCTCCGTCGTGTTACTGCTTAGCCTTATTGAAATGAGAGTGGCATGTGGGCAGATTCAAACCAACAAAGAGTGAGCGTTTATTTGGTTGAAAGCACAAAAAATCCATAAGCTTGAAGATGGAAGCATAAGAAAAAGATTGATGACAGAAACAAACAAAAAAGACACTGAGAAGAGTTTACCAGTTACTGATGACTAACATATCCTCTGATATTTGTCTGTGGTCTGTTTAAGATTCAGTTCCAGGTTTAAGTCTGAGAATTTCACGTGACACTCACTGTGGTGGTGCAAACATGCAGTAGCATGGCTCAGCACCTCCTCCCTTTTTCACATTGGATGCTCGTCAGACGGCTGGTGGGTGGGGCTTCTGTGCCTGAGATTACCACATCAGATATCCCTTCTCACTGACTTCATAACGAGCCGTGAGCAGTTAGAGCAGTCTGACCCCTTGGCTTTTGACAATCAGGGATTAAGTCCAAACAGGCTGACCTCATTTGAAACTTTGGCCATGGTTAATAAAATAATAAAAGCAACAAATAGCATAAAAGCAGAAGAGGCCCCCATAAAAACAGATACAGTGCAAGTCTGAGAGTATATGAGAGTTGGGATTACTTTGGGGTCGTCTGCAACAATATGTGAAACAACAGGAATGAGAATTGGCGCCTCCAAGTCTGAGGCCAAGGTCAAAGGATGTAGTGTCAGGGCAGCAACTCTTCCCAGACCCAGGGAGGAATTTAAGTATCTCAGAGAAGCGCCAACACTCCTCCATATTGAAAGGAGCATGTTGAGGTGGCTCGGGCATCTGATAAGAATGCCTCCTACGCTCCTTTTAGGTGAAGTTTTTCAGGCATGTCCAACTGGGAGGAGATCCCGGGGCAGACGCAGCACACACGGCAGAGATTATTTCTCTCAGCTGCTTTGGTGGTCCCCACACTAGAGGTGGAGGAGGTGGCCAGGACAGGGAGGGCTGAACATGTGATTAGACTGCTGTCATGTGACAAAAACCTGGTTAAGCGGATGGATGGCAAACGAAAAGGCACAAAAATACATATTTTTTTAATGTAAATTAATCAAAATTGATAATAATTATAAAGATTAACACGTGTTCATGGATCACTTCTTATTTATTGATAGTAAAGACTCAGTATATACAACAGTATATAGTTCTTATGTTATAATCTGTATGTAGGTTGTTTTCTGAAAAGATGAGTGAGATCTGCTCAATGCTGTAGAATATTTTTGGTGCATTTGATGTTGCAGTAATGTGGTGAAGTTCTACTATCATAAAGCTCAGTCTCAGCTGCACTGAAGAGCATTCACTGGCCGATTATACACACAGAGTCTAGTCTTGTCCATCAAATAAAAATTAAGTCACCTGTGCAACCCACGCTAAATACATAAACACCAGAAAACGTAAACTACTAAAGAAATACAAGACAAAGAACGCACGATCGATGATCACAGCCAGCCTTCTATAGCTCCCCTGCTTTTCATTGTCTTTGTCTTGTCTTTCTTCTTGTTTTCGAGCTGCTTTCAGTTCAATCAGGATTCGTATCAGCGGCTCACAGGCACGACCAAGGTCCTTGTCCTGTGATTTCACCTGGACTTTCTCATCAGCTTCATTAGACTCTGTATAGGAAATGGAAGAAATAAATAATCAGAAGTAAAAGAGTCATATATACAAGTTCATTTGAGTTCATCTGTTCAAAGAGTTTTCACCAGAGCTCATTTTGCCATTTAATCAGTCAGTTGTTTGTTTATTTTTAGAATTGTCAGAGTATGAATAAAATGGGAGTAAATGCAATACTTCAGTTAAATTATAGCTGAAATTCTACTGTAGTGGTATGCCACTGTCCAGAAACATAATCCCCACAAGATATGAGTGTGTGTTTCATGTTTTGGCAGATCTTCAGAAAATGAAGCAAACCTTCACGATAGCCATCTTCCATCTGAATGTTCACCTCAGCAGCTGCAGAGCTTTGTGCCTTTGTGCAACAACAACCATCAAGGTCGATTAAAAACATCACCACCATGGCCTCCAGGACACTTACTCCCACCAGAGTAAATACTGCCAGACTGTAGTCAGCTAGACTAAAAGTGCAGAGAAGTTACGTGCCAGTGCGACGTCACTGAAGCCAGTAAAGAGGATGCTGCTCCGAGACCTGAGTATTTTCTCACCGTGTATAAAAGTTTGCTTTGACGCATGTCGTTAATTTCTGTGATTTTGATGCTTTTGAGTTCCCCACCTGCTATCATGATTTGTTCAGAGATGGTATTGAGCTCTGTGTCATTCATCAGTGTTTCCACTTTTATAGTTGCAGCTGTGCAGACAATAAGTGCATTAAATATTTATATACATGGGGTTAATATATATATATATATTTTTACAATTAATTGTGAAAATTTACCGCTGGAGGTCAGGGATGAAAGTGTGATGTTACAGTATTGAGTATCAAAAGGGAACATCTTGAGATTGAGGTGACAAGCATAGGTCAGCTGCTGCCTGATGCTTATACACCAAACCACTGGAACGCACACTGACGAGTGGACCACCCTGAAAACTCCCTGAATCAGAAATACTGTGGGAACAAGGCAAGACAAAGAAGGCGGGGTTACAAAGACATTTGCTCTCAATTATTCTGCATCATGGGGACAATGGGCTCTCTCTGGGCTTATTAAAAAACCTGTCAGTGTTTTATCAGGGACACTGTGGTGGCAATCTTCGGACCTTCCTCTGCAGGATGTCTTTAGATGGCAGCTTTCAGCTTCCACCTGGAATCCTGAGCTCAGTATCGTAAATTACAAAATAAACTGAAATAATCAAGATCAAAAACTACAAAGACTACAAATTCAAGACCATAAAAAAAAACTGTTGAAATTTGGCTCATTACATTGAAGCAAAATATAACCCTGGAATAATTCTGCCCCCCCTCCCCAAAAAAGAAAAAAAATAAATAAATAAATTGCGCCATGGTCCGAGAGCTTTGTGGTGTTCTCAGTTTGGGTTCTTGTCCTTTTCCCTCATAGCAGCCAGTGTTATGTTGTGTCCTAACAGACTCAAGCATGCAGAAACTACACCACATCAAAGATTGTCTCATCCCCATATTGTTGTGTTTTCTCATGTTTAGCCTTTTTCAGTCATTCATGAATCAGCTTCAGATCTTTTATCAGCTTAAGTATTGTCATGGAATAATGAGGGAATAGGCCTCACCTGCCGAGAAAACCTCTGCTAAATTAGTTGTCCAATTACTTTTTAGGCTCTGAAAATGGGACTAGGTTTAAAAGTGAATTTAAGTTGAATGTTTGCACTTTAAGCACATCTTAATTGTTTGATTTAAACTGCCTGGTGGACAGGGGCTTTGTCCAAACACTCATGGGCCTCACAAAGACAACGTGCAGCTCTGTAATGAACAGCACTTACTCCTCTTCGATTCTTATATCTGGAACCCACAGCGTTGATATTGGAAGGGTCATGTCTTCAATCCCACAGAAGTCTGAAGAATTCCAAGTTAGAAATTCATTTGTCCAAAAAAAAAATAAAAATAAAAATAAATGCTAGGTGTAAAATGTTTATGAGTGCATGGAACTATGGTGAGAGCTGAAAGGTGAAATCACTGTGAGCATGTCTGCTGATAACAGACCAGTGCTATAAAATGATCCATGTGCAGATTCTTACTATATGGAGCCAGATGATGTTGGTGACAGTCCGAACCTTCTCATCCTGCAGGAAATCAGCAGCACTGACTTAAGTATTCCACTGTATTCAAACTGAAACAGGTGCAGTTCAACAAAACTTCAAAAACACACATCGTTGGATGTATTTTCTGATTACATCCTTCCCTGTGAGACTTCCAAAATTAAATTAAATGCTGTGAAACCAAAATAAGCTGTGACACACACAAATCATGATGATAACAATACCAGAAATATGCAAATGCACAAAAGCTAGAGGAGAATTATTTCACTGAGTCTGTAACGTTTGTAACGTTTAAGGCTTTTTTGACCGATGTCAGAGTGATGCAAGAAGAAGAAGTGGGTTTATACGTGTGTGGTGGAGGTGTGGTCCCTGCTGCAGGGGAGGGATGGTGCAGTGAGCTCAAGGGGGCGGTGCCAAGGAGGCAGGTGAGGCCACAGATGGTGGCGATCCGACTAATGACAGTCTCTTCTCGTATAGTGAGGTGGGAGACCGGTGCGGTGTGTGTACTGAGACCAGCTCTGAGTTGACACTGAGTGACATTGTTGGCAGAAAATACCAATAAAATCTGCAACCGTGAGCACAACCACTGTGTGTTGGGTCCATCTTTAGAATGTGTCTATAAGGAGAAATTTATAATAAACATGAACATTAGTAGCATCATAGATCAGTGAGTCCAGTACTGGACTGACAGAAATAGAAATCAAAATATTTCAAGATCTTTGGAAACACAGTAAAAGATTTTGATCCAAGGGACAAATAAGTAAGTTTTCCATTTTTAATTTTTAATATTGTTTATGAGAATTAACATAAAATGTCTTTGTTTGTTTGTTTGTTTTTTAAAGACTGTGGATTACAATGTGTCAATAAAAGGAGAAATTTTGTTTCTTTCACTGCTGTTATCAGTGTTTTAACTGACTAACAACTCTGACATCTTACTGGGTGGACAGCACTGGATTTTCTTCATAAATGCACGGGTGGATGCATCACATGTAACTGAAAACTCATGTAAATGTGATTAAATTCCTTCTTCAAATAAAACCAGAAAGAAAAAAGAAAGAAAAGAAGAAATCTTTATTCTTTTTGTAAATTAAGAGATTCATTAAGATAGTTATAGAAGTTTAACCCGCACAGCCTGGACGGTAAAGAGACTTACCACTTCTAAAATACCCAACAAAAACATGTCCAGCTGAACGACGGTGGCGCCGGTCCAGTTCTTCACCAGTCGCATGTTCTGCAGAGCAGCATTAGATTCAGTCAGGTTTAAATGGTCCAGCAGACTGTCGTATGAACAGTCTGAAGTCTGACTGTTGGAAAACCCTGCTGGGAAGAAGAAATCTGTATGAACAGTGCAAACACCTCAAACTCCATTAAGTAATCCAACAGAACCTCAGAAAGAGTTTCAAAATATCAGAATCCATTTAATCTTACAGCTCACCAGTTAAAGAAAGAAAAGCTAGAGTCTTTAGAGCAGCCATGGCTGTTTGCCTTCACCCTATTCTGATTAAACTGTCTTACGCTGTGAAGCTGCTTGTATTAAACAGAATACAATAGCATGGATGAAATCAATATATTAAATCAAACGACCTTTGTGCATCAGTATTGTTGGCTGGCAGCTGAAGCAAAAAGTAAACACATGAAATCTCATTATCAGACCAGGTGGGAGTGGAAAGGTTGACAGTCAGTATAATGACCTTAAGATTGAGTACTCCTAAGCACGAACATAAACATCCTTCCAGCTGTCCATCCAATTTCTCTACAGCATATCCAGCTCAGGCTCACAGAGGGGCGACCTGTTCTTCACCACACGGTGAGAGGTAGTGTGCACCAAGAACCATCCATCCATCCATCCATCCATCCATGCAGCCATCCAGCCATCCATCCATCCATCCATCCGTCCATCCATCTGTCCATCCATCCATCCATCCATCCATCCATCCATCCATGCATCCATCCATCCATCCATCCATCCATCCATCCATGCACAATGTCTCATTTCCTTCCCCTCAAAGACCCAGAATCTTGGTCCAGCTCTCGGTAAACGACACTTTGATCCTTTGATTTCTCGGCTAGTTGTTATCTTACCCGAAACGCCAACTTTAAAAACAAATTAACTAATTTCCATCCATCCATCCATGCATCCATCCATCCATCCATCCATCCATGCAGCCATCCATCCATCCATCCATCCATGCAGCCATCCAGCCATCCATCCATCCATCCATCCGTCCATCCATCCATCGATCCATGCATCCATCCATCCATCCATCCATGCATCTATCCATCCATCCATCCATCCATCCATCCATCCATGCATCTATCCATCCATCCATCCATGCATCCATCCATCCATCCATCCATCCATGCAGCCATCCAGCCATCCATCCATCCATCCATCCGTCCATCCATCTGTCCATCCATCCATCCATCCATCCATCCATCCATCCATCCACGCATCCATCCATCCATGCACAATGTCCATCCATCCATCCATCTGTCCATCCATCTGTCCATCCATCCATCCTTGCATCCATCCATCCATCCATCCATCCATCCTTGCATCTGTCCATCCATCCATCCATCCATCCTTGCATCTGTCCATCCATCCATTCATCTATACAATTCAGGCTCACAGAGGGTCGAGAGCCTGTAGCAGCTACCACAGGGTGAGAGGCAGTGTACACCAAGAACAGATCACGTCCATCCATCCATCCATCCCAGTAATGTGCCCCTGCATTTTTAAGAGGTATCCTCAATTTTGAGGTATCCTTAATCCTATTTCACTTCCAAGATTGTGCTACCACCAAAGATTTAAACTTAAATACACAAGACTTCCAGCTTTGATTCAGGCGGTTAAACAAACATTATTAGGTGAATTTCGAGGAATTACAGCTTTGTGTAGACAGTCTCCTTTTGTTCAAATGTGATTCCATTTCATGGACAGGTGTGTGTGATTTCATTCAGCCCACACACTGTGTAAACAGTTCTTTCACAGCTATCTGAAAAGTGAAAAAGACAACAGAGCTCAGTTTACATCACTTCAGCTATAACATTTCAAACCAGCTGTGCGTTACAGTAGAGCCAGTATTTACTGATGAACAAACTGTGCTTTGATATTTCTCTCTGAGCCCAGTTCAGTCATCACATCAAGCAGATAATAATGACAATACGCCTGAAATTCTCCCCTTCACAGGAGGAGAAGACAGCAGCCCAATCAATCCCTCCCACTGACCCCTGAAATAGCAGGGTCATTTTATTTACTTGTACATTAACTGTAGTATATTTAATAAAGTCACGTAAGATTTTATGTTCAAACCAGTCTGCCTCTCTAAGTCTCAGGGGGCCCGCGCTGCTCTGCTGGCCCACCTTTGGGCAGTTTCTCCTACCTGGGGTCTTTTCTTCGAGCGATCGAGCTCTTTGTATTTACAGGCTGGATGCTGCTGCTCTTCACTGCCAGATAAATCAGGTCCTCTTCGTTACCCGCTAGTCTTTGTGCTCTTTGTTCTCTGCCCCAGTTTGTCTGTCTTCTTCACAGCAGCCTGTCTAGAGCCCTCCTTGTAAACCTGTTCACCTGGACCCCTGCTTACCTGAGAAGTTTTGCAGTTACCACCAGTCATGGTCAGTAATTCCCAGTAGCGGTAAAGAGAAGGACTTGCCTGCCCATTCTCCACTGACACACTTTTGTTTTGGGCTCCCGCCTGCCCAATTTGCTCCTCAAAAGCTCAAGAAACAAACAAAACTGGAAATAAATCACCAATTCTACAAAATTGTTGAAGTTGAACAGGGATGAAAAACAAAATCTTCCTTTTTTCCAAGTTAATTTTCTATACCTAACTTTAGGTATCGATATGATGGGATATAGAGTCAAGTATTTAAACTTCTCAGCAATAAATCTTATATAGCTGGAAAGCCTGTTTTTATTTCCCCTTAACGGTGCCACATTTGTGAGGAAAATGTTGCACTCATGAAAACATGAAGTATTGTTATCACATAAAGCCCATTTTCAAGGCTCATATCTCCATGTGAGAAGGTGGCTCTGAAAACAAGCTAGAGGATATGAAACGTCTCCTTTTTATCTACATTTGATACCAGGCTCATCCTCTCGCCGCTCTGTGTGAAAATAATTTTCCAATATAGTCATGTTTTTATAACCAAGCAAACATTAACATTTTGATTTTTTTTTACCTCATTTAAAATCATCATAATAATAATAACACTTTGGTTAATGACAGCATCCTTCCAAAATGTTGTAGTCAGTGGAAATGTTTAGGCTGTAAATATCCTCGTACTGCTGCTGGGATGTGAATTTCAGCACTTTCCTTCACGTCACACAAACTTTCTGCATGACTACTTGGAGGCTACAGGCACTTTAAAGCAAACTTAACAAAATTAAAAAGTAATACGGCTTGGAAACCTTGACTTTTAATGATGACACTTTATTTTTAATTTGCAGAAGTGAACAACATCAACAGTTATAAATGCAAATCAATAATCAATCAATAGTTACATCAGTCTGTGTCTAAATAATCTATTCTTGATTCTGTGAGGTCTCATAAAGAAGAATCATTAAGCGCCGGCCTCCTGCACTGGCGTCTCAGCCGGCCTAGTTTCCATCAGCTGTGCTTTTATTGTATTTCTATTTATGATTTTCATGCATTAGAGACAAAGTAGCTTTAGTCGTCTCCTTACTTGATTCCAAGCACACCACACCTCTCAGAATTTAGGACATTTCATATAATTTTGATCTCCGTAATTGGACAACCTGCATCAGCTTATGCTTGAGCTACAAATCACATGGAGCGGGGTGACTGATGACGTGATGAGGCCATGACACATGGGAGTTTTATTGTGACTGAGATAAAATCTCCTGAGTGGGACGTAGCTTGGATCGATGTGTGTAAGCTACACTTATTACATTAGATTAAAAAAAACCCCAAACCTTACTGAAACCTACAATCATATAGTAGTATAATATAGTATTATTGTTACATTATATTACTATTCAGAGATCAATCGTATATTTCATAGCTATGCACTGATTAATTGTGATATATATTTTTTACTTTTTGCTCAAAATCCCGTTTTTATCCAGTTTCATCTTGTCTAATATTTTTTCTCTTTCTATCATCTTTACACAATAATTAGTATGTAATTAAAGATCTATGGTGCACAGTATAAGCATGCACTGGCAGATTATACACAGCGTGTTGGCAGGTCCAACGAATCTAAATCAAATCACCTTCGCAATCCACACTAAATACATGAACGCCAGAAACAAAGCAGAAGCACTAAAATATAAAACAAAGAACACATGATCTGTGATTTCAGCCAGTCTCCTGTAGCGTCCACGCTTTTTATTCTCTTTGTACTGTCTTCCTGCTTCCTCTCGAACTGCCCTCAATTCATCCAGGATTAGTTTCAGCAGGTCACGGTGATCAGGAAGGTAACACCTGTCCTCTTTTGCCTGGCCTCTCTCTTCAGCTTCAGCAGACTCTGAATGGGAAATGAAAGACATCATTTATTGAGCAAGCTGCAACAACGTTTCTGGTCTGGTTGATTTTTGCTGCTTTCAGTGAAAAAGCTTAAAAATGTTCCCATCTGCCCAGCACTGAATAACAGATGAGCCTTTGGCAGTTAATAGACACTTTCTCCCTAACAGTATTTTTAAATTCCAGATAATCTTGCCGGAATCTTGGAGTAATTTCTGACAATCAAGGAATCAGAGGTTGGAAGAATGAGGCAGGGAATAAAGCCCCAGGAGACAAGAAATGAAACCCATTTCCAAAATAAAACAAGAGAAAGACAGCAAAGCAGCTACAAGAAGTGTTTCTCATCCTTACTGATCTTTGTGTTAGTTTCTTTGCAAAGAAACTCTCCAAACACATACCTGTGACATCGCCCGTTTGCAGCTGAATATCCTCACTGGCATTTACAGAGCTTTGAGCCTTCTTACCACAATAACAATCGAGATCGATTAAGAAGGTCACCAGCATGGCCTCCAGGACACTTATCCCCACCAGGGCGAAAACTCCAACGCAGTACATGGCTAGAAGGTGCAGAGAAACTGCTTGTTGGTGTACTGTTACTAAAATCCCTCTATCTCATTAAAATCTCAATGTTAGATCTAAGAGGCTGCTCACCAATCATTGGCAGGCTCTTTTCAGTGGAGGGCAACATGTCCTGAAGAATTAGCAGTAAGACGGAGATGGAGAGGAGTATCGTCACTTTGAAGCTCAGCTTTTCACCTCTGGCCTCACTAATGAAGAATGATGCCAAATCCAGGATCAGGAAGAAGAAAAGCGGCACAATAAGGTTTATGACATACAGCATTGGCTTCCTCTCCATTGTGACCTGTAAAATGGGCAGATTCATCAGACCTGGACATGAGATAAAGAGCTGTCCGCAAAAAAACCAAAACAAACATCACTAAGCATATTTTCTTACCATGTATCTAAGTCTGTTTCTGGCTCTAGGTCCATTAAAGGTTATCAAGCTTTTGAGGTCCCACTCTCCCATTGTAACCATGGCCTCCGCTGAGACTTTATTCAGCACTTCGTCACTGTTGAATGTTCCTAATTTTATAGTTTTCTCTATCGAGACAATAAAAAAAGGAATAAATTGTTACATCAATTGTTCTGGAGCTAATCTGGCTCTGACTCAATTTACAGAATTTACCATTCAAGCTCATTGTTGAAAATGTGATGTTGCAAGATTGCGTATCAAAAGGAAACATCATGAGGTCCAGACAGCAAGTGTAGGTCAGCCGCTGGCGTCCACTCATGTACATCCAACCACTGGAATTCACGGTGACCAGAAGACTCTCCTGAATGCTCCCGGTATCGGAAACACTGAGGGGACAACAGCAGACACAGGAGGAGAGTCAGAAATTAACATTGTTTTTCAGTCTCACTATTGTAATTTCGAATTTCACACTGAGTGTGTAATATAGTTGTTTATTCCTCTCCTGAGAACACCTCTATAAATGGTTTGGTAGCTCAGTGTACACTTCAGGGTTGAACAAAAAAATTGCATAAAAATATGAAGAACTAAAGCATTATTTTTTAACACAATCTTTTCATTTCAAAGTAAATTAACGGATTCTGCTGGAAAGTAATTGGACAAATTAAATAACTGAAAATAACAATTCATTTCTAATAGTTGGTTGAAAACCCTTTGCTGGCAATGACAGCCTGAAGTCTTGAACTCATGGACATCACCAAATGCTGAGTTTCCTCCTTTTAATGCTCTGCCAGGCCTTTACTGCAGCCGCCTTCAGTTGCTGTTTAATTTGTTGGCCTTCCTTTAGTCTTTAGTCTTCAACAAGTGAAATGCTCAGTTGGGTTAAGATCAGGTGACTGACTTGGCCATTCAAGAATATGTCACTTCTTTGCTTTAATAAACTCCTGGGTTGTTTTGGCTGTATGTTTCGGGTGATTGTCCATCTGTTGTATGAAACACCGCCCAATCAATCTGACTGCATCTAGCTGGATTTGAGCACACAGGTGGTCTCTGAAAACCTCAGAATTCATTCTGCTCCTTCTGTCCTGTGTCACATCATCAATAAACACTAGTGTCCCTGTGCCACTGGCAGCCATGTACACCAAAGCCATCACACTGTGTCTGCCGTGTTTTACAGATGATGTGGCATCATCATGAGCTGTTCTGCACCTTCTACAGACCTTTTTCTTGCCATCATTCTG
Source organism: Oreochromis aureus (assembly GCF_013358895.1). NCBI lineage: Eukaryota > Metazoa > Chordata > Actinopteri > Cichliformes > Cichlidae > Oreochromis > Oreochromis aureus. Next base: position 3,373,324 of record NC_052945.1, on the reverse strand, counting down.
GTAGAGGTTGATCTTGGTTTCATCTGTCCAAAGAAAGTTTTTCCAGAACTCTGCTGACTTTTTTAGATGTGTTTCTGTCAAAGTCCAATCTATCCTTTCTATTCTTGAGGCTTATGAGTGACTTGCACCTTGCAGTGAACCCTCTGTATTTACTTTCATGCACTCTTCTCTTTATGGTAGATTTGGATATTGATAAGCCTTCCTCCTGGAGAGTGATGTTCACTTGGCTGGCTGTTGTGAGTGGGTTTCTCTTCCCCATGGAAATGATTCTGTGATCATCCACCACTGTTGTCTTCCGTGGATGCCCAGGTCTTTTTGTGTTCCTGAGTTCACCAGTGCTTTCTTTGGACCAAACTGTAGATTTTGCCACTCCTAATATTGTTGCAATTTCTTGGATGTTTTTTTTTTCCTGTCTTCGCAGCTTAAGTATAACTTGTTGTAATGGCATCAGCCACACATGGGTAAATCAAGTCTATTCGTTCACTTATTAGTTTGGTTTGCAGTTTCTTCATTAATATAATTCATTAATCATTTTATTTAAACCTAACACTGACATCATGAGGCGCGTGCATAATAGCGTATAATAGAGTTATATTTAGTTGACCTCTTTTATGGGCCTACTAATGATATGTTTGAATTTTGTCTTTTGAACTTTTGTTGAGGGTTAAAATAAAGAAAACCCATTTTGAAGACATTTTCCTGTGTCCTCTATGCCTTGGCTGCTTGGTCCCTCACACTTGTTTCACCTGCATGGAGAGCTCCTTTGACTGCACGTCGTCTGTTCACAGCAAACAAATGCAAGCACCACACCTCAAATCAACCCCAGGCCTTTTGTCTCTTTAAAAAGATAAGGACATAACGTAGGAACTACCCACACCTGCCCATGAAAAAGCCTTTGAGTCAACTGTCCAATTACCTTTGGTCAATTTAAAAAGTTGGTGGCACACGTTAAGGACCTGAAACTCCTAAACCCTTCATTCAGTTTAAAGGTGGATATCCTCAAATGAAGCTGAGAGTCTATACATTATGTTAAAATTGGAATATGTTTCAGTAAACGGGTAAAAACAAACTTGTGTTAGTGTCCAAATATATATGGACCTAACTGTACATCTGACAGAGAAGAATTCTGGGATACTTCCTTATAATTGTTACTCTTGCAGCAGGGGACAGTGTTCCTGGATTTATGGATGCTGGATTGTGGCTTTGATACTCATTAATTTTTGTTGGACTGTGCGTTGTGAGAAGTATTGACATCTGTGGCATGTCCTGTTTACTTTTCTGTGGCCAGTTGAATATCTGATGACTCGTAGGGCATTTATATTGACAGCTTAAATCTGCTGAAGTGGAATCTTCCATCTTTATCATGCTTCCTGTTGGCCTATGGGACACTAAGGTAGTTGTAGGTGTTCTGTATGTTTGCTGTTGCAACTTCTCCAATCCAACTGACATCCTGATGTCCTCGCTGCAGAGCCTGGTGAGGTGGATCCGTGAGTCAGTGTCCTGCTCACTCCTGGAGATCAGTTTGATGTCATCCATGTACTAAAGGTATTACTCTAATAAAAAAATCTATAATTTATATCCACTCGTTGTGATGGCGTGGGTGAGATGCAGGGCCTCAACCCCCAATGTGCAATTAACAAAATATCTTTGCAAGTGTCTGAACCCAGCTGTAGATAAGTTATGTCTACAGTGTTGTGTGTATATTTCACACTCGGACCAAAATTTAAATTTCAGTATTGTTAATCAGGTAATTGTGCTTATATAAGCCAGACTTTTTCCTGGCAGCTTGCTTTCCTTTTAGGAATTACCCCAGAATAAAACTGTATACAAGCTCAAATTATTTTGCACTTGTGTAATGAACAGTACTTACTCCTCATTGATTCTCACATCGGGGATCCACAGAAGTGATTTTGGAAGGGTTATCTCCTCTATCCCACAAAAGTCTGAAGAATTCCAAGTAAGGAACTCGTTTGTCCAAGACTGGGAAAAGTAAAAGCTTGGATTTAAAGATAATTCTGACTTAACAGAAACTGTGTGAGAGTTAAAACAGCCAAGAATGTCACTAAAGTTGATATATTTACTGATAACAGACAATGGTTTTTCAAACTGGAAACTCGACATGACGACAGTGCCAGTCCACATTCTTACCATGTAGAGCCAGATGTGAGTTGTGATAGTTTGAGACTTCTCCTCCTGCAGACAATCAGCAACACGAACATCAGAATTTACGGACACTTTTCAGCTTTCTTAAAATGCTGAATTTAGACAAATTATCTGCTCATATATATATATATGTATATAGCAATAGTTTCTGCTGTCATTTATTCTTTTAACAACTTTCTCTAGAAATATGGGAATGAGGCAGCACAGAGGGAACTAACCAAATGCCACAACAACAAATACCTGAACCAAAGGGGCGCATAAGAACTTCTAGAAATCAACAGAAAACAGAGACTTAAATGTAAATGAAACCAACATTCAAAATACCCAAGGCTTGAGGTTACAGTACTAAATTTTAAATTCTTTCTGGTAATAATAATAATAATATAAACACATATGAGATACAATCAAGAGACAACCCAGACAAAGACCCCTGGGTAGATCATAGTCATAACAAAAAGAAGACACCACATATAAATAACATTAACAAGTATGATCAGGAATCAAAACTGTAACAAGGACCATGAACCACTTAAGTAAACCAATTAACTATTAACCAGTTAATAAGCCAGTTAACTGAATCATGGATATTTGACAACTTAGGTGTTGAGATGGACATTAGATGAGAAGAGAGCTGAAAATCTAGCTATCAAGCTCCCAATAAAGACTGTACACTTCTCACTTGTATTCAGACAGTAAGTTCATTTTATGGACCTCCACACCCCTAAGTCTATATTTACAGAGCCGTAGTACAACATATTTCCCCTAAAACCTGTGAAGGACCAGGCCATAATTCCTGTTATGATGTGCATCTTTCCCCTGGAATGTTTTAACACAAATCTGAGTTGGTTGGATAAAGTTTTTCTTGTTTTTCAAATTTGATAAAGAACAGTCACTTGTATTTATTTTTGAGTAAACGTAGCTTTTAAATAAAGGTCACAGAGTCATGAATATAATTCAATGTAAAAGTACAAAAATCTGTGCAAAAAAGGAGTATGAAGACACTTACCACTTCTAAAATACCCAATAGAAACATGTCTAGCTGAACGAGTGTGGAGTTGGTCCAGCTTTTCACAGGTCTCATGATTTGCAGAACAGAGTTTGATGCAGTCATGTTTAAGTAGTTCAGCAGACTGTAGTATGAACAGTCTGAAGTCTGACTGGTGGAAAACCCTGCTGGCAAAAAACACAAAATCTTAACTTACAGGCAAAATCTAAGACCTAAACATCAGAAACTGATCCAAGTAAAGCTCAGAAAAATCATTAAAATGTTCAAATCAAGGTCAAATTTAAAAACTTACCAATTAAAGAAAGAAACGCCAGAGTCCTCAGAGCAGTCATGGCTGTCTGCCTTCAGTCCCAGTAAACACTTTTAAAATGCACAGCTGCTTACATTAAACAGAATCATAGAGGAGTGTGGAGGAGAAATTAATATATGAAAAAAATGAACTGTCAAGTACACTAAAAATCCTTCTATTTGTTCCTGTGTGCTGTTGAAAGGGAAATAATGCTAATCACCTCTACATTCATGTCATTGGCTGGCAGCTGAGTCAAAAAGTCAACATGTAAGTATTAAACCAGGAGAGAGTAGAAAGGTTTTCAGTGAGCAAACTCTTCGCAGTGCCCATAAATATTTAATGATAATTCAGTTTTACTTTGATTTGCTGACTCTACATACAACAATTTAAAAGTGACGCTCTAAGTCACTGATTATGAATTTATATTTTCAGGTATAATACAGAATGTTACATCATTACCAGAGGTTTTATGAAATTATGTGTGTAAACACACTCATTCGCAAAATTTTCAGAAAGTTAAGCACTGTTCAGAATGTACAATTCAGCTATTTTTTAATTAACTCAGTTACTTGCAAAATACTTTACAGACAACAGATCAAATGCTGAAAGTGAGAAATAAAAGATTCTTAAATAAAATGTTTGATGTGAATATACAAATAAAATAAAGGCTTCCTTGTTTACTCAGCTTTCTCATAAAATGTTCGAACAATGGTAAAATATTCTGAAGTTTGGCTATGTATGGGTCGACAGTAGATTATAAATGTAACAGTTCAAGAGTTTAAAAAACATTTATAACCATTGAGAAATTATAGCCTTTTTTATGTATGACTATACCCTGTTTAAAATTCAATCCATGATCTACTTGGTGAGCCTGAGGATTAAGCCATGTAATTTATTAATCGTGATTGATGTTATGCCTGCAGTTGCCAGAAGGGGGCGGAAAGAGAAGCATTGTGTCTGAGCATCGCTGTTGGTTTGTCCCCTTTTAGGTATAAAATAAGGTTGGGCGATATGTAATCAAAGTCATCGTAAATTTTCCAACCGACAATGGTCAGTCCAATAAATGACGATAGGCGGTATATTCGCGCAGGTGACTCTTGTAAAAACAATCGGTAAAAGGCTAAGCCCGTTGTCGATAGTCAATATAGTTGTCCAGTTGCCCAACCTTAGTATTAAATGAACATTTCTGCTTTTGAACTGTATAAATATATATGTTGAGATGTGCTGACTGTGTTTACAAATGTACCAATAGGATACTAGAAATGTTTAGAGTATTTATGTTTTCCTGTACTGTTGGGACACTGTTAAGCTAAGCCCTCTGTTGCTGGCTAGCATGGAGCACCATCCTGCCAGAGTGTGTATAAGACATACAGCATCATGTGCATTTTGTATTTGATTTAGTTAAGGCTCTTATTTTATTTTCTGTGAAGGGAAAAATGCCTATTGATATTTTTATATGAATGCTTTGTTCATTTTCAGTACTTTTAACTTTAATGATCTATTATGCTTATTGATTTATTAACCATTTTTGTAAATTCTCTGTGATTTTACATGAACTATGACATAGCTGAGTTACAGTTCCTACCAGTTGCTCCACTTTGTTATAATACAACTTACTACCAACGACTCTCTGAGCTGTGGTGAAACAGTGTAACATAAGCTGGAAACAGAGAGTAAAATTCTGCACCTTGAAACATGGCAACACCAATGAGCACAACTTTTACCTTGAAGGCAAATATTCTGTTTCCAGTTTGCATCAGCCTTTTTTTTTTTTTACAAGTTTTGCTGCTGCACAGCAATTAGTTACAAAGAATTTGCAGCAAGTTAGCGTCTTCATTGAAAACTACAGGCAATCTCATCATTCTGCTAGCCACCAAAGAAATCACATGAATGGTTGGATAAGTTATAACCATGCAAACTACTTGCAACTTGATTGTATCAAGTAACGACCACAAACATGCAAGAAACCCTTATCAGCTTGTTTGGGAATAGCAACCACTGGTCGCAAGATAGTTGCCAACTTGTCTCTAGACTTATGTGACTGAAGTTGAAAACAGAACAGTTTTGAGTTACTGGATACTTTTATTATGCAGCAAGAAAAAATCCAACAGACCTTATTTATCCCACAAGTTGGGAAAGTCATGTGTTACAGCAACCAAAACATTATTTAACCCAAAATAAAAAGCTTGAACAATATATAATAGGTCAAATATATAGAATCTCACAAAACGTCAGTAAGATAAGAATTACACAGAAGAGTCATTACTGCTCCTGCATTCCTGTTGTGGAGGCCCATCCTCTACGCTGTTGACCCTGGTCAGGAGTCTTCAGCTGGATATAACCTGACCCATGTTGAGATTTTTTGATTCTGCTCACAGGCAGCTGACGAATGTGTCTTCAGAAGAACCATTCCTCAGAGATTTTGGTGCATATTGACATGATAGCATCATACAGTTGCACATCTATGATATGAGTCTCCCATTCCTATACATGCCAAAGGTGCTCTATTGGACTCAAAGTGACTGTGGAAACTATTTGAGTACACCAAATTCATTGTCATCTCCCAAAAAACCAAATTGAGATTGTCTGAGGTTTGTGACAAAACGTGTTTTCCTGCTGAGTGTAGCCAGTAGAGTTTAAGAGGCCCATTTGGACCAGTCTCTGTAAACGCTGGAGATAGATGAGTAGGAAAATCAGACAATACCCTTTGGCAACAAGAAACCTGAGTTATTATATATATTGTATTTTATAACTAGTCTTTGTTCTTATTTTGTTTTCACTTCTGTTTTCAATTCACTTTCTTTTCAGTTACCTTCCAGAGTGGGTTTCCTCAAGTTTTGAAAAAGACGTGCAGTAGTTATTAACATGTTTCATCCTGCACTGCATGCATTTAGTAACATTGCATAGGCAATGTTTCACAACTAAAACATCTATTTTCATGCACTGACCGATTATGCTCACAACACGAAATCTACTCAAATTTAAATCAAAGCATTTGTGGAATCCACATTAAATATGTCAACACCACAAAAAGTGTGGAAGCAATCAAATATAAAACAAAGAACACACGGTCTATGATTACAGCCAGTCTCCTGTAGCATTCTTGCTTTCCATTGACTTCATCCTGTCTTCCAGATTTCTCTTGAACTGCCTTCACTTCATCAAGGATTAACTTCAGAAGGTCACAGTCACTGAGTAGGTCACTTCTTTTCAGTTTCCCTTCACCCTTTTTTAAAGTTTCAGCAGAATCTGTGTAGGAAATAAAGACAATAGCCAATATAACAATCAGTTACTATAATACTAATAATATGAATATGATGCTTGTCAATTATTCCTAGTTGATTATTCCATGTCAGGGGAAAAGCTTGGAATTCTCAACGAATTCTATGTACACGGCCAGCGCCAAACAGCAGATGAACAAAAAGTGCTTCATAGAGACCAAACTTAAGGTCAAATCATAGGGACTAATGGTCTGTAATTTCATTTCCATATCTCAAAAAAGAGGTTACCTTCCACAGCCGTGGCTTCCATGGGTTCCAGCTGAACATCAGTCTCGGCATTTTCACAGTTTCGAGCCTTCTTATAAAAACAACTAAAACCTTCAAAGTCCATTAAAAACATCACCAGCATGGTCTCCAGGACACTTACAGCCACCATTGTAAAGATGACCATGCAATAACTGGCTAAAAGTAAGATGCAGAGAAATGATATGTCAGTGCTATTTTACAAAAGTCTGCCACAAAGAAAGATAAGATAAGAAATAAGATCATCTTTATTGTCACTGTTGCACAAACAATGAAAAATAGTTTAGCAGATCTTTGGTTTAGCAGCATAGATAGAGCAACAATATAACAATGTGGAAAAAATATATATACAACATGGTGCAAGTAAAATGTCTTATCTGAATCCTCACATATGATTGGCATGTCTTTTTCAGTGGACGGCAATATGTCCTTAAGAAGCAGGAGTAAGACAGAGATGGACAGAAGAATCGTCACTTTGAAGCTCAGCTTTTTCCCTTTGGCCTCACTAATGAAGAACGAAGCCAAATCCATGATCAGGAAATAGAAGAGGGGTATGATGAAATCTATCACATAAAGCATTGGCTTTCTCAACATCGAGACCTGTAAAAACAGACAGATTCATTAGAGACAAAGAGATATGGGCATCTGTGAAAGAGCTATTACTGAGATGTCATCCCAAATATTGTCTTACTCTGAATGAAACGTAGCTTTTATTTTCAATGGTTTGATTAGTTGACTGTATGTCGATGTGTTTGAGTTCCCACTCTCCCCTTGTAAGCATGACTGTATCAGAGACTTGAGTAAGGAATTTTTCATCGCTGATCGTTCCAAATGTTATAGAGTCCACTAAGAAGACAATAACAAATTACTCCAAATCATTTGCTCTGACAAAAAAGGGCAAGTGAACCAATTATTACAGTTAATCTGGTGTATTTTACCATCAGAGTTCAGAGATGAAAATGTGATGTAACATGTTTGCAAATCAAAAGGGAACACGAAGAGATTTAAACGGCACGCAAAGGTCAGCCGCTGCTGAAAGTCTGCGTTCACTGAACCGTTGGAATATACAGTGACCAGTGGACTCATCCGAATGCTCCCGCCATCAGAAACACTGCAGAGAGAAGAGGAAACGGATCAGTCATCTGCCAGTAAAGTAATTAAGGGGTTGGTTATTCATCATCAAAGCTTGCCCACAGCTGGCTCTGAAACTGGGAGGAAAGGCTGAGTGAGGTGTGGCAAATCACTCAAGAACTAGACTGAAAATCAGCAGCAACAGGTCTGAGGCACTAATGACTGAACATTTTTGGTTCATTTCTTTATCGAGGAGGTCAGTGAGTACAGCAGTGAAAGTCTACAGCCATCTGTAAAACACGATGGAGGCTCTGTCATGGTTTGGGGCTGCATTTCAGCCAATGGTGTTGGAGATCTTAAAATTGATGAAATTATAAAAACAGAAAAGTACTGTTAGATTTTTAACCACTGTGCAATATCATGTGAAAAGCATCTGGTGTTTTGTGTTGTTTATTATTAATAGTCTTTGCTTTTGTGCTATTTAGAGTTCTTAGTCTCTTGGTTTTTCTGTCTTCCATGTTTGCTCTGTTTTACTTTGACAGTCTGTGTCCTATGTTTGTTTCTAGTTTTGCTTTCCTTGTCTCGTCCTGGCTAATCACTCCCAGCTGTGCTCTCCTGTGTCTCATTCCCCTCGTTATCCCTCAGTGTATTTAAGCCCCGTGTTTCTCTTTGTCAGCGTCGTGTCTTCCCTCATAGCTGTGTGTGATTCTGCCTGTGTCTCCTTGTGCATTAGTTTTTCCCAGCTTAGTTTTGTATTGTTATTTGTATCACCACCTCGCCAAAGCTGTGTTCGTTTTGAGTTTTCTTTTCGTCTCTGCGAGTTTGTATTTGGGTCCTCTCCTGCCTACACACAGCCAGTTTGTGACAGTTTAAATCACTGCACCCATTTCCCAGCAAAATATGGCTCAAGACTTTTGCATAGTCCTGTACCCTTTCATATAAAATCTCTGCAAGCAAAAACTACATTTCTGCAATGACCTATACTTACTCTTCAATAATGATTACATCAGGGAACCACAACATTGATGTCATAATGGACAGCTTTTCTATCCCACAAAACTCTGAACGGTTCCAAGTCAGGAATTCATTTGTCCAACTCTGGAAAGAATGAAAAGCTGAGTTTTAAAAAGTGCCAGAAAAAATATGAATAATAGAAATAATGAATAAAACACAAGCCTACAGAGCTTGTGTTTATGTAACTGCTGATTGAACAATGAATAGAATAGAATAATCCTTTAATTGTCAATGCTGACAGATGGACCAAAGTGATCATCTTGGTTTTGAATGTGCCAGACCAGATTCTTACCATGTGGACCCTGATTTCATTTGTGAAAGTTTGAGACTTCTCATTCTGAAAACAGTAAACAGCAAAGAGATAAGTTATCGAGGGAATTTCCAAGGAACTGTGTTGTTCTCTTAAAAGGATCGGTATTTATTAATCCACATAGTCAGGGGTGTATTTCTTTATGCTCTAAGGTTCTGGTGCTCTAAAACAATAATGCGTCCAAAAAAATGTTGTGCTGTGTAAAAGGTAAACCAAAATTATTTGCAAATCATCAAAAGTCTATATCTGGTTAAAGATCAGACACACCCTAAGGTATAATGTTTGAAATGCTTTTCTGCTTTTGTTCAGTCCATGCAAGAAGGACGATAAGGATGCTTACCGATTCTAAAATGCCCAACAAAAACAAGTCCACCTGAACAACGGTGCTTCTGGTCCAGTTTTTCACTGGTCGCATGGTTTCCAGAGCAACATTTGATGAGGTCAGGTTTAAGTAGTCCAGCAGACTATAGTATGAGCACTCTGAAGTCTGACTGCAGGAAAACCCTGCTGGGAAGATGAAACGTAGACAAGTAAAACACATGACCTGAAACTTCAGATCCTACACAACTACAGAGAGAACTCCTCTTTGATATTTGGTTCCTGTCAAATGTTAAAATCAAGTCTAATGTAAAAACTCACCAATTACAGAAATAAAAGCCAGAGTCCATAGAGCAGCCATGGCCTTTTGCTTTCACCTCAGTCTGGGTAAACCCTTTTAAACTGTAGAGTCTTACACAAAACAAAGCAACACAAAAGTGTGCATGAGACCTTTGCATTGTCTATTATAAACAAACTCCTATTTGTTCCTCTGTATGATTGAACATGATACCAATCACCTGTACATTACTATTGTTGAGCTACAAATGAAGCAAAAAGTCAACATAAGAAGATCTCATTATCACATCAAGTCTGAATGGAAAGGTTTCCCACTTCCACTTGATGTAATGGTGAATGATCCCACAAAGTATTTGGCCTCTAGTCAAATAGAAGCTTGGCAGGTGGCTATAAATCACTGTAATTAAAAATGCTGAAATGCGCACAAGAGGATTTTCAACAGTCAGTTGGGAAGTTCAGGAGCAAATTCTGACTCTACCATTCGAAAAGCCACAGCAGAAACTAAGACTCATCGGGCAAGGCAGCATTTTTCCAATCTTCTGTTGTTCAGTTTTAGACAGCTGTAGCTTCAGTTTCCTGTGTTTAGCTGACAGCAGCGGCACTCAGTGTCATCTTCTATTGCTGTAGCTAACCTGCTTCAGGTTTCAACATAATGCGTATTCGAAGATGCTTTTCTGCAGACCTTGATTGTAACGAGTGGTTATTTGAGTTACTGTTACCTTCCTATCAGCTTGAAGCAGTCCGTCCATTCCCCTCTCACTTGTGACATCAACAGGATACTTTTTCCCAGAGAACTGATGCTCACTGGACATCTTTCCAGAACATTCTCCTCTTGACTATATCCAAATGGTTAAATGCATTGAGTGGCTGCCATGTGACTGGTTAAGTTAATGATTGTGTTAATGAGTTGTTAAAGTTGTGTAGCAACTAATCATTGAGTATGTAATAAATACATGTACACAGAATAACTTTTCAAATCCCATTTTCAAAAAACTGAAGTTCTGTGTCAAAAGTAAACAAAAATAAAACACAATTATTAAACTGCCTTCAGATATTGTTGATGAATTGCTCTAATATAGCTAGGGATGGGTATCGAAAACCGGTTCTTGTTGAGAACCGGTTCCCACTGTTTCAATTCCTTGGAATCGTTTGCCATTTTTGCAAACGATTCCCTTATCGATTCCAGTCGCCCCGAATGACGCCACCACATTGCGGTAGCGTCGGAGCGCACCTGGCAGGAAACACGGCGCCTAAAGCGGCTCAAACGCTCAGAAGTTTGGTTATACTTTACCAGAACGGATGACAACAGGGCAACTTGCAATACTTGCAAAGTAGATATTTCATTTAAGGGAGGAAACACTACGAATATGCAAAAGCATTTGCTCACAAAACACGCTGATGAACTTAAATGAATGTCGTGTTTTTAATTCCGCCCGGACTCGTGAATCTCAACCCAGCAGCAGCAGCGTAACGCTTTGCACGTCATCTCCGTTAATGCGGCAGGTAAATAATCAACTAACAGTGCATATTATGTTAGTGCGATCTGCTTTATTACAAAACCTGCCATTACTGTGCATTTAGGTGACCGTGATGAGACAGACAGACAGAGTCTGGCTGGTGCTCGCTGGCAGTTGTCCCTGCAGTCCACCGGTAGCCTTTTCTGGCCCGAATGTCACCGAGCAGTGACTAAGTTTGTGGTAAAAGCCTTGCAGCCATTTGCCACAGCAGATGGTAAGTGAACGTGTTTTATTGTAGGCAGGGACATTACTGAATATTCTTGTGTAATTGCTACAGAATAATTTATGTTATACTTTGTTATCGCTACAGAAGAATATTTATTTTATTATTTTACATTTACAATTTTCCCCGGGGACCCTGTGACACCCCATTGAAGAGCCATAGGCTGGATCTCTTAAGATCTCACTGTTGGGTTTATAAGGCCATGTTACTCCTAAATTTCTATCTTGTTCAAAGAGAAGATATAAAACAAAATTCTAAGCTAATCGACCTTAGTGTTCTCCTTTTTAAAAACAAGAATCGATAAAGAATCGAATCGTTAAACAGAATCGAAAATGGAATCGGAATCGTTAAAATCTTATCAATACCCATCCCTAAATATAGCTAAACTAAACTACATCACTTAGAATATATATATTGCTAACTGTAAAAAATTATATACATTTTTTTTATGCATTTTTATTTATTAGTTTTTTCATAAATTGGAACTGATACTTTGATGCAGTTACAAAACTTGGGACTAGCTCCATCAGTTCAGTACTTACTGTGATGAGACCAGTTACTACGGTCTGAAAGCAAAACCGTTTCCAATTCACGCTCTCCGAGGTATGGAGGCCTATCTCCCCTCACCACACTCCCTGCCAGTGGCTGATGCCCTCAGACGTTGGTGTGTTGGTGGTTCTTGGTGTCTGGGGCTGGGGCTGGGCGCTCATGTATGAACCGACTCACTCTTGGTGGCCGATTGGCGGGACCTGGCGCCTGTGGCCCGGCTGGGCCCCTTTCGGGGGGTGGGGTGCCCTCAGGCCTCTGGCCTCTGGGCCTGGGGCTCAGGCCTCTCTGGCACGTCACTGCAACCCCCTCTGGCCTCTGCTCCGTGGCTGCTGGGTGACCTCTCGTTTGAGGCTCTCCTCAGCTCTTCCCAGGAGGGTGGCACAGTTGAAGTCAAAGCACATTGTGCACTGTCGATCTTGCGTGCTGCACAATAACGTTTAATATTTAGTATCTATTGTTATCTACTGTTAGCTAGTTTATTGTGATGATGTTTTATTTATTATGTTGCTCTTTTTTGTTTGTTTTCTCTTCTGTTTTTTCTTATCTCCATACAGGTGATCCTGGTGTTTTGTTTGTTTTTCTTTTTTTTCTTCCCCCCTTTCTCACCATCTCTTCTCCCCTCTATTTTCTTTCTCGCCCTCTCTTTCTTTCATTCTTTCTCCCTGTCCTATCCCCAGTCATGTCTGTCCCGTCTGTAACAACCGAAAATCAACTAAAATAAATACATAATTATAATAAAGGTCAATCAAATGGACCAATATGGCAAGGCCATGATGATCCACTTGGTAAAGTAAATCCACTTGGCATCTTTCTAGCCTTCAGACAACAATTCTGATGGCTAAAGATCCAAACGGGACAGGCAAAAAAAAAAACAAAAAAAAAAATGTTTCCAATTTTTTTCGAAGCAGGATTAAACAGTTATGTGTTTGTTTTAATCCCATCCAAAGTTTTGCTGATTTGGCGTGGTAAAAATGTGGCATTTTGCTAAATCACACACTGAGAAGTCTATGTAAGTGCTAATGAGTAGGAACCCTGAGACAGAAAGTGTAATTTGCCCTGATTAGTTTCACTCTCAAGTCTAAAGATTTAAAAAAATAATCTCTTCCAATAAAATAGTATTTGTGTAGCGGTCCTAACAGGTGAAACCTTTTAGAAATCAAAGATGAATCAGATCAGAAGTATCTTTAAAAAGTTGTATAAGGATCGAATGGCCGGTAGCAAAGGCCCAAACACCCCATAGTCCCGAAGCACCTCCTACAGGCCACCCCAAGGGACACGGTTGAATGCCTTCTCCAAGTCCACAAAACACACGTGGACTGGTTGGGCAAACTCCCATGCACCTTCAAGTATCCTTGAGAGGATTAAGAGCTGTTCCAGTGTTCCACGACCAGGCCTCTCTGAACTCCTCCCACACCCGAGTTTTTGCTTCAGCCACTGCCCCAACCGCATTCCACTTGGCCTGTCAGTACCTATCAGCTGCCTCCGAAGTCCCACAGAATAACCAAGTCCGATAGGACTCCTTCTTCAACCTGCTGGCTCCTTTTACCTCTGGTTTCCACCATTTGGTTCGGGGGTTACCACCACAACAGGCACCAGCAGCTTCGGCAATGGAGATGCTGAACATGGTCCATTCAGACTCGATGTCCCCAGTCTCCCTCAGAATGCTGTTGAAGCTCTGCCAGGGATGTGCGTTGAAGATCTCATGGATTGGGGCTTCTGCCAGGCATTCCTAATGCAAACTCAGTATACGTTTAGTCACGCCAGGTCTGTCCAGCGTCCTCCCCGCCACCTGATCTGACTCACCACCAGATGGTGATCAGTTGACAGCTCAGCACCTCTCTCCACCCGAATGTCCAGAACATATGGCTGCAGAGCTGATGATACGATTACAAAATCGATCATCGACCTGCGGCCTAGAGCGTCTTGGTGCCACGTGCACTTATGAATACTCCAAAAGTTGAATCTGTTCATCTGGACGTAGCGTTTGGTGGGAGAAACGTTTCGTCACTCAGCCAAGTGACTTCTTCAGTCTCAGCTGACTGCAGGTTTCCCCAAACCTTATAAACAGTACATTTGCATAATGACTGAAACCAGCCCACTTATGAACACTCTTATGTTTGAACATGGTGTTCGTTGTGGCCAAACTGTGGTTTGCACAGAAGTCCAAAAACAAAACGCCCCTGGGGTTCAGATTCGGTAGGCCGTTCCTCCCAATCACATCCCTCTAGCTCTGAATGTCATTGCCTACATAAGCACTGAAGTCCGTTGTCCTACTAGGAGACTTCAATGCTCATGTGGGCAATGACAGTGAGACCTAGTCCCCAGGCTGAGCGCCCTCTAGCACTCCGCCCGGGGACTCCAAGAAGGCTGGGTACTCTGAACCGCCACTCGGCGCATAAGTGCAGACAACAGTCAGGACCCGTTCCCCGACCCGAAGGCACAGTGTCATGAAACGCTGTGTGGCAGGCAGGAATTGGACCCAAAATGCAGGCTCTTAGACACAAGGGATGAACTCAAAACCACAGCTTTATTCACGGGCTGGGAAAGCATACAAAGTAAACTAAACTAAGGAATAACACACTAAACTTACAGGGAGACACCAGGAGATCCACACAGCATGAGGGACGACACGACACTGACTCAGAGAAACACAGGGTTTAAATACACTGGGAAGTAACGAGGGGAATGAGACACAGAAGGAGAGCACAGCTGGGAGAAATCAGGACTGACGAGACAAGGGAGCAAAGCAGGACACATTTACATAAGACACGGACCTTCAAAGTAAAACAGGAAGTATGACACAGAGACACGAACTTGGCACAGTGGAAACAGCAACTAAGAAACACAGAGACATAAACCATAAGACAGAGGACTCTAAGAACCGAAAGACACAGAGGGAAACTCAACATGCAGACAGACTACACAGAACAGAGGGGACACAGAGAAACACGAAGGGCAAGGGATCGAAACTAGAAACGATACAACTCACAAGAACAATACTACAAAAATCATAAAGAATTAAACATGCTGGGTCAGGGGACCCAGGACCCTGACACACAGGGATCAAACCCTCTCATCCACTAGGAGAAACCCCAACGTACAGGCAGCAAGCCGAGGGGATACTAGGATACCCGCCCCCAGCTCCTGGCCGCCGCCCAACACACAATGCACATGACCCCTATGGCGCTTCCTGCGGGTGATGGGCCCGTAAGAGGATGGGCCCATGACCCTTTTTCGGGCTGTGCCCAGCCGGGCACCATGGACTAAGAGCCGGCCACCACACGCTCGCCCTCTGGTACCCTATCCCGGGCAGGGTGAACCGTTCCCTTGGTGTTCTACTCATAAAGGGTCTTCTGAATCGCTCTTTGTCTGGTCCCTTACCCAGAACCAATATGCCATGGGAGACGCTACCAGGGGGAAGAAGCCCCCAGACAACGTATCCCCTGGGATCCCTGGGACACACAAACCTCTCTACCACGATAAGGTAGCAATTCACAGAACTTGTCCAGACCTTAAACCTTGTTTGTGTTCTCCCTAGTGGTAGTACATGATTAAAAATAGGGCTTTTCTGAAAACACTAAATACAAAAAATAATTTCCTTAATAAAAAATAAATTTACAGTTCAGTATTGAATATTACATAAAATAAACTATATACAAAGGGTATTTGAATGGCAGAGAATCAGACATGTCTGCATGTAGCACAGATCCTTAGTGTCTGGCTAAATGACTCTCACAGGCCTGAATGTGCACTTGAAGCCATTAATAATTAAAATGTAAAATTCACAACTTTTTTAATCTGCTGCTCACCACAAACACGCACAAGCACAAATTTTAACTGTATTTTCATAAGTTTTATCACTTATGCCCCCCTTATGGCTATTCATGCTACACAAAGCAATTAAGCAATAAATAATTAAATGACAGAAAAGTTTCTGTTTTTCACTTTTTAGTATAAAAATGTTTGTTTTTTAAAAAACTACAGTTAAAATAAAAACAAAAAACTTGACAGTCTGAACAATGAGCTAACAGAACTTTTTCTGTAATTTTACACATTTATTTATTATAATTTAAGTCCAAAGAGCCGTGCTGATAGTTTCTTTGTTTGTCACAGCAGCTTTTTTGTTTATCATGTAGAAAAACAGTTAAATATGTGACTTCTTTACACTGACAGAAAGGGGAGTTTCACTGGTCCGGCCGACTTAGGACCAAAGTGGGCTGGCCCGCGATGTAACATGAGTTTGACACCCCTGCTGTACAACATAGAAAACATATCAAATGCTCAAACTGAGAAAATGTAGTATTTAAAGAAACATTAGCTCATTTTGAATTTGATCGCAGCAATATGTGTCAAAAATTTGGAATGTAGGGAACAAAAGGCTGGGACCAGTCAGTGATAAAAAGCTTGAGAAACACTTTGTAACTATTTAGATTAATTGCCAACAGATCAGTAACACGAGTGCATATAAGAGCATCTCAGAGAGGCTGAGTTTCTCAGAAATAAACATGAGCAGAGGCTCATCAATCTACAAATTGTGCAGCAATTTCAGAAAAATGTCCTCCAATTGTGTAAAATTGTGAAGACTCTGAACATCTTGTCATCTATGGTACATAATGTCATCCAAATATTTAGAGACTCTGAAGAAAAGATTTTACTAACATCTTGCTGTTTATTTAGCTGTTTAACTTAGTATCACTTACTTTTACAACCTTTTCTTCTCCCTGTCCCAACCTTTTCAAGATGCCGCTGCCATCACTTTCCAAATGAGCCAAAGTTTCTTAAGATTTTCTCAGTGTAAACATTCAAAATACTTTCTTTGTTCTATTGTGAATAAAATATGGTTTTATGAGATTTTTGAACCACTTTGTCCAAACGCAAATCTAAATCAAATCCCTTTTTGAATCCATGCTAAGTACATGAATGCCATAAAGATAACAGAAGAAATAAAATATAAAACAAAGAACACACGATCTATGATTTCCGCCAGTCTCCTGCTGTGTTGAAACTTTTCCTTTCTTCCAACTTCCTCTCGAGCTGCCTTAAGTTCATCAAGGATGAGTTTCAGGAGGTCACAGTCACTCATTAGGAAACTCTTTGCTGGTTTCTCATGACCTCTTTCGTCACCTTCCATTGGCTCTGCATGGCAAATGGGGGAAAGAAATAATAAGAATGCGCTGCAACAATTTTCCTGTTCTGACTGACCTTACACAGTTTTTAGTGTTCCCGTTCAGATCCAACTTTTCATTTTGCCATCAAGCACTACTGTCTCAATGTGAAAACTACCATTAGCTAAATAAAAGAGAAAACCACAGTTTCAGAGCACCAAATTTGACAAGAGCCTAACATAAAATTACCAGAAATATTAATCAGGATGAGAATCAGCATACTTTATGCTGATTCTCCTGAGTGACAAACACACGCTGATCATCCACATGAAAATTCAGTAAAAACTTTCTGCAACTTCTTGTTTCAGTTTGTCAAACTGCAGATATGCTCAGGGCCGCTGTTGGTAACATCAGGCAGAATCTTGGTATGAAGGGGTCTCTGATGAAATGTTATGTGCAGGCTACACTGTAAAGCTACATCAGCCAGTTAGAACCTGTGGACCATGATGCTGCAGAACACATTATACAGCCAAGCTAACTTCACACATTTACTGAGTCCTAAACTCTTAAAGCCTGCTGTTAATCTCAGTAATGTGAAAAGGGTTCCGTCTCTTGCGTAAAATTAGAAAGTCATCAAAGCCGATTGTTTTCTTAGGTAAACTCTACTTTAGTAGAATTTGTTTTTATTTAGTATTTTATGATGTTGTATTGTGAGATTATGTCATATTAGATATTGTAGTTAAACAGTACATCTGGCAAAAGGGGAAGCAGATTTAATTATCATACATTAACTTTTTGTATTGTTATGATTTGATCACATGTATGGAGTGAGGACTAAAAATATTGCATTGTTGATCCTGGATCAACATTAGGATGATGACAACAACACTAACACGGGGATATCAGATCCTTACACATTTGATATAAAGAGAACACAGCAGCACAGCCTGCAAAGCTACATCTGAGCAATGTCCTTTGGAGACAAGAGAAGGTGAAAAGTTTGGCCATAATTTGGACAAAGGGCCAAATAACAACCACAGCCGCCTGATTTGGTACTATACAAAACAATATTGCAAAGTGAGATGCTGATAAAGTCATACAGAAAACAGTCACTTTAAATTATTGCTGCTATAAATGGTTCTACTGATTCAAGTAGTACATTTTAGTTTTCCCACACTGCTTCTGTATTTTGGCTCACGTTTTGTTAAGTAACTAACAGTGTAATGTGTCGCATTTTTGCTCATCTCAGATTTTATTTACCTCATTTTAATACCTGGTAAGGACTATTACAGCGTGATATGCAAACCCTTAGATTTTACCGAGGGTGTTTTTACTTTTTAAAAATACATTTACATCTGAGTTGAAAGCATACCTTCATGATAGTTAGCTTCCAGTTGAATATCCACCTGGGACTTTTCAGTGTCCCGAGTCTTCTTACTACAGTAACCATCAAGGTCCATTAAAAAGATCACCAGCATGGTCTCCAGGACACTCACACCCACCAGAGTAAAGATTCCAACACAGTACTTGGCTAGAATAAACAAAGTGTCAGCAATATTGCTTGTCAATGTGATGCTGTTGGAGCCAGAAAAAAGAAAAATCAGCACTCTATCTCAGTGACGTCTCACCGATCATTGGCAGGTGCTTTTCAGTGGACGGCAACATGTCCTTTAGAATGAGCAGTAAGACGGAGATGGACAGGAGTAGGGTCACTTTGAAGCTCAGCTTTTCACCTTTTGACTCATTTATTAAAAATGATGCCAAATCCAGGACCAGGAAATAGAACAGGGGTATGATTAAATTTATCACATAAAGCAATGGCTTCCTGACCATTATGACCTGTAAAAAGAGTCAGATTCATTAGACACAAAGAGACGTGGGAAATGGGAGGAAATCTATTACTGAAACTTCATTGGAAAGATTTTCTCACTGTGTATAAAAGTTTGCTTTTATTTATGTGCACTGCAGAAGTATAATTGATAGTTTCCAAGCTGTCAAGTTCCCATTCTCCCTTTGTAGCCATGCCAACCTCAGAGATTTTTCCAAGGACTTCGTCACTGCTGAATGTTTCCAGTCTTATAGATTTCACTACGTAGGCAACAAAAGAGTAGTTAATGATGACACGACAACTGTTCAGATACAATTCTGAATGTAAAACAATAAGTGTAGCTTCAGTTAATCATGTGTAATTTACCATTAGAGGTCATGGAGGAAAATGTGATGTTACAACTTTGCGTGTCGAAAGGGAACATCCTCAGACTGAGACGACAGGTGTAGGTCAGCCGGTGCTGTTCACTTGAGAACACCAACCCACTCGAATACACAGTGACCAACGGACCCTTCTGAACACTCCCAGTATCAGAAACACTGAAGGCACAAGAGGGACTTGTAGTACTAGTAATCACAGATTTACTGACATCTAAAATAATTACTGTACACCAATTTCCACCAACTACAATCCCAGATTTGGTGATGAATTATGTACAAAAATGTTGCTTGTTCTCTCCTATTGAAAGGAGTTTTGCATTCGTGTTTATTGCTGAGTTTTGGTTTCTGTTTGGATTTCATTGCTACTTTTCTGTTTCTACTCATTCCTGTGCTTGGTTAGTTTTTGGTTCATATTATAACTTAATTGTTACTTTTGTAAAGACTTTCAGCTTTTGTGCTATTATTGTCTTTTGGCAGCAGAGGATTAAATGCACCCCTACAGCACCTCCAGTGGACATATCATTGTGTTTTGGCTCGTGGCGTCGGGCCTCCCTTCATCACAGATTCTGTTTACATTGATGGGAATTTCTAGAAAAAGCAAAGAGGTGGAGGGTGTTAGGTTCAGTGGTTTCATGATTTAATTTCTGCTTTTTGCAGATGATGTAGTTCTGTTGGCTTCATCAAGCGATGACGTCCAGCTTACACTGCAGAAATTTACAGATGAGTGTGAAGTGGTCAGGATGACACCTCAAGTCTGAGACCATGGATATCAGCCAGGACAGAGGTAGAGATATCTCGGGGTCTCATGAGTGAGGGAAGAGTGGAGCTGATGTGGTGCAGCATCTGCAGTGACAGGGACACTGTGCTAATCTGTTGTGGTGAAGAGAGAGCCGAGTGTGAAAGCAAAGTTAGCAATTTACCAGTTGCTCTACATTCCTACCCTCGCCTACTGTATGTTCCTGCTCTCACCTTCACTGTAGGGAACATATCACCTGACCATGCATGTTGGGACCAGTGTAAATGTATTTACATTGGAAGCTCTGCATAGCGACAGAAAGAATTAGATAATTAAAACAAGCAGTAGAAATTAGTTTCTCTGCAGGGTTTCTGGGATCAGCAATAAGCTGGAAGCAAGTTGCTAAATGTGGCAACAAGAGACCATACACAGTAAATGAAATTTCACGACTTCAAGAACTAAAGGCAAAATAACAGCTGGGAATGGGAAGTGTCTGGAACCAGTGACAAACTTGGACGAATACCTTTAGTTTTTTTTATATTATTCTATTTTCCCCAGTGTTTCCTGGTCTGTACTCTCTTTGTGTTATATGATTGCTTCTCATATAACTGCACACACATAAAATCTATGCTTGTGTCAAATCTCAGCCTCTCTCCATGGGTGAGAGAAAATACAACAATAATTATGAGGTAACACAAACTCACTGCAATGTAACACAAATTGTGCCCAAAATTTGCAGCATCAGTTATGACCAACCCAACAGCAGGAAACTTCTTATTATGAGGTTAAAAATGCTTCTATGCAGATGTTCTGTGCTGACGGGCATTATAGTGGTACCTGAGCCCCCAAGGGGGTGGGACTGCAGGGGAAACATGGTCTGACCATGAGTCTTGGGACCATTGTAAAGCTGTTTACATTGGAAGCTCGTTTATTTATGGAAATATTACTTACTCTTCCTCAATTCTCACATCTGGAGCCCACAACAATGATCCTGGGACACTCAGGTTGTCTATCCCACAAAAATCCGAAGGATTCCAAGTTAGGAATTCATTTGTCCAAGCCTAGGAAAAGAAAAATCTTGTATGTATAAGAGCCATGGCTGTAAACATGCTTCGAGACTATTGATGACATACAAGCTCCGAATCACTCTGACTTGAATGTGGCAGATCAGAGTCTCACCATGTTGACAACGATGTGAACCATAACAGTCTGAGACTTCTCATCCTGAAAACAGTGAGCAGCACAGAGGTAAGTATTTTATGGAAACTTGCCACAAACGTTTCAGTTCAGCCAAATTTAACCTTCTCACATCTACTACTATTCATCCAGCTCTGTGTGCAGTTTTAAGTACAGTATATATTTCATGTCTTTAAACTATCGCTGCCCTAATTGACCAGTGTTTTGCAAAAAATGGGATATAGGTATGAATATGAATTCACTCAAGTGCAGCAGTTTCACAATAACGCACCCTTTTAAAAAAAATCCAACTTACTGTTAAAGCTCAATCCATGCAAAGGGGACTTTAAGACACCTACCACTTCCAAAATGCCCAACAAATACATATCCAGCTGAATGAGGGTGGCGGTGTTCCAGTCTTTCACTGGTCGCATGATTTGCAGTGCAGAGTCTGATCCTGTCAGGTTTAAGTACTCCAAGAGACCGTAGTATGAGCAGCCTGAGGTCTGACTGCTAGAAAACCCTCCTGATGAGAAGAAATGTTTAGAAATAAAGCAAACACACAAAGTTTCAGTAACTGATGCATTCCATGTATAATGTAGTGCAATAACTCACCAATTAAAAAAAGGAAAACTAGAGTCCTTGGAGTGCCCATTTGCTCTCGTTTACTTTCACCTGAATCTGAAGAAAATCTCCACGGTGACGCTGCTTACAGTAAAACAGAATAAAACAGTAATGTGGATGAGACCTCAGTACATGAAATTAATTTCACTATCAGATCCCAGATCTTCGACCACTGCAGTAGTCACAAATGACTGCATATAATGTGATGTAAATAAAGCTTAGATGTTGAATATTCAGTTTGGTATCCGTGCACACTGAAACAGAAAATAAATACTTACCTGAAAAACTCCCAGACAGGTTCTGCAGGCTGCAGTAAGACGTCCACCAGAGGATCATGTGCCGGTCAACGATAAGTCAGTGACCTTTTAATATTGGGGAGACAGAACGTTCCACTGTGATATGGGTGGGGCAGAATAGTATAAGTGGCACTGTCTTTAATTTCCGGACTGTAAATAAATTGATGATTTTTGAAGGTCTGTGTTTTCACTCCTTGACACACAAATCAGTCCATTTTCTGAGTTCTGTTTCTGCTCGTGTTTTCTTGTCTGCCTCACTTTTATTATTTCTGTTTTATTTTCAGGTATTTCTTATTTTGAAGAGTTACTTCACATGTAAATCTCCAGTGTTTCCTTTGTTTTCCTGCATTAGTTGTGTTTCACCTGTTTGCCCTGTGTTTGTGTGTGTTTAGTCTTAAGTTTGTCTGTTTGTGCACCATTTGTTCTTGCCTACATTCCTTTTTGGGGGGTTTCTGTTTTGTTTTACTCTCTGGACTTCGTGCAACTTTCGTTTTTGTATCAGCCAATAAAGCCTCGCCTTTCGTTTATTTGACCTGGCTCCAGGTCCTGCAATTTTCTAAAGTTAATGCTTAAATAATTATAATCCTGACAACAATACATCTGTATTACTGTGATGTCATTGTCATCACATCAGGTTTCAGGTTTCATTTAATGTTGATCCTTTATTTATTTAGCATCATGTCTTCGGTCTCAATCATAATAACAATTCAGATAAAAGTCAATATTTGTCTGGCTGTCTGACGGCAGATTGTTATCATATTCACTCTATGGACAAAAATATTGGAACACCTCCATCATCCACAGGTATGGATATAGAGTGTGGTCTCCCCTTTGCAGCTATAACAGCTTCCACTCTTTTGGGGATGCTTTCTGCAGGATTTCGGAGCATATCTGCCAGATTTTTTACATCCAGAAAAAGTATTTAATATAGTTGAGGTCATGGCTTTGTGCAAGCTCATCTGCACCACATTCATCCTACCATGTCTTAATGGACTTGGCACGTGCACTGGAGCACAGTCATGCTGGAACAATAAACAGCTTTCCCCTAACTTTCCACTGAGTTGGTTTCTGTAAGCTGAAGTATTAAAGCTCCTTTGAATGGAAATAAAAAGCACAAGTTAACCAATGAAAAACAGCCCCGTGATCCTTCCTGCACCAAACTTTAGAGTTGGTACAGTGCAGCCAGGCAGGTAATGTACTCTTAGGATTTGCCAAATCCAGACTCATCCATCAGGCTGCCACACAGAGAAGCATGACTGGTCACGCCATACAGCACATTTCGACTGCTCCAGAGTTCTTGGAAACCATGTCACGAAACTACAGGTGCACAGTTTTTGTGCCAGTGTTATTCCCAGAACTGGTTTGGAACTGTGTAGAGTTTTCCTATGTGTGTGCTTCAGCAACCTTGTCTGTCACTTCATGGCTGAGTTGCTGTGGTTCCCAAATGCTTCCACTTTGCAATAATACCACTTAAACATGGAGTATACTTTACGCATCTATGAGTCCACTTGGGTCCCAGTGACCTAAATTTCATCATCAGATGGTTAGCGTGAGGGTCTATGCAAACTGATGTGATTCAGTGGTGGCTTCCTATTACACAGACTTGTGTCTGTAAAGGCAGACTGCATGGCTAGGTGCTTCAGTTCATACACCTGAATTCAAATATTAATTCAATTCAATTTAATTCAATTTTATTTATACAGCGCCAAATCACAACAAAAGTCGCCTCAAGGTGCTTTATACTGTACAGTATACTCTATAATAACAGATACAGAGAAAAACCCAACAATCATATGACCCCCTATGAGCAAGCACTTTGGCGACAGTGGGAAGGAAAAACTCCCTTTTAACAGGAAGAAACCTCCGGCAGAACCAGGCTCAGGGAGGGGCGGGGCCATCTGCTGTGATTGGTTGGGGTGAGAGAAGGAAGACAGGATAAAGACATGCTGTGGAAGAGAGACAGAGATTAATAACAGATATGATTCGATGCAGAGAGGTCTATTAACACATAGTGAGTGAGAAAGGTGACTGGAAATGAAAAACTCAGTGCATCATGGGAA
This sequence comes from Oreochromis aureus, assembly GCF_013358895.1. Lineage (NCBI taxonomy): Eukaryota > Metazoa > Chordata > Actinopteri > Cichliformes > Cichlidae > Oreochromis > Oreochromis aureus. The sequence goes on along the minus strand of NC_052945.1, from coordinate 3,348,838 downwards.
TCCCCGGCAGCCTACGTCTATTGCAGCATAACTAAGGGAGGATTCAGGGTCACCTGGTCCAGCCCTAACTATATGCTTTAGCAAAAAGGAAAGTTTGAAGCCTAATCTTGAAAGTAGAGATAGTGTCTGTCTCCCGAATCCAAACTGGAAGCTGGTTCCACAGAAGAGGGGCCTGAAAACTGAAGGCTCTGCCTCCCATTCTACTTTTAAATACTCTAGGAACAACAAGTAGGCCTGCAGTGTGAGAGCGCGAAGTGCTCTAATAGGGTGATATGGTACTACAAGGTCATTAAGATAAGATGGGGCCTGATTATTTAAGACCTTGTATGTGAGGAGCAGGATTTTGAATTCTGGATTTAACGGGAAGCCAATGAAGGGAAGCCAAAACAGGAGAAATATGCTCTCTCTTTCTAGTCCCTGTCAGGACCCTTGCTGCAGCATTTTGGATCAGCTGAAGGCTTTTCAGCGAGTTTTTAGGACATCCTGATAATAATGAATTACAGTAGTCCAGCCTGGAAGTAATAAATGCATGAACTAGTTTTTCAGCATCACTCTGAGACAGGATATTTCTAATTTTAGAGATGTTGCACAAATGGAAGAAAGCAGTCTTACATATTTGTTTAATATGTGCGTTGAAGGACATGTCCTGGTCAAAAATGACTCCAAGGTTCCTCACAGCATTACTGGAGGCCAAGGTAATGCCATCCAGAGTAAGAATCTGGTTAGATACCATATTTCTAAGATTTTCAGGGCCGAGTACAATAACCTCAGTTTGATCTGAATTGAGAAGCAGAAAGTTAGCGGCCATCCAGGTCTTTATGTCTTTAAGACATTCCTGCAGTTTAACTAATTGGTGTGTGTTACCTGGCTTCATGGATAGATAGAGCTGCGTGTCATCTGCATAGCAGTGAAAATTTATGCTATGTCTTCTAATGATGCTGCCTAAGGGAAGCATGTATAATGTAAACAGAATTGGTCCTAGCACTGAACCCTGTGGAACTCCATAATTGACCTTAGTGTGTGAAGAGGACTCTCCATTGTCTTTTGGCTCTCAGCGAAGGTGGTCGCACTTTTCTCCTCTCCTCCTTACCCTTATCTTCCCTGCTTAGCCTCTGTGTCCTTGTCTTGTCTCGTGTGTATTACTTTCCCTGGAACAGTCTCTCACTGTCGTTCTCTAAAACCTAAAAGAATTATGGATTTGATCAACTGGTCTCTGAATGCTATTGACACCCTTTTCTCAACGAGAAGTCTGGGCTCGGGAGAGCCTGAGTGCCCTGGAGGGACTTTCCCTGCCGGATACACGATGGACGGGTGGCAGACCTGGAGGGTCGTGTGCCTGGCGGGACTGTCGATCGAGGACGCTGAAGATATCTACCTATTCGGAACCATGATAACAGGGTTCTTGCTGATCGGAGCTGGCCTGGCCCTGGTTTATCAGAGAAATAAGAAAGCGGAACCAGCTGTTCAAACCGCCCCAAGGCTGCCCGCTGGATTCGAAGCGATCGGACGAGGCGCGACCTCTCACAACGAACGGAGCATGGTCAACACCTTGGAGACGCTTACAGCTGCTGTGAAGGCTCAAAGCAACACCATTGAGCATATGGGGGGATACATCAAAGAGAGGCCTGCTCAAAATGAGACCCTTGAGCGACAGTTGGATCACATCACGGAACGGATCACTGCAGCTGTGAGGTCTCAGAATCAAAAGAATGACAACAACACGGAAAAGAAGTTTGATACCATCATGGGGAGGCTCGCGGCTCTCCAACGGGAGATTGAGGGACCAGCGTCGGAGTGTTAAAGAGCAGCCTGACATTCTCCTGGCCTGCTCGCATGAAAAATCAACAAAACCAATATCGAAATGCGGACATCACCACGGCGCCAGCTGCAGGCCCAAGGCTGGAGCCGAACACTTACTCCCTGATAACGACTGTGATGACTATTCTTCCCATCCCAAGGCCACCTGGATCGGCTGGAGGACTGTTTACTTAGCCTGATAGGGCGAAGGACAGTGTCTCTGCTGAACTATGGACACGCAGACACATACACTTACACTGATAAGCACTCACTGATCCCCCCTCCCCTCCCCTCCCCTCCCAACGTCTTCGATGCTTCCCTCCCCCATGATGTGGACACCGGGTTAGCTGGCGGCGCAGTCGAAAGGTTGCAGCAGTCCCAGATCAGATGTGCACACTGTTTATTGTGTCATGATATCCCCCTACCCTACCCTGTGGCTTGTCGTGTCTTTCATAATGTTGTGCTGTGGTTATTCATGTGCTTTTTTTGTGCAGAGGAGTTTTTTTGTTTCCTGCTCCCGTGCTGTCCTCCCATGGAAGCACAGCATGAGAGGAGGTCTCTTTTTTTCCTCTTGTACCGTCCCTTTGTTGTGTACATTTCAGTGTTCTTTCTGCAACGCTACCGATCTCCGACTTGTAACCCCATGTGATGTCTGTGTAATGTGTGTAAGGTCGGGGGGGGTCCCATCTCACTGCAGGGCAACCTGCTCGTGACAAATAAAGCTGATTCTGATTCTGATGTACAAATTGGAGTCTATTAGATAGATATGATACAAACCACTGCAGTGCAGTACCTGTAATACCTACAGCATGTTCTAATCGCTCTAATAGGATATTATGGTCGACAGTATCAAACGCAGCACTAAGGTCTAGCAGGACAAGCACAGAGATGAGTCCACTGTCAGAGGCCATAAGAAGATCATTTGTAACCTTCACTAAAGCTGTTTCTGTGCTGTGATGAGCTCTGAAACCTGACTGAAACTCTTCAAATAAGCCATTCCTCTGCAGATGATCTGTTAGCTGTTTGACAACTACTCTTTCAAGGATGTTTGATATGAAAGTGGTGTGACTCAATACGCCAGATAGTGTAGCTAGCAAGCTCCAGTAGTTAGTCAAGGAACGTGCAAAATGATGTTACTCAGAGCTTTCTGGATGATCCGCACTCCAGGCCAGGTACAAATCAACAAAGAGATAAAAGGTTTATCTTGAACAAAAGTCGTCAGTTCTAACAAAGTCTAGCAAGTCTAGACATCTAGGTGAAGACTGACTTGCATATCTTGTATACAACTTTGATTTTGGAACCACTTTTTTAAACACGATAATGTTAATTAGATAATTAGAACAGTAATAAGGTCAATCTCAATCCAAAGTTAACATCGGATTAAAGTGTAAAATGGAAATAAAAACAATGGCGTGATTAGCAGATCTCATACACCCATATTTTATTCCCAACAGAACAAAGAAAACATGTATGATTTTATTTAAAAAAAAAAAAAAAAATCAGCTCATTTTGAATTTGATGGCAGCAACATGTGTGCAAAAACTGAGATGTGGCAACAAAAGGCTCTAAAAGTAAACAGCTGGTTAACTGGCAGCAGGTCAGTAAGATGATTGGATTAAAAAGAGCATCTTGGAGAGGCAGAGGTTCATCAATCTGCAAAAGAACTGCTTCTACCAACTGGGGAGTAATTTCAAAATGATGTTCCTCAATCTAAAACTGTCATCTACAGTATATAACCGATCAAAGGATTCTGACAAGAAATCTGTGTGTGCAAGGGACAAGGCTCGAACCAAGGCAGGGGCGACACTGAAGCAAACCCAGCCAAGACGGGTAGGGCCAGGTATCGTCACTGATTTCTAGATTCTGATTCACATGGTCCCGATACGATTCGATCCACGATTTCGATTTGATTTGGGGACATTTTGACTAAGACAGTCAGAAATATTATAATTCTGATCATTTATCAGTAAGGACACTTGTGAGACTTCAGAGGTGTAAGCATCACAGAAGATGCCTCTGTGTCAAAGTAACTGAGGATAAAACAGAAAAACATGAAGGAGATTTTCCTGGCCAGACTTTTTATAGCAGATAAATTTAAAAATATTCTGCAGTAGAACAAAAACGGAAGAAAACCAAGAATCAACATATGAACATTACCTGATGCTGCTGAAGTGAAGCAGAGCAAAGGTACAAAGGTTTTATTAGAGACACAGCTAAGTGTTTTGCAATTTGGCATCATTTTAAAAAGTTTACATTTCTTCGGTATCGAACAGCAGAAATGAGGCTTTCTTGTCAGAAGTTCTAAAAAAGGAGAGAGAGAGAGAGCGCTGTGCAGGAAGTGTCATTTTATCGTGGTGGAAGCAAAACAGCAAAAGTCAGAGGGAATCCATGACGATGTTTATGTGAAGCGAAATGTGAAGCTTAGTTTGGATCTTCTTTTGCTGCTGGTTCAGTCCGTTTCGGTTGGAGAGAGATGAAACCTGCAGCTTCAGAATCTAGCGCAAAAAACCCGTAAACACAAAGCGCGGACCCGCCACATCAGAATCTGTGAGCTGTGGGCTTCCAGCTCTGATGCCGTGTACGTGCCGTCGGGTGAGAAAGCCGACAGCCCACTGAGGAGCCCACCAGGGGCTCTCAAAAAACCCTGCCCCAGAGGGAAGGTACCAGGTGAGATCCTGGTATCCATAATGTGGACAAAGTTTCCTGATCCCTTGTTTTCATCATCATAAAGGACCTATGAGTCAAGATGATTAATAAAATTGCCTTTAGAGGTAAACTGGAGCCAAATTGTATGCAAACACTGTCAGAACACAGTTATTTTTGTTTGTTTGTTTTTACTAAAACCATCTTTCCACCATAAATCACATAAAATGCAGCCAGTCCAGCAAACAGAGGTTTATTAAAAAGTCCCGGGTGGGTGGGGGTGGGGGGGCTCTTAGGGGTAAACATCAGTCGGGAGCTGGAAGTCTTTGAACGTGTAGAAGGATATGTCTCCATAGTCCACCACAGCTATGACCACTGGGATATCTCCACTCTGATAGGCCAGCAGCTTGATGGCTCGCAGGTCGGGCACGGGATCATGGAAACTGGGACACAGCAGAGAGGGAGTCACAGCAAAGCTGTCAGTTTTATGAGATCACAGCAAAGCGAACAGTAACCAAGTGGACCCAGCTATAGTTTACTATATTTTCCACCATGAATTGGTCTAATTCTTCTACAGCTCCTTAAAGTTTACTGAAACTGGTAAGAATACTAGAAAGCTGCACACAAAATGGAAGTTTTTCATCTTTTTTTAGGTTTTAATTTTATTGTAATTTTACATTTTTAATCTCTACACTGTGACATTTTGCATTGAACCGTGGCTGAAAGACCGACAGCAGAATGATTTGCTGCTGCAGAAGCTTCGAATTTTGAGTATTCCTGCAGAAAATGTTTGAACCATCAAACATCTCCAAACACAGACGACATACACAAAATAACAAAGCAGGAAAAAACAGCCTGACTGTGAGGACTTCACTGTAATTTGTTATTAATCCAAGTATCACAGAGTTATCAGTTTTCTTATACTTTGCTGTGGAAAAGACTGAATAAAGATTTGATTTATAAGTTGTCACAGATTAGGGCTTTCTGCACAATTAGTGTTTTTTGTATAATATATATATTTAAACTGTATATAAATATTTATAATTTTGTATCTAAAACCACAGTTAAGATATTTTAGACACTAAAATAATTTGATTGGTTGATCCAGGTTGAGAAATGCTGCTGCTTTATCACAGCTCTGAATAATTAAGCAGTTATTAGTGGTTAGAATCACACAAAGCAGGAGAGAGAAAGGCTCCATTCATGTTCAGCTAGCGGGACATTCATTTAATTTGAGTGAAGCATCTTTTGTTTTTCCTTTAAACAAACTAATCCTGAATAAATACGCCGTCGGGCGGCGATGTGGTTGCTGACCTGCACACACACATGCGTGAGTACGGTTTCCCCGGGTTGCTCTTCTTGAAGTCGGCCACCGTGTCGGGCTGGTAAACATTGAAACAAATCCTCCAATCATCCGCATCTTTTAACCTGAGAGGACAAAGCACAAGGTCATCCTGAATGACGCTGACTGCATCAGTACAACGCCCACGGCCTTCATGGTCTGTAAATTAAAGACGGCAAAATGTGACAGCGGCGAGACGACTGAGCAATGACTTCGTTTCTTTTCAGTTCATGTTTTCTAATCACAGTAAACAGACGGAGGCTGCACGGCGTCACCGCTCAAAATCAACCCAGTGTGATTATATAACCCCACACGAAGTCTCAGATCCAGCTCCAGAAAACAGAAAACCAAACATCTGAAAGTATCGGGGGAGATTTTGGGGGATTCAGTCACTGCCCAACCACAACTACCAGAACAAAAGTATCCAGATCATTGACTGAAGGTCAGAGGTCAGGCTCGGTAAAAACGGTATTTTCTTCCATTATAAAAAAATGCAGTGCAAATTGATTGAGCAGACTTGCACCATTGGCATAAAATTAAGTGTTTTTCAGAAAAGGTCTTGTCTGAGATTTTCCGTAGGTGCACCTCTGGCATTAATTCCAAAATCCTACGTCACCTTTTTCTCCAGTTATCACATTCACGAACTTGGGTGCCCATCAGCTTTGTAGGACTGAGGGGTAAAAACGTCCGACTGCTCTCTGAATGTGGATGAAATCTTAACAGCAGAGTTAAAAATAACACATCTGCTCATGTGAGTAAAACAAATCCTGGATACCTGGACGCTCCCTCCAGCAAATGAGTCGGTTTAATCACGCTGATTTTTTCCAGAAGTTCTCCTGGAAAAAAAACCTCATATCACACAAAACACTAAAAAAACATTTAAATAAAAATCTCCTTCAGGGTCATGTGATCTCACCTGTGGCGATTGGCTGTGTCGGGTCATGTAACGGAGTAACTTCCCTGTTCCACAGGTGTGCTGGTCGACCTTCCCGCTTACCCTTCCGCCTCGCCATCAGCTCCTGATACTCCGCCCAGTTTCTGCACCGCCGTACCTTTAAGGAAGCTCCGTATAAATTAAATTTCATCGTCAGTTCCTCTGATAACTTTAGTTTTTACAAACCTCTCTGTTTTTGTTGACGTCCCACCGCCGCCTGTATTTTTCCTTCTTCTGCTCATTGGCTGACATCTTCACCTGCCGCAAGTTTATTTTCTGCCTCCAGGCGCCAACGTCACAGAAGCCCACCTTCAAATCCCCGGGCAGCAGAGAGGGGTCTGGAGGGGCCAGGCCACCGGGGAAGTGCTCCCTGGAGGTGGAGCCCAGGTCAGGGAAAGAGATGGAGCTGAAGTCCCAGCACGAGGAGACAGATTTGGAGCCATGACCTGAATCTTGGTCCGAGTCCCCGAGAACATCCGTCATCCACCAGCTCCTGCCCCCGCCCTCGTCTGCTGAACTCTGGGCCTCCGGAGGCTCCGGAAGCTTTTTATCTTCCTCGCCTTCATTGCATTTATCCTCCTCCATCTTCTCAGTGGAGCATTCCTCTTGAGCTTCAGCACGGCTACACAGAAGAAACCTCTTATAAGACTTCTTATATTTTTGTTTTAACAGACTGAGGTGAAATGTTAAGCTTAGAAACAAAAAACTGACCAACAGTGACTATAATCGGTCACTTAAATGCACCACGTTCATCACGCTGAACTATGAAACAAACATTAGCAGCTCACACTGCCGTCCAGCAGAGAGCAGCACAGACTCAGCTTTCATGTGGAGGCATCCAGATTTCTTTTTGTAGCTACAGAGAAAACTAAGAGTCCTGATATAATAATAATAAAAAACAATTCCTCATTTTTATTGTACAAGGCAACAGCTAAATAACAGGTTTTGTTACTAAGATGTAGTTTCACAGATTGCAAAGCAGCTCTTTACCTGCACGTCGCAGTGGGGGTGGAGGAAGGGGTGGGGCTGAGGCTGCGTTTCCTCTTCAGCGTCCTCCCTGCTCGATCACGTGACTGCGGCAGGTTGAGCTGCCTCGCATAGGACGACGACTCAGAACTGCAAACACACAAACATCCACCTACGGAGGCTGTTCCCACGCATACTTAACTTTCCGAGGCCGATTCATATATTAATAGATACACTAACGCTGCCATCCCTGATGCTCAATCATCTTTATTACCTTAAATGACTGAAGGGTAAATGTTACCTGGGATCAAACCTGAGCACCACATAGCCGAGCCTCTTCAAATGCCCAAACACCTTTGTGATGAAAAAGAGTCGTTAGCTCATTTCACAGGTGACATTTTCACAGGTGTGCTGGAGTAAAAGTTGCACCTGATATTGCTGAAGGCTCACAGTGTTCACCGACAGAAACTTCTCGTACCCGTCCTGGATGGAGAGGGGCAGGTCCTGATAAAACACCTGCAGGTTTCCCTGTTCCCATAACAACACAGACACAGGACTAATTATGTGCTCCGAGGAGGAAAACTGTACCGCAGCAACAGGTTTTATCTGCAAACTCACACACTCCATCAGGTACAGAGCCTCCTCGGGGAGCAGGCACTGCTTCCCGTTTGCGGAAAAGCCCATTGTCTGCCAGAACTTCCCCTGCGGAAAAATAAGAAAAGATCCAGCAAAGGAGCGACTGAGGACAAGCAACTATGGAGGAGCGACTGAGGAGGAGCTATCGCAGCAGCTTTTTCTAGGTGATGCTGTGACAGTGAAGCAACTCACAGCCGGAGACTGAAGCTCCACAATCTGCTCGCTGGGAATCCATTCGCCCTTCACGAGGTTTCCCCTGTGGATTAAAACAGATGGAAACCATCTCACATCAGGACACACACACAAACACATGTTGCTGTATGTGTGTGTGTCCACCTGATGGCCTTATAGCAAAGATTTGGGCTCATTTTTGAAAAACATTTTAAACCTAAAAGACGTTAACGTTCACTTCACTCAGCACTGCAAATGATTAAAAGTCAAATGTATTATTGCTGTTTATCCACCTGGATTATTTTGGTGTTACCCAGTTCTTGTTTTAGGTTCATGGTGCTTTCAAGGTTTTCTTGTCTGGAATCATGTTTCTATTTTTCATTTATTTTACTGGATTTTTAAAAATCTACTCACACAAACACAAGAAAAGCTTTAAATCCATCACTGTGCACATTTACCTAATTTATCCATCCCCTTCTGTGAAAGGACTGCTGCTATCTACCCAAAGGAATGTGATTGGAGTTTGTTTCAGAACTTAGATTTTATGCTATTTATGCCTTTTTTTGCTGCTCTTTTTTTAAACTCATTCTTTTAAACTGTATTTATTCTTTTTAAACTGTATTGCTTGTTGCACTGTAGAGGCTAAATAGTGGCTGCTTTCAGCTCCTTTCAAGGACAGAAAGGTAGTCAACATCGATGGTCACCCA